>NC_087167.1:7165000-7187500 GCF_035594125.1 Scylla paramamosain | reverse complement strand
CATCTCAGGATTACGTCAAAATAGGAATACGAACGAAGAAAAAAAAATATGTGGGACTTTCAGAACTGTGTGAAAATATGAATAGGGAAAGTATTGTGTACGTGTTTCAGAATAATGTAGAAATATGAAAAAATAATGAGCAAACTTCAGAATAATATAAGGACAACAGTGACAACAGCAACAGCAGCAGCACCACCACCACCACCACCAACGATAATAGAACGAATAACAATAATAATGCACAATTCATTCTAAAAGCTAAGTAAAAATATAAGAATCATAAAGCAAAATATTTCACAACTATGTACCACTATAAACACGAATTATCTAAATAACAATAGCACTTGTGAGTCGTGAAAGGTCGTGCCTCCCTCCAGGTAACGACCACAACCAGCACTCCGATAACTCCTCCATTATAACAATTTCTAGAATATTCGCAGTCTTAGGTAGAATTTCCGAGCCGCGAGCTGCCGTGTCTCGTGATCTTCACCTTTTGCTTCAGCGACACTCAGGTTTCCGCCGCCACACACACATACACGCACGCACACACACACCACGGCAGCATCCTCTTGTCTCCCGTGCATTTTCTTCCCTCCATCTCCTATCCGCTGGTGGCTGCCGTATTCCGGATCGCAAGGGATAATTTTGTAACTCCACTTTTTCACTTTCGTTTGTCGTGTCCAGCGTGTGAGTGAGCTAAAGATTTTATTTATTTTTTTCTTATTTACATGAAAATCAAGAAGGCTATTGTTTTTCATAGATTTTTTGAAAAGTACACACGTACATACACATACACACACACAAAAAAAAAAAAAAAGAAAAGAAAGACAGGCAAGGTGTTTATAAAGGTGACGAGATTCTCTCCATCCGTAGCATTTACTTTCATCTCTGTTCTATCCATCTTAATAATGCAAGACTTATCCCGTGTCTTCACTCTTTCACTTTCTACATTGGTAATTTTTAAACGGATGGATTCATTGTTTTAAAAGTTTTTCGCCTCAACATCGCGGTCACATAACGCCTGGTGATTCCAAGAACAGTTTGTTTCCCTCTATTTCTTCCATCTCGCTGCTACTGAGTCCTGGAGCAGTAGTTCTTAACTGCAAACTTAAGAAAAGCAAGCGAATATGAATAAATAAATAAACGGATGGATAAATAGACAAATAAATAAAATTCCAGTAACTTCCACCACAGTGAGATGGAGAACAATCGAGGTGAAGCGCTAACGTGTTCTAAGAGTATCTATTAAGTCAAAGTCTTAATAGATTAATGTTCCAGTGCCTGTCTGAGTCTTCATTCAGTGTTCGTTCATTATATAAGTGCATAGACGTGTTGAGCATCTCGCCTTCAGCTTTAATCCATTCACTTCGGGACAGTCTTTTCCATAATACGTCTATGTATATATATATTTTTTCCTTTTTAATAGCACCGTACCATTGAGAAAACAATTTTTGTGACTATTTTCTTCTTTTAGTAGCACCGGGACCTTGAAACGGCAAAAAAATCAACTTCCTATTATTTCCCTTTCTTTTCTTGTTTCCTGTGTGTCCATGCAAACACTTTTTGCAGCACTCTGAGTGTTGGAGAGAGAGAGAGAGAGAGAGAGAGAGAGAGAGAGAGAGAGAGAGAGAGAGAGAGAGAGAGAGAGAGAGAGAGAGAGAGAGAGAGAGAGAAAGTGGCCATACCAGTAAAAGAGTTCACTTCGACAGAGGACGTGTCTGAGTCGGTCAGTCTGCAGAAATTTCAGTCTTATAGGATTTCAATGGAGGAAATTTTTAGGTCATTTACGACTTCCAGATATTTAAGTCCTAATGAATTTCAGAGCAGGAAATCTGAAGACTTTCACGTTTTACAGAAACTTTCGTGGTGGAAATTTTAAACCTTTCACTCTTTGTTGAAATTTAAGTGATAAAACTTTTAGGGAAGAGAATTTTTAGCCCATTCACTCCTTTGCAGAAATTTCAGCGATTATAACGTTAAGAATTTTCAAGCCCCTGCCAAAATTTGGGAGTTGCGGTATTTGAGTGTCGATCACGTGTGGGTATAACTTTCCTTTACAGCCCGGCCCGGCACACACACACAGCCGCCGTCCTCACTGACCCGCTGCCGCACACAATTATTCATCGCAGCCTTGTACACACGCCCAACACTCCACACTTTTCCTCGGCTTGGCTCCCGCAGCTTATTCTGGTAAACCTCTCCCTCCATTGAAATCCTCCGACCATACCTTATTTCCATAGCTTGTCTTGGTGCCCCTGGTGCTGCCCGCGGCCCTGCAGGAGCGGCGGTACTATTAGCATTGTACGTAAATTTTATGCTAAGCGCGACGACCTGAGGCTGTACTGTTTTGATTTTCCACGGAATACTTGCTGGTGAACGTGTGTGAGTGTTTGTGCTTCGCTTATCTGTACCTTCTGCATTACCGATTATTCTTGGTTTCCTACACAATTTCTCTGATTCTAAAACTGAAACGTCTATCCTCAGCTCAGGTCTGCCCAGTGTTGCCAAAACGGTACGAAAGATTCACCAGCGTCATCCCTCACTTGCAATTCGTGGCGTTTCTGTTCCTGCCTGCCAGCAAGCCTCGGTGACATCTGTTTCTCGAGTGCTCAACATTTTCTTTCTTTCACGGCAAATGCGAAATTCTCACCAATTCTAATCCTCCTTGTGATTTCCGGCACGTGGGCAAAATTATATACCACAATATTCTTCTTTATCTTTTTCACCGCCGCCCACGCACAGCTGTCACCCCTGCCATTCTTAAAGCTGAACTCACTAAAAACTTTGCTACACCTTGAACTCTGGATGACTGTGAGCTTCCTGACTCGCTCTCCTCACCTCCCTTCATCATTCGTATCATTAACGCTTCCCAATAATTTTCCCTCTGTCCAGTGCCTCCACCTCGCCTGGCCAGACTTTTGCATGTCTATCAATACGCCCATTGTTCCTACTTGCTGGAGATAATACTCGTGTTTGCAATAAGGTTGTTGTAAGGACGCGTGATTTCTTCATATTACCGTACTGTGCGTGATTCAGATTTGCTATTCTTAAGCCTTGAAGTATAGTCTGAGGCCAGTGTAGTATTCATAAACGCTTTGCTCTCTCGTCAAGCCTCAGAGATAATTAGCCGAGTTCTGAAGAGCAGTTCTCCTGTTAGTAATGTGAAAATCCTGACCTATCACTAGAACTATAATTAAAAATCACTAGAACTACAATTAAAAATCCGTGCAACTTCAACTAGAAACTTTTTGAAAATAATCGAGGTGCCAGCAGAAGTGTTTCAGAATGTGGTGCGGAGAGAACATCACGTGTTTGTCAAAGTTCAGCTTTTGTATCCGATGTATGGGTCATGAAAGGCGCTCCACTAACTACGTATTCGCGAAAGGACTCTCGATAATCATTTGTAATAGGCTTTCCTGAAACCTATTTTCTTGGAAATTCTGAAGGTTATATAGCCCGAGGTATTATATTTTCAAATTAGCCTCCTTCAGATTCTATGCTTCTCTTCGTAGTACCTTCTTTCTAAGTTTCTATTCAGGTCAAGCTGGTGCTGTTGTTGTGGAGGGGAGCCACTTCCGCTGAATCCGTCGAGAGGATCGTTACACAAAGATTTGTTCCGTCACACAGTGTTTCTCATGCTCAATAATGACCTGCATCGAATGACTCTCCTCTTCACTAACATAATATAACATAACTCTATTTCTCCACAACTTTTCATGGGTAACATTTCAACATGAACTACATAACTTTCTGAATAAATAAAAACCTGATGGACTTTACTGCTCCGATAATTGTGTCTCCATCAGCTGCACACAACCTCGTCCTAGCACGTAATCATCTCTTCCTTTACTTCACCTCTCCTTCAGTGATACTTCCTTGGTTTGTCCCTCGCAACGCCACATAAAGGGAATCGCACAGGTCGCCACATAAAATATTTCGAGAAAGGAATATCAAAACTCCAGCAAAAATAAACTGGTCAGTGTTTTTAATTTTTATTTATTTATTAATCTGTCCATTTATCTATTTTACTTTTGGTGGAAGAACAGCAAACGACTTTTTTTTTTTAGATATTTTCATGCTAATCTTCACACGTAAAAGAATAAAAGAAAAACGTCAGCTCTCTCTCTCTCTCTCTCTCTCTCTCTCTCTCTCTCTCTCTCTCTCTCTCTCTCTCTCTCTCTCTCTCTCTCTCTCTCTCATACATGCGCATTCCATAACAATATTTTCCTCCCCAATCGTGTTACATGCGATCCCAGTGAGTTAATAGTGTACCCCAACGCTTCCCGGCACGCTAATAATGATTCGTAATGCAAATATGCTCCATGATTGTAATAATTGATTTTGTAGTTGCATTTTTGTGGATAATAATTTATCTATCTATCTATCACTCTCTCAGTCTTTGTCTATATCTATCAACCTATCCATCTCTCTCTGTCTGTCTGTTTGTCCATCCATAATTTTTTTTTTTTTTTTCTAAGCCATCCAATTACACGGCACTTCTAAACCGGACCATGTAAATAAGCAAATAAACAAATAAACAAATGAATCAATAAATAATACTCATATCATCAGTTATCCTTCATCTTCTCTTTTTATGGTCATTATGTTTACAGTGATCGTCTGCAACTCTCCCTTGCTATTCCCTTTTTTTTTTCCTTTTTAACACATTTGAGCTGAGAACGAGAAACATCAAGACTCTTCCAGAACTAAATCTACCACACCAATGAACTGTTTCCTTTGGGCGCAGAGTGAAATAAGTATTTTTAAAAGTCACAGGCCAGCCTCATTTACATGTTGAAACAGAGGAAAGTTTTTTTTTTCTCTCTCTCTCAGTTCGCAGTAATGTTGCCTCTACCGCCGCCACTTCCAGCAACTGTTGCCATGGTTACTTTTCTTTTGAACTCGGTAACTAACTCCTGTTGCTGAATCTGCCTCCTGACGTGCCGCTTCTCCCTCACCCGTCAGCATACATCATTTGCTAACTCGTTTGTACTTAAAGAAATGCCATCCCTGCCTCATCGCCTTCCCCGATTATAGCTTTACTTTTGCACACAAGTTAAATTAAGTTAAAGATGTAATAAATCTAATGATAACTAAATTAAAGTGATATTACATTCATATCACGCAAGTCAACAGAATCTAAACCCATCCAACAGAAGGTGTCGTCGTGTTGTGACGTCGTAACAAAATATTCAACACTCACAACGTCCATTACGAGCAGTGTACGGTCAGATCGGTTCTTCCTCGCCACAACAAGCGGTTCATTCCAACTACTGTGGCACCTAACCGAGTATGAATCTGCGAACACATCAACTAGACAGTGAAAGAACCTCCCGCGCCATTCCAGCTGAGGCGCAGGACACAAGCTGGCTCTCTGATCGCCTAATTTTTTGGGAATTATTCAGCCTTCACAACCATCGTGTCCAAATGAGTCAAGTCTGGCTTCACTATAGCGCCCGTGAAGCAGGGAGAGCATTCTAAATGTCCGGGGGTGTGGGGGGGGGGGAAATATTCACAATCTGATTCATACTTCTCGTAATTGTGATTCATATTTCCATGGTTTTATTTCCACAGTACTCAACTCGCGTCTCTATTTCTTATCCAGCTGACAAAGAATCATCCGACTCTCTGTTCAACTCCCTGTCACATCTGTTCCAGCCAACTACTGGTGTAAGTTATTCTGAACCTTCACCCATTCACTTTCTCCATTAGTAATCCCATGAACAGGTTGCCCTCCTGTGTGTTTAGTATTTCCCGCAGCTCGTGACTCCTTCCACACTGAGGCGTCAACCAGGGCGACTCCAGGAAGCGGAAATGTAACCTTGTCAATATGGATAAATAAACAAAGTAATAAATAAACAAATAAATAGAATAAATATACACAGGGATACTTTTGTTTAACGGGAACTTCGTTTACACATAAGCCTCTTTGTACACACGCACACACACTCACACGCACACAGGAGCACACACTCTTTATACAAAACAAAGTAAAAAAATCAGGAAAAAACATACATAGTCGATATATGCATACGTGTATACCTACGTATATACACACATACAAGCATTCACACACACACACACACACACACACTGCGAGTTGGAAGTCTGGAAGCAAACAGGCGCACAGATTCAGACGAACATACAGACACACGGACAGACACACGGACGGACAGACAGACAGGTCGATGGCTGGGTGGCTGCTCCTACATCATGAGGTATAATTAGCGAGGGTTACCTGGCGCGCACCTGTCCTGCGTACCACCCACCTGCCTGTACTTACTGCCGCCTGGTGGAGGGATGGAGGGGGAGTGAGAGGGGAGGGGGTAAGGGTGCTTGGAAATGTGGAGCAGTGGAGAGGTGAGGGGAGGTGAGGGGAGGTGTGGGTGATGGAAGAGAAAGAGGAGGGAGGAATGGAGGAAAGAAGGATGGAGGAGAATTCCAGAGTGAGTGAAAGGAAGAGAGAGAGAGAGAGAGAGAGAGAGAGAGAGAGAGAGAGAGAGAGAGAGAGAGAGAGAGAGAGAGAGAGAGAGAGAGAGAGAGAGAGAGAGAACGTAAGTGAGTGAGAAACGAGATGGAACAAAAAATGGAGAAACAAAGACTGAAAGAGGAAAAAAAAAAAATTCAGCACATTGTTGTTGTTGTTGTTGATGTTGATTGCTGTTGTTGTTGTTGCTGCTGTTGTTGTAATGGCGAATGGCCAGGAACAATGATCACTTATTATTACTATTGTTAACACCATTATCATTATTACTGTTCCTTCTCCTGTCGCTTGTTGTTGTTGTTGCTGTTGTTACTGTTGTTGTTGTTGTTGTTGTTGTTGTTGTTGTTGTTGTTATTGTTGTTGTATTGGAGAATGGCCAGCAACAATGATCACTTATTATCACTATTGTTAACACCATTAACATTATTTTTGTTTCTCGTTGTTGTTGTTGTTGTTGTTGTTGTTGTGTCGGCAAAGAGAGGGAATATAGTAGTGCTTTTTACAACCACGGTTCGTTAGGCAGTACAGTGCGTCCGTCCGTTTGTCTGTCCGTCTATGTGTGTGTGTGTGTGTGTGGGCGGTGTGGTGGTGGTTGTGGTGGTGGTGGTGGTGGTAAATACTCACACTCCCACGCGTGTCTGTCAGTCTGTCTGTTTGTCTGTCTCGCCCGCCTCCCTACCCCCCACATCCCCCGCCCATTACTCCTAATGCCTGACTAATTAGTGTAACATGGATTGATAATTATATTAGTTATACACTGGCAGCTAGTTCTTATTATTACTCGCCCGGCCCACACTTTATTATTTCTTTTCCCGTCTGTCTGTCTGTTTGTCAGTGTGTGTGCGTGCGCGCGCGCGCGCGTGTGTGCGTGTGCGTGTGTGTGTGTGTGTGTGTGTGTGTGTGTGTGTGTGTGTGTGTGTTGGTCTGTCTGTCTTTTGTCTGACTGCTTGCCTCAGTTTCTTCCTGATTTGTCTGTCTTTGTCTGTCTGTCTGTCTGTCTGTCTCTTTGTCTAACCATGTCTGTTTGTCACTGTGTGTGTGTGTGTGTGTGTGTGTGTGTGTGTGTGTGTGCGCGCGTATGTGTGTGTATGTATGTATGTGTGTTCACGCGAGTGCATGCGCGCGCACATTCGTCACGTATCGACAAGCCAGCGAGCGGGCGGGCACTGCGGTCAGTCAGTCTGGTAAGGAATTGCACATTAAACATTTAAAGCATCACTGATCCATAAATCCGTCCACTGAGTTTAGCAACCTTTTCTTCACGGACGCTGTTAGTGCACTTGTCATCCACGCCAGGCACAAGCGACGTGGAATAAACCAAGGTTCCTCAACACCACACAACATTCACGACAACATCGGTTTAGTGGGAAAATCAAATAGGTCTCTTCTGGTATCGTAAATACTTCACTGGGCGTTTTCTAAAGAGGCCTTCAATCCGTCAGAAATCCTAGCACTCTCGATAGCGCTTAGAGGAGGCAATGAATATGTATGCGAATATGTAATGAGAGAAGACACTTAAATTACCAGAGGACCTGTTGAGTTAGACCTCCAGTATCTGCCGATCTATATATTGGTGTATCTGAACTGCATGTGGGAGGGAGGGATGCGTCGAAGGATGGATGAAGAGACAGAAGGATGGATGGGTGGAAGAAAGGAATGAAGGATGGGTGGAAGGATTGATGGTTGGATGGTCGGAGGGAAGAAATGGATGGATAGAAGAAATGAAGGAAAGGAAGAAAGGAGAAAAATGAAGGATGGATAGATGGATGGATGGAGGGAAAGAAGGAAGGAAAGAAAGAGGAAAGGAAGCAAGTATAGAAGAAAGGAAAGAAAGGAAGGAAGGAAAGAAGGAAGGAAGGAATGAAAGGAACCAAGTAAGTAAGGGAATAATGGGTAAATGGAATGAATGAAGGAAGGAAGATGCATGGATGGAAGCAGGGAAAGAGGAAAGGAGGAGAGGAGGGAAAAGAACAACGAAAGGAAGGAAGGAGGGATGAAAGGCGTAAGAAAAACAAGAGGAGACTAGGACAACATTAACCATTAGGCTCTACAGAAAAGGAAAGAACTAACTGACTGACTGACTAGAACAGAGAAGTTACAAACCTGACAGACCTCCACAAGATATCCACCTGCTACAGAAAGTTGAAAAAGAAGTTCGAGCCGGCAGAAGCAGGAAGTGAAATGCATAGAAAACACAGTAGCATATTAGTGAGGGTCTGGAAATGACAGGCGAGCAGGAACGTACTGAGAGAATACCGGAGAAAGTGACTGTAAAGGAGAACAGGTGAAAGGTGAGGGCATAGCAGCGTATTATGACTACATGAGTGTGCGTGTTGCGGATGAAATGTTAGTAAATACGAGCCAGTCTGTTGGGATACACACTGAAAGGTGAAGATAGCAGATGAGCAGATTTGTACTGTGAGAAAAGAAGATTGAAAGATGTAGAAGAGAATGTTGTATGAATTT
The DNA here is from genome assembly GCF_035594125.1 of Scylla paramamosain. Classification (NCBI taxonomy): domain Eukaryota; kingdom Metazoa; phylum Arthropoda; class Malacostraca; order Decapoda; family Portunidae; genus Scylla; species Scylla paramamosain. The sequence goes on along the minus strand of NC_087167.1, from coordinate 7,178,550 downwards.
CAGCGATGGAATGTGGGTTGATACAGAAGTCAGTGCGTCGGGAATACACATTGAAAGGTGAGGATAACAGGTGAGCTGAAATCTATTGAAAAAAAAAAAAAAAGAAGGAGGATTCAAAGACAAGAGTGGAAACTTAGGAGCACATTAAGCTTTCGTGTGAATGAAATGTTAGCAAAATATAAGAGTCAGTCTGCCTGGATACACAATGAGAGGTGAGGATAACATGTTAGTGGAAATGTACTGGAAACAAGAGTGTATATATAAAAAAAAAAGAAAGCTTAGGAGCGCATATTGTCAATGAGATGTTAATTAATACACTAGCCGGTCTGCCACAATACATGCACAGTGATAGGTGAAGATAACAGGTTAACAAAGATGTACTGACAAAAAAATGGGACCTAAAAGCGAAAAAGTTAAAGCTTACGAGCGCATTATGATAGTATGAATAGCACGGTTAAGATGTTAGTAAATGCACGAGGTGAGAATGAGAAGTTAGTAGAGATGCATTGAAAACAAGAGGCTAGGAAGGCAAGGGAAGTGAAACCTTAAGAACACACCACGAGTATGTATGAATTATGTGGGCGAAATGTTAGTAAATACACGAGTCATGTATGTCGGGGTACACAATGAAAGGTGAAGATGATAAGTTAGCAGAGATGAAAAGAAAAAAAAAAAAAAAAATAGATGATCTTAATGAAAGCGAAAATGAGTGAAAGTTTAGGAAACGCATTATAACTACGAGTGTTGCGGATGAAATGTTAGTATATAAAAATCAGTCTTTTCGATATAAACTGAAGGTTAAATATATGTTCTGAGAAAAAAAAAAAAATCTAAAAGCGAAAAGGAGTGAAAGCTTAGAAACGCATTAAAACTCTGTGCGAATGGATGAAATACGAGTAAGTAAATGAGTCAATGAGGATATTAACATCACGAGAGACGTACCAAAACTTAACATAAACGAGAACATAATGAAACCTGAAGGCAAAGCAGCGAATTATGACCGTGTATGAAAGATATGTATGAAAGGTGAGTCAGACTGCACATAAACCCTGAACAGCGAGGATACCAGGTAAGCAGGGATGCACTGAGAGAATACAATGAAAAAGCGAATCTAAAGGCGAACAAATGAAAGGCGAGGGCAAAGCGGCGCATTATGACGGTAAACGAATGCGTGTGAGGGGGGGTTGTTGAAATATTAGACAAAATATATCATTCTTACGTAGAGATGCCGAGATTAACGTATTCTTTCACAATATTAAGCTGCGTGAAGCTGTAAATCATTGGGAGAAATGGGGGATGCTGAGAAAAAAAATACTTAGGAGATAGAAAGCAGATATTTGTAATTAATGGAATGATGATGATGATAATAATAATAATAATAATATTAATAATAATAATAATAATACACAGAACAATAACAAGAAGAAAAACGAAGAAAACGAAGAAATAAAAAGAAGAGGAAAAAAAGTCAATATATAATAGAAGAAGAAGACGAAGAAGAAAAAATAAAGAAGAAGAAGAAGAAGAAAAGAAAAGAAAGAAGAAGAAGAAGAAGAAGAAGAAGAAGAAGAAGAAGAAGAAGAAGAAGAAGAAGAAGAAGAAGAAGAAGAAGAAGAAGAAGAAGAAGAAGAAGAAGAAGAAGAAATAGAAAAAAAAGAAAAAAAAAGAAAAAAAGAAGAAAAGAAAAAGAAAAAGAAAAAGAAGAAGAAAGGGTTAGAAACAGCACACCCCCACCCCGAGCTGAGGAATGCGGCGCCAGAGGAAGGAATGCGTGTAGTTAACATGGGAACGCTCACATCACGAGGGGCGGCTGTCTCGTCTTGTCCTGGGAGAAAAATAACGCCGTGGCCAATGAACTCCCATCGCCAACATCAGCCATAGTGATTAAAAGAAGAAAAGAAACAAACATACAAACGAACGCAAATCCCAAACCTTCTTTCCAGTCATCTTCGTTCATTATCTCTCTGTTCCCGTCTACTGTATTCTGCTAAGTTAAATTAATGTGAATAACCGATTTTTATTCTGCAAGTGTAATGTAATGAACTAAGAAATAAAAAAAAGCAAGTCCCTAAGATCTCTGGTTTGGTTAGCTTAGGTTTGGTTAGGTAAGGTTAGGTTAGGTTAGGTAAGGTTAGGTTAGGTTGGGTTGGGATGTGTTAAGTTAAGACATACGAGTATTAAGATAGATTAAGTTAGGTTAGGTTAGGTTAGATTGGGATGTATTAGGTTAGGTTAAGACATACGAGTATTAAGATAGATTAAGTTAGGTTAGTTTAGATTATGTTAGGTAAGATGAAGTCAAGTGTTTTAGGTTGATTAGATTAGGCAAGGTTATTAAGGTAAGGTAAGGTCAGGTTCTTTTAAGTTAGGTTAAGTTGGGTTAGGTTAAGCTGTGTTAGGTTGAGTTAGGTTCACAAAGACAATAATCTAAGCAGAAAGTGAAAGCCGATAATGTGAAGCGTGACACTCGATATACGGGAAGGGAATGCCATGGATTAACAATGTAAAGGTGAGCACAGTGCCGCGTCATTAGGAGGAATCTGGCTGACGTGAGCAGGTAATGCGATACACTTCCCCGCCAACACCTGGCCATCACACCTGCCCATCACGACCACAAAGGAACACAATGCATAGGTATGAACGACGCCGTGGCGATATACATGACAATACATACACACATAAATAAATCAATGAATATGTGAGAGAGTGACTGGATGTATATATTGTGTGTGCTTGTGTGTCATCTACTTTAAACGATTCCTCTGCAGTGTTTGAGTCACGCACCACTGACGTCCAGATTACCCTTCTTCTTCCCCTCCCTTGCCGCACACAAACACACACAAACACACACACACACACACACACACACACACACACACGCCTGACCCCGCGGCGGTTTATTAATACGGCACTAAAAATACCAAGGCAGAGGGTCACACTCCACCCTTAACACTGGAGGTCGATCGTCACGTGCCTCACACACTGCCGCTCATGCCGCCGCCGCCGTCACCACCACTGCTAGCAACACCACGACCACAACCACTACCACAACCACTCCTGCCAGCAACACCACGACCACCTTAACTACCACCACTACTAACACTATTACCACCATGACTACCACCATAACCAGTATTGCTAGCATCACCACCACCACCACCACAGTGCAGCACCCCACAAAGCTTCACTGATTGAAATGTGGCATCGTATACAGCGGTCATATGGCGTCGATCCACCTTAGCAAGAAATAATAAGATGATGGTAAGTACAGGCGGCCGTGATTCACTGATCGCTGCTGCTCGCTCTCTCTTCAGTCACGGCAAGCGTAAGGAGACGCTGGATGAAGCAACAAGCCTAGTGTGGTGACATGTGGGCGCGTATTCTTAATCGGTACCTTTAAATGTCACAAAGATGATAAGTCAGATTGTTGTGCACGTTTTTCATATTGATGATGGAAAATTCTTGTTGAAACATTACTTGAATCATAAAAACACTCTTAAAACTCTAATAATTTCAACAACAGCTAGTTAAATTAAAAGCTGAAACGAGGAAGTATTCAGGAATAAAGTTTATGGTCACAAATCAACTCGCCAACTTTGCTTTCAATACGTGTACCGTCCTCCCTCAATTAATTTAGCTTTTATTTAGTGTTGATGTCTTTTTTGTTCAATTGAAAGCCTTTTTGTTTACAGTCTTAAATATCGTTGCTTGTATATTTCTCTTAATTAACCTTTGACTGCTATTTGGTACATCTTTACTTAATTATTAATCAGTGAGACATCTTTACTTGCTCTACAACCACCTCTAATTCTTAAACTGTTTAGAAATTGCAAAATCTGTTCTTTTTAGTCCCCTATTTTCTTGTAGATGCTTATAAAGATTTCATGCATTACTTCTGGTGCTGTAAGCTGTTTCGTATCGCAGCGAAATGGTTAATCCTCTGAACTGCTGGGAGTCTATCAGCTGCGAAGTCCTAAGAGGAGCACGTCAGGACATCAGAGAACTTCAGACTGTGGGAAGACACTTCACACAATACTATGAAAATGAGAACGCTATGTTATTTGACTGCTGCCCGTGACTGTACCTGCATGATATAGTATGCTAGTTGTCAGTCTGTATCGCGGCTTGACAACAAAGGCGATCAGACACTCCTTGCACCATGGCCGTCACTACTGTCTGCCTGGCAAGATGTGTACAGTGAGTGTTCTGTCAGGGGGTTCAAATTCCCGTGCCCTTAGTCTCATAATCAGTTTCTCATTGCTTAAAGATCCGAGGCATTACACGTATATTGTCTTCTTACTAGTGTGTGAGTATATCTAACGAACAATGCCTTACGCCCTACTCTGCCTCCCACTGCTGTGTACAAGGAACGAAATAAGACATGGGTGGTGTGCCTCAAGGTGAATCAATGCCTCCACTACTACACCAATTACAACCTCGTTCTTGCGGCAAACCCAATCTACCAGTCACTCCTCCACCGCCTCCTCGCACGCGTGGGACCAGCAGCAGTCTCATCCTCGCAGACTGCAATACAGCGGCGTCCACAGCGGAGCCTCAGGACCCGCTATGGTGAGGAGTGAACGGCCACGCGAGGTTGAGTGACGGAGCCACCAGTGACCAGCGGGTGTCCTGTGTGGCCGAGGCTTGGTTTGGTGGTGCAGTTGTTGTTGTTGTTTTCTTTCTTCTTGTTCTTCTTGAGCGCCTTCTATGCTGTACTTCATTCTTCAACAAGTTGTTATTGTTACTGGTACGAGGCTTTATTCAAAACTATGATTTCTGTTTCTTTTCTTTCCCTTTTTATTTAGTAGTATAATAATCATTTTTCCCTCTTCGCGTATCTTCCATCAGCCAATCAATCAGTCAGTCAATCAATCCTACTTCTCCGCTGCGCCATTTCTCGCATCCTAAGTCGTTACAAAGCCATATCTGTCACATCTGTGGTCAGCATTCCTTACCCCGCCCCGCCCCACGCCGCCCCACCCCGCCTCACGCCACCCTGCCCTACCTCTGCCTGGCCTCCCCGTCTTCCCGCTCCCTGTCAGTCTCCCCACAAGTCTCCCCCCACAAGTCAGAGGTCGCGTCGTGCCGGTTTTGTGTTCTCCCTCCACCGCACGATATCCAATCCTCTCCTCCTCCTGCTCCTCCTGCCCTCCCCTTTCTTGTCGGGGCCGCAGCAGGAGGCGTGAGGCCCCTCGGAGCAGCGGCTAATGGCTCGCTCGCCGCCCCTCCTCTTCTTCCTCCTCCTACTCCTCCAAGAGATCGATCCTGCTCCTCCGACACAATGTCCCTCGCCTTCAGTGGACGTGCCTCAGACTGACTGGCCGCAGTAGCCTCATCTAAACACACACACACACACACACACGGGAGAGAGAGAGAGAGAGAGTGTGCAAATATTCATCCGTCCAAACATTCGGCAGACTTCACCTCCTCCTCCAGAGCACATTACCCTCTCACCCCCCCACCCCCCAATCTCCTTGACGCCTCCTTCCTTCCTCACCTCTTTCCCCCTCCTCCCGTCCTCCCATCCTTCTCTCGTCCCCCCTCCTTCTCTCGCCCCCCTCCTCCCCTCCCTCTCCCCGCCCCCCCGTCGCGAACCAATCACTTCTCGCGGGGGTCACGACCTATCGGTGGCCAAAGTTCACCCAAACCCCACCAGATCCTCCGGGAGACACATTGCTTGCCTCCCGACACGCCGACACACCGACATGAGTAAGGGGGATGAAGGAGGAGGAGGAGGAGGAGGAGGAGGAGGAGGAGGGGGTGGGGGGTGGAGGAAGGAGGGGGTGAGGGATCGCTTGCCATCTGTGTGTGCAAACAACTGTAGGAAACTTTGCTGTAATATAATTTGTGGTGACTGACAGACATACAGATACAGACAAAAGAATAGACACACACACACACACACACACACACACACACACACACACACACACACACACACACACGTCAAGAGGTGCAGGTAATGCAAGTAAAGAGAGAGAAATGACACACTTACGAGAGACTACACAACACGAGCTGCCGTCAGACAATGCATGCTATACCTTTTAAGTAAACACAACAAGGAACACAAGAAAATATGCAGCAAAAAGCCAGTTGATGTACACAAGACGCCTCCTGAACTCACACACAAGACATCTCATTCCTCACTCCTAGATTGTAGAAGTTGCATCACACAAATAGCAGAACAAGTCTTATCTGGAACGCGATCCGGGACAAGCGAGCAGCGAGGGCCGTGTGAGGCAAGTACTGTACTGGAGGTTAGGTAAAGGAAGAACCGACCGCGACGTTAAGGTAAGTATTGAAGATTACACAAAGGCAGCAAGGGGAGGGAGTGGCTTTTAAGAGAGTTTGTAACTAGAACACTAAAATTTGAATAAGAAATGGTACAGGTGTGATGTAAAAGGGACATAAACAGGGTAAGAATGTGAAGCGTAAATTTCATGGTGTTCTGAAATCTTTGAATAAAACACTGACTTAGGTGACACAATGCAACGCCTCTTGATCTCGTTCGTTGCTGTGGCGGTAAAAATTCATTCATTCAGTTAATCAATCAACCAACTAATGACGCACCACCCGATCTACAAATTAATCAAATGACGCCACGCAGACTGACGCTCCCCGAGGCTTACAGCTCAACACGGGCATTTTTAATCGTGACACTCAATTACAATTTTTATCACCTACTACTTGCAGCTATAATTTCTTTTTCTAAAGATGGACTTCGATTATGACTTTTATATATTATTTATTTTGTTTTCTATAGATGAATTCTGATATTTGTGATTTTTTTCTTCTCAGTCCCTATCACACACACACACACACACACACACACACACACACACACACACACACACACAAGGTAGACTCTTCTCGACAAGACTTTTCACTCTCTCAGGAATTGAACTGATTTCGTCTGTTCAAACCACAAGCTACAACTCAAACAAATGCTTATAGACTAGACGAAATCCGATTTAAATAGAAAAAAAAAAATGCTTTACAAATAGAGCTGTAGACAAGAGGAACAAACTTAGCAAGAAAGTGGTAAGTGGGCAGACCTTAAGTGCTTTCATGAGGAGGCTGGATAAATTCATGGTTGGAGATGGGAGACGGCAAGTTTTAAGTGGTCAGGAGCTGCCTTGTGTAGGTCAAGTGGCATTCTGCTGTCTTCTTTATTCATTTATGTTCTTCTGTATATGAACAGTTTCAAGGCTGATATTCAATTACATTTTCAAAAGCCTTCAAGGATAAGATTTCGCCGCTGTCTTTTTTTTTTCTTCATAGTTAAAAAAAAAACTTTATTATGGACGATATATATAATCAGTCAATTACTTTAGTTATGTTTAGTTATCTCAATACTCAGCACACTGGTATTGCGTTTACAGCATACGCCCTAAATTGCAATACGAAGTTATTTTTTTGGGGTGCGTTATTCTATTAGCCAGGGAAGCACGCACACACACACACACACACACACACACACACACACGATGCAAACGAGAAAAGTTCTTACACACATTTTCGTTTATAACCTCCTCATTTTGTACAATTATCTCGTGTGAATTCACTTTTCTTTGCTATTCACACTCGGACCTTGAAAAGACTGCACATATTGGCCTGAAGATGATAACCAAATTATTAAACCCCAAAACTATTGATTAACTGACTGACTGACTGAATGAATGACTGAATGATGATTAGTTTTAAAGTGTGAAAGAGATCAACCAAGGGCACAACAGTGGTGAGGAAAAAAAGTCTGCCAGGTCATCGCCCCAAATCAAGTCAAACAGAGAAGCGATTCCCGAATGAAAGATAATTTAATTCCGCGGATGTCTTGATGCTCTTCTCCCTTCTGAAAACACTCCTAGTTCAAGTCAGAGGAAGGGGATAAAGCATAAACAGGCAGAGGGTTCCAGAGTTGACCGGCGTAAGGGATTAGAGAGAAGGTACTGGTTAACGCACACTTGATAGAAGTGTCTCATAGTTTCTTGGTTAAAGTTTCTTGGTTAATTGAGTGGCATTGTGTTAGTCAGTGGCGGCATATGACACTTTATTGACTAGGCATTTTATTAACTATTTCACTATTATATATTTTTTTCTGTAATTACTTCTGTTGGCCTACGTCTACTTAAATAATTTTGTAGCTTAGGGAAGACGCACTCCATCTTCTATACTCTCTCATATATCAGCGTGTCCATACAAACGTACCCTTACACTGCCCTTACACAGCCAGCAAGGGTTCACCACAGCAGTAATGAAAGGGTTAAATTTTTCCTTACCATCTGAGTCACGTAAGTCATCAAATGAAGCCTCAATACTAGTTTATTTCTTATTCATCTACCTTTTTTGTCGCGAGTTTATTAATTCCTGTACGTTCTCCCTTTTTATTATTTTATTTAATGAACAACATATACCTTGAAACTCTCGCAATCAACTTTTTCTTTTATTTCGTTTAGTATACCTGCGTGCTTTAGTTTATTAATTCTGGTAGGAGAGTTTTCTTTTTTCGTTTTATTTATTTATTTCTTTTAATCTCACAGATACTATTTCAAAATTGTTGTTGTAATCACATTTTTCTTTTTATTTTCTCGAATACCTGTGTTTACATTGGTTTATTAATTCTGGTACAAGTTGGTTTTTTTTCTCTCTACTCTTTCATAAACGCGTTCTTGAAACTACAGCATGGCGCGTTGCATTAGTCAGCAAACCAACCTATTGAGAGTATTACGTTAAAACACCGCCCTTGCTCTTTTTCAGTGCTTATCTTACTCCTCCTGCTGCTGCTCCTTCACCCTCACAATAAGTCTAACAGGTGGAGGGGCATTGTGGAGTGTTCTGATGGGTGGAAGGACTAATACTGTGGACTGTTCTGAGGGGTGGAAGGGAGGGTCATTGTGGAGTGTTCTGACAGGTGGAAGGACTAATATTGTGGTCTCTTTTGAAGGGTGGAAGGATGGCTGCGTTGACGAGTGGAAAGAAGAGAATTGTGGTGTGTTCTGATGGGTGGAAGGACTAATATTGTGGACTGTTCTGAGGGGTGGAAGGGAGGGGCATTGTGGAGTGTTCTGAAAGGTCCAAGGCCATTGTTTTGAAGGGACGCAGGGAAAAGTGTGTTTGAGAAGTGCACGTCTCAATGGAGGAGCTTTATAGGGTTTTATGTTCCCTTTTCCAAGTAGAATAGTGGTTTTATTCCTCATTTCCTTCCTTCCTTCCTTTCTTTCCCTTCAGTTCTCTTTCCATGTCTTCTTTTTTCCTTTTCTCTTATCCTCCTCTACTTGTTTATCACCTCACTACGTTTTTCTTTGCAATGTTTTCTATTTCATTCGTTACTTTCTCTTTTTTACTTCCTTTCCCTTGAATGCTCTATCGCTTCCCTTAATTTTTCTCTCATTCTCCCCTACTGTGCTTTCCTTTGTCGTGCTTTCTATCTTCCATGTTTTCTGTTACTATTTTATTATTCTTATCCTTCCTTTCTTCCTCCCGTTCATTCTTTCCATTTACTTTATCAATTCAGTATTTCTCTCTCCCTTTTCAAAATCTCCTCTACTTTTGATTACTCTTTGATTCCTACTTTCTTTTTTTTCTTTATCTTTCTTTTATCTATCCCTTCGTCATGTCTTCATATCTCTTTTCCATCATTTTATTTCCCCTATCACCTCTACTCCTTTCTTTCTTCTTGTCCATCTCTCTACTCACTATGGCAGCGTACTTTCAGAATAGTTTACTGCCTAGCGAGTCACTGTCATAGGTTTGTTCACCATCCTAACTTTCTTCTCTTTGAGCTGAAAAGCCGGGAAAGTCACAGTATCAAGGTTTTCATCCATACAAGTACCTAATGTACATCTCTGGGAAGATATGTGTATGATTCTAGGGGCAGGAGGTATTACGTTTTGAAGCTTTGTTAGTTAGGTTAAGGTTAGCTTAGGTTACGTTAGGTTAACTTAGATTCGGTTTTGGTTAAGTTAGGTTAAGTTTGGTTAGGTTAAGTTTGGTTACGTTTGTTTAGCTTAGGTTTTCATGCCTACAAGTACTTCTTGGAAAATTTAGGTATTTCACCGTTAAGATTTATCAGCTGTTTACAAAGAAATGTACATAGTACATACACCTGTTGACGCTTGTAATTATCAGTTTGACTACTGTGGCTTCTCAGCTTGATGAAGTGGTTTGTGCACATTAAGATTATTTATTTATTTTTTTTTTAAGATAACACTCACAACAACGGTGATCGAATGTTTAGTAGTAAAGATTTTATTTCATTTTTAATCTTTTTCTTTTATTTTCTATTATTATTATTATTATTATTATTATTATTATTAAGCTGAAATTATTATTATTATTTATTTATTTATTTTTTTCCTTGCTAAAATTGCAGTGTTACTCGAATAAATTCAATGTCATTATCAGGTAAAGGGTTAATGAGGCAGAGTAACCACGCGCCAGGTGTCACGGTGGTCGTGTTGAAGCGGCACCTTGTTGTTGTAAAGCTTCGTTACGCTGACTGCACTCTGCTGTTGTAGATTTTTTAGGCTTAAAACTCTTTAATCCCTCATTGGCGTGTTTCCTATTATGATACACCAATTTACGTCAGGGCTATTCACGAATCTTAGCTATAACTAGGACATAATTAGGACAAAATGGCGCATTCTTGTCATAAACTGCTCGCGTCTGTCATAAAATCGCGCTGGATGCTAAGGGTGGGTCCTCCCTGTCCTAGCGGTTGATGACAGACGCTCCCACAACACATCCAGCTCAGGAATTACTAATCCAAATAGGACGAATTGCATGAATTTAGTGACAAGGAACTCATTAGAAGATATTGTTTAGACCGTGCAGGTATTCTCTTTGTCACTGATCAATTGAGGGAAGCCTTACAGAATAACACAGAAAGGAGAAATAAATCCACTTACCCTCGAAATCAAGTTAATCGTAACACTGAGATATTTACTGCTGGGAAAAGGTGCTGGGAAAGATGAAAAGCCCTTGTGATGGCCTTATGGGTCGTCGAGAGAGCTATCCTTGCCACCAAACCATTTGAAAACTGTTTGTTTATTTTGAGGCGCTCCTACGGGATCGCATTTACCGTATTTTAAAGACTGAATTACTATCTTACCCACTGTCTCTTCTCTCTATACACAAAACCGAAGGAAATATTTATAGAAGCTATAAATTAGTAGCAAACAGCTGCTTTTGTTTCTTATTTTAGTATCTGAAACCAAATAAGCGCTACATTTAGCAGACGATTATGTTATCCGGTTTCGCTCAACTACGACAAGTTATGATTACCGTTTTAAGTTATGATACGCATCTGCCATTGCTATGACATGTCGTAACTTTATGAAGAATACGGCCCCTCACCTTCGCAGGTTCTGCTGAGAAAAGACAGAAAACATTTGATTTCTGTAGCGTTTTAACGCCCATCTTATTCATTCTCTTTGAAGACCATTATTAATATAAAAATTAAGTACCTTTGCTTCATCCCGCGTTTTCTTGGCGTCAAAGTTTTACACCCCATGCTATATAGAAATATCTGTCCACGTTACTGCCCAAATCAACCCTTAGTATGTGCTAGAATTTAATGAATAAACAAATAAATAACAAATAAATTAATACTGGCCAGAGTGATGCTTATATTGCCGTATCGCCACTCCTTATACACGCACTGTAATACACGAAGCACCGCGGATCCCTAAACTATCTACACAAAAAAAGGACGGCCACTTACACTGATCCATCTCTCGTAGGCTCAATGTCCCCCCGAGACCTCGTCCCCTCGTTAAGTTGCTGTTGTTTGGAAGGTGCTTGTCTCTTGATGAACGACTTGTTAGCTGAGACGACCACTGCTTGTACGACTTGTGCTTGAATGTCAACTCTGTACGCCAAACCCTCACTTTGATTGGTCGTCACTAAACACAAGGCCTGTCATTCTACGAGGGCAGTCTTAAACAACACCTCGTATTTTTTTTCCACACTCACTTGTTCTTTGCGGGTTGTCACCTCACGTAACGCCGTTCAGATTACCCTTACTTATATGCTAAAACACTTATCACTACGAACAGCGAACGTCTTAGGGTACTTGGTGTTTCGTGTCTCCTCTGAGTTTGTTGCCTTCCCACAGTCTGATTGCACACTGGCGTCCCTCAAGGGGCAGTTTTATTTATTTACCATAACCCTCAATAATACCTTAATACTAATACTATTTACACATATGTTATCTAACACTAATAGCACTTATCATTCATATAAGTTATTCACAGCAATCTATAACCATTGTTTCGATAGATTCGAGGAGGTTCGGGTGTCTCGAAGCTTCTAGTCTCGTTTTCTATTACAATAATTTATGTGGGACTTTTATTTCCTACATGCTTTTTGTGAGTTACATACATTTTGACAACCTGAAGATAGGGATGAATTCTTCTCGACGTTTCAATACTATTAACTTATTATCTACTTATTTATTTATTTATTTATTTATTTATTTAATTTTTTTGCTTTTGCTTAATACCCAAACCCCAGAGAAGACACGAGACTGGCCCCAATTATCGACACTGCATTGTCTCTGCACATCTGAACACTCCTAAGGGAGATTACTCCTTGAAAACTGTGCATGGAAGGGAAAGTGTTTATTGATACGTATCTGGCAGCGTCTTCCGTACATTGGGTGTGGCTATAGGCGCTGAATTGTAACCAGTATTTAAGTGACGCAAGAGTTTAACAAGGATGATGTATAAAAAATCTGCAGGATCAGAAATCAGATATAGCTAGAAGGAACAGGTTTCAACTTTGATAATGTTAGATTTATACAAGAAGTAGGAAGAAATTAGTTCTCGGAGAGAGGCAGATGACTGGAATAAACTCAGTAGTCAGATTGTTAGTAGCCAGTCAATATTAGACTTTAAAAGACTACATAGATTCATGGGTAGGGATAATAAGTGGATGTACAAGGTAGTGTGTCTCATAGAGGGACTGCCATATGTATGCTGTTGGTTCCTTGCAGCTTCCCTTGTGTTGTAATGACAATCTTACAACACTTATCCTCCAATCTTGAATAACCTATTTGCATTTTTATTTAGGGACAGGTACATCTGTTGACCTTTGTCTTTTTTTTTTCTTTCTTTTTCTCCCCAAGGCCATTGCCCATCTTACATAAAAGAAAAAAGAAAGAAAATCTGCTCTGTGCTGGCTACAGTATTGGGAATCAGATGATTATCACTAAACAGTCACTACATGCCGTATGAAATTAACCCTTTCATTTCCACCTGACACACCTTTCCTTAATCACTAGCGCCATTTCTTCTTGTACTCACAGCCACCGCCAAACATTACACTGGGGAGAAACTGCAAAACCTATCCATTTCTTTCCTGTAGACGGTTATAAACATTCCATACTTTGTTTTGGGTGCCAGGAATTGACGCATATCACGGGAAAAGGGTTGATTAATGCAGGCCCTGGTGAATTGTTGAGAGGCGTGGTGTTCCTCTGGCATTCATATCGTTGGCAAGATTGTCATTATTAATACCGAAATTTTTCTTATCCATATATATCTTCTTATCAT
>NC_087167.1:7152500-7155000 GCF_035594125.1 Scylla paramamosain | reverse complement strand
AAAAACTGTGAAAATTCCTGGTTGGTGTAAATATACTAAGTTTTTGTTTGTGTGTTTGGATTTTTGTTGTTTTTTTTTTTTTTGGCCAGGAATTAGAAAAATAGGCATTTTAATCCATCCTTGTGGGAAAAAATGCACTGAAACCACGGCCGCGGGGAAACAAAACAACAAAACTGAAAATTTCCTGGTTAGTGTGAATATATACAGTTTTTTTTCATGAGTATGTGTGTTCTAGTTTTGTTATTTTTTCCGTTTTCCTATTTATTTACTTTTTTAACCAGGAAGTCAATAGGAGATGGCCAATCCCGTTACAGCCTCGTTCCCCCAAACAAGCCATCGTCCCCAGCGATTGGAAACTTGCTCACCTAACCTCGACGCTCCAATTTGCCAACAAAGATGACAGAAAAATGTCCTGTAATTATAAGCCGATTAGCTCGACGTCAGTTGCTGGAAAAATTAAAACCGTAATTAGAGTCAACATAGTTAATGACCTTGAAAGCAACTGTGTAAATAGAGAGCCAGGGAGCCGCGGAGTTTAGGCATAAGGGATCCTGCTTGTCAGATACGTTAGCCTTTTTATAATAGGTGGCTTGGTGGTGTACCGGCTGTGACTCCTAATATGAAGGCTCACCGTTCGAACCCCCGCCAAGCGCCATTAGGTGGGAGAGGTGACACTCTGAATTACGTACGCTAACTTTTTTTTTTTTTTAAGGCAGCTCGGTAGTACAGACAGGGATAGGAGACGAGGAATCACCCACACTCACTTTCACTGTGTTTTGCGCTTTCCTTCTATCCTAAGTCCTCCGATCTCTTTGGAAACTACCGCTTACCACTTTTATTACGGTCGTCAGTAGCTCAGAGGACTCAAGCTTGGAGGAAAACACACACGCACATGAACAGGAGTCGCGTAACCTGCCACACTCGCTTCCGCTGTGTTTTGTGCTTTTCTTCAATGCTAACTTAATTCTTTGGTCTCCTTAGCGTCCACCAGCTGGAAGGTTTAGTAAAGTTTTCAATACATTAGAGGACGTGAAACTGGAGGAAGACACACACTCAATGTTTCAAGACACTTATCCTCCAATATTGGATAATTATTTGCCTTTCTCTTTGGAGACTGGCGCCATCAGTGGGCTTTACTTTTTCCTTCCTTTTTTGTTGGCCTGGGTCAATGTCCCTCTTACGTAAAAAAACCCTCTTGGACTGGAGTCGAGTGATCTGCCAGTCACTGCCTCTGTGTTTTGTGTCTTCCTTCAGTGCCAAGTCCTTTGTCTTTCTAGAATCTGTCGCTTGCCAGGGTTAGTAAGACTGTCAGTTGATCAGAGGTGTTGTAACCCAAGAATCACCGAGAAGAAATGAAACACGTAAGAAGGAAGAATGAGACAAGAGTGAATAATATAAATGAAGTAAAATTTCTAAAAACTCAAACGCGTTCCCTTGAAACCACAAAGGCCAGTCTTAAGAGATTTAGGGACGCAACAAGATCGTGCAACACAGAAGCACGACAGAGGGCTTAAGACTGAGGGAAAACAAGAAAGTTACTCGCCTTCACACAACAACAGTACTCCCTGCGACTCTCGACCTCAAGGCTAAGAGCTCAAACCTCCGCCGAGAGCCATCTGGTGGAAGAAGTGGAGCTTTGATATAAACACGACACACTTTCATAACCCGTGGCTCAGTGGTGACGCCCGCGACTCCGTACTAATAACAAAGCATTCGAACTTGTGTCTAGAACCATTTGGTGGAAGAAGTAACGCTCTGCTGTGACTTACATCCACGAAGACCCTCATAAATTTTCTCCCAAGGACGCCAAGATAACGAACAGTAAGAGTAGCGATATTGGGAAAAAGAAGAAGAAAAAAAGTGGTTCTTTATTAACCCTTTCAATACCACGCCATCGATTTCATTATGCTGCAGATGTCACTAGAGGGTTCAGTTAAGTTAAGGATGATACTCTCCGCTACCAAGGGGTTATGAATGACGTAATTACTCAATCAGCACAATCATAACTTATTTACTCTGACTGACTAATAGTGAGTGCTCTAGTGAAGTTTGGAAGCTGCCTGTAGTACTTGATGGTTAAAAAATGGTGCTTTTTGCTATCAAGGGCGTTATAAATGGTGTACGTAGTAATTCGGCACTATTGTATCTTATTTACTCTGATTGGCTTGTAATACGTGCTTTGGTGAAGTTTGGAAGCTGCCTGTAGTACTGAATGGGTAAAAAATAATGGTGCTTTTCGTAATCAAGAAGTTATAAATTATCTAACTACTAATCCACTACAATTATATCTTATTTACTTTGACTAATAGGCAGCATGTAATTTGGAAGTTGCCTGTTGTAATAAATGAGTAAAAAAAAAAAAAAAAAGACTTCATCGATCGTTAAAAAAAAGAAAAAAAAAAAAAAAAGAGGCCGTGCCACATCTAAAACAAGCCAGTCACGATGCCATATTTGGAATACACGGCGCAATTTTGGTCTCGCCTCGCACAGGATATTGCGA
>NC_087167.1:7125000-7150000 GCF_035594125.1 Scylla paramamosain | reverse complement strand
AGACAGACAAACAAACATATGGGAGAGACAGACAGACAGACATAGATAGATAGGTAGACAGGTAGATAGATAGATAAACAGATATATATTTCGATAAACTAGACAAGAGAGAGAGAGAGAGAGAGAGAGAGAGAGAGAGAGAGAGAGAGAGAGAGAGAGAGAGAGAGAGAGAGTGAGAGAGAGAGAGAATTAAAGAAAAATAGGAATAAGAAAAAAACGTATAGGATAATTCATGACCGTAAACTCTTCTCTCTCTCTCTCTCTCTCTCTCTCTCTCTCTCTCTCTCTCTCTCTCTCTCTCCTCTCTCTCTCTCTCCCTCCTCTCTCTCTTCCTCCTCTCTCTCTCCTCTCCTCTCTCTGACCCCCTCACATCACCGCCAACACGGACGGGGCGGGTCTCAGCTCTGAAGGAACTCGCCACGACATGAAACACTGGGGACGAGGGACACGTGACGACTCTCTCTTTCTCTCTCTCTCTCTCTCTCTCTCTCTCTCTCTCTCTCTCTCTCTCGTGTATTTATCTATCAGTTCACTCGTCTGTTTGTCTTGATACGCCTTTTGATAAGTGATAAGAGCATAGCGTGATAAAACTCCACTGCATCACTCTGCCTGCGCCTGTCCGTCTGCCTGTTTATCCTGAGCGTTTTCCAGAACTGCCATCCTCATTTCACCGCGTCCTCCCTCCCTCCTTCCCTCCCTGCCTACCTTCCTGCCTGCTCTCGACGTGTTCCTGGAAACAACACACGCATGTCGAAACTGAGCGGTGCTAAATCTCTTTCTCTGCAGCAGTTGTACCTTTCCATTCACCTCCCTTAACCCTTTCACTGTGGGATTACTTTACCATGATGATTTAGACACCTGTATATTGCTGCAGTGTGTCACGTAGAGAAGAGAAAGTTGATCTCTTATTTTTTTTTTGTGTGTGTGTGTGTCTATGCAATTATTTTACAGTGCTTTGAATTATAAATTTTTTTTTATGTTAGAGGGTTAAAAAAAGAAGAAGAAAAAAAACTAGGCCTATTAAGGTGTTAGTCCGTAAGGAAAGACACAAATGAGTTACCCAAAACTTAAATCCTTTCGATAAACTTCCTTTAATTAAAAAAAAAAAAGTCCTTTCTTTTCTATGATCTACAACTTTATTCTCAGCCTTTCAGTTGGGGGGGGGAGTGAGGAGCGGCAACTGTGACGGATGGAGGGACGTAATGGCATTAGAAATACAGATTAACAATGGTATCCCACAAAAAAAAAAACATAACTATAGCAGTAAAAAAAGGCCAATTAAACACCTTCACAGCACTTATCCTTCCTGGCTCATGAACCTCCACACAACGCAGCATCGTCACCATGAAAGCCACACAGTAAAATAATAGCTTCGTGTGGTTGGTTGAGCAGAAAACTAGTGTTATGAAATCAGAGTGGCGCGTGACTGGCAGGTGTTTGTATAGTGTATGGGCTGTGTGCTGAAACATTTTGCTGCCTTTTCTCGAGTAGTGTGTAACAGTGGGGATCCTTGGGCGTTTCAAGCGTATTTTTCCAGTGGTGATGCAAGTTCATTCTTAAATCATCACTGAAGTCATGAAAACTTCCCTGAAAACACTGACTCATTTACAAGAGAACCTGTTAAAAGCAGTCGAGGTTTAGGAGCGTTTGTGAGTGCAGTGCCAGAGACTAGTGATGGTTCAGATATACGCACAGGGACAAGCAATCAAATTCTTCTCTACCTGTACAACTTGCGCAGTTCATTTAATTCCCTTTACCTACAACCACACATTACCTCATTCTTCTTATCTACAATCTCTCCTATACATACATACATTCCTCTCTGCATCCTCCAAATATGAATATTAAATAACCCTACTTAGCAACCATATTTGCCTAACCTCTGCACACAAGCCAGGCAGAGAGGAGGAAAAAGAGGAGGAAAATCTAATACAGTAATAATAACAATAACAACAACTAGCCCTAACATCCTTTCAGTATTGTATCTGTTTCCAGCGCCTCTTATACACAACCTAACCAGCCATATCACTATAACAAACAGTCGTCTTCTTTCTTTACTAATTTCTAAGACATAATAGTATCCCTTTCCAACTCACACACCTATCCACATTTCATTTTCTTTCGCAACGTTTTAGATTACAAATATTTTCTCATTCCTGTATCAGCTCTCTTGATTGACCTTGCACACAGCACCTCCACCAGCACCCAATACACAACACATCACCATATCAATACGCTTTCATACCCTCTCATAAACAACAGCAGTCGTGGATCAAATTCCGCGTCATCAAGTTTGTCACAGTAACTTAGCCACCTGAAGACACGGGGACATGGTAACACTGACACTGACTGACGCTCTCGCTCGCTGGTTGGTTCACGCATTCGGTTTCACTTTCCGTCTTATTTTGTAACGTGCGGCTCACTAAGGTTATATTTCCGCTAAAATCTTTACTTAATTACAAGGTACACGATTATCCACAGAAAAATAATCTGGTATCTTTGAAATGAATAATGGTTTTGACAGGAATGAGGTAAATTTGGTGCACTTTTTTCAGAACAAAATAAGAATACGTCGACCAATCAGCGAGTAAGAGCATCAGTCGGTGCCAATGTTACCATGTTCGCGTGGCAAAATTAGTGTGACAGTGGGTGAAACAGAATACACGGCGCCCTTCTCTGCTTCTGTACTGTAACTATGCTTTTTTTCTGTATTATAATAGTTAACATAGCGTACTTACAACAAACAGCCTAATTAGGACTTGATGGCATGCTGCTGTTTGAAATCCCGACTATTCCAGGCCGCCCCAGCAAATCCCTCTCATCTTTTGCTATTTTTGTCACTCAGAAACCACACTTCAGTTCACGCCACGTTCCTTTCTTTCAATCCACCTCGTCTCGAACATTCCTCCTTCAATACCTCTGTTGTTTCCTTTCTTACTGTTTCCTGATATTGCTTTCCTTCCTAGAGCGATATTAATACTTCCTCCTACCTTTTTTTTTTTTTTCTTTTATATACAGTCTTCCCTCTTCTCATTATTCTATTTTATTTCTATTTTTCCAGGAACATTCCTTTTCGCTTCCTTGTCCTTCAATTATTATTCCCTCGCACGCCTTCCTTGATCTCTTTCCTGTTCTGTTCTTTTCTCTCTCGCTTTTATTTCTTTTATATTCCTGATCAGTTTCTCCTCTTGATGATTAAACTATTCACCGTCTCTATTTTTTTTTCTTCTTCTCCTTTCCTTTTTCATTCTTTTATCAACTCTTCATTATTCCATCATTAATCGCTTCTTTCTTGTCACTTTTTTTTCTTTTCTATACATTTTTCTTTTCACTTTTTTTTCGTCTTTTTCTTTCACTTCCAATTATTAGTTCTGTAAGAGATATATTATTTTATTCTTTTCTTTAGTCTTATCAGTTACTCCTCCTCCCTATTCTACCATTCATTGCCTTTCTTTTTCTTCTTCTCCTCCTTCTTCTCGTTTCTTTTATCTTACTTTTAATCAGATCAATTGCTTTTTAATTCACTATTCCAACGTTTGCTGCAGTTATCTTCGTCGTCTTCGTCTTCTTATTCCTATATTTTTTCATTCAATGTCGTTTTCTTTTCTATTTTCTTTTCTGTCATCTTCCTTCTATATATTTTTTTTCTTTATTGTCTTCTATATATTTTTCCTTCTTCGTCGTTTTCTTCCATTATTTTCCTTATTCGCTGTTTTCTTTATATGTATATATATTTTTTTTTATCTTCATCGCTGTCTTCTTTTCATTTTTTTTCCTTCGTCTCTATTCTCTCAAAATTTTTTCTTCCCATCGTCTTTCTACTATATTTTTTTTTCTTCTTCATCTCCTCTCCATATTTTTCCCTTCTTCGTCATCTTATTTCCATACTTTTTTTCCTTCGTGATCTTCTTTCCATATTTTTTTCCATTTCATGATCTCCTTTCCATATCTTCATCATCGTCTCCCTTCTATATTTTGTCTTTTTTCATCGTCATCTTCCTATATTATCTCCTTCATTATCATCTTTCTATATTTCTTCATCTTCCTCGTTGTCTTTCTGTCCCTCCTGCAACACCAGTCCTTCTTAAGCCACACACTTCATCTCCAGCGGTACAGTCCGGCCTCTTCTCAAATCCATCTCTGCTTATTCACTTCTTAATTCCCTTTCACGTCCCTCCGTCTTACTGCACTTTCCCTTCCCCCTCTCCCTCCTCCTCCTCCTCCTCCTCCTCTTCCTCTTCCTTCCACATTCCGCCTTACCTAATTGGGCGAATTCTGTAATATTTCTATTTTACGTTATATTCTTTTTTTCCTTCTTCTTTTACCTTTTCTGAGAGAGAGAGAGAGAGAGAGAGAGAGAGAGAGAGAGAGAGAGAGAGAGAGAGAGAGAGAGAGAGAGAGAGAGAGAATCACTCCTCTTAATTCGTTCGCTCGCATCCTTTGCTTGAGTATTTTGTTTCCTTATTTTTTTTTTCCAGTAGCTCACTCGCCTAAGTGCAATGGCGGGTGTTGCTCTCAGCAGTAGTAGCAGTAGTGTAGTAGTAGTAGTAGTAGTAGTAGTGGTAGTAGTAGTAGTAGGTTGTTTTTTGTCTTTTTTAGTCCTTGGCCAGAGCCCCTCTTATAATATATAAAAAAAATGTAATGGTGGTGGTGGTGGTAGTAGTAGTAGTAGTAGTATAGTAGTAGTAGTAGTAGTAATGATAGCAACAACAACAACAACAACAACAACAACAACAACAACAACAACAACAACACCACCACCAACAACAACAACAACAACACCACCACCACCAACAACAACAACAACAACACCACCACCACCACCACCACCACCACCAACAACAACAACAACAATAACCATAAAAATGATAACAGCAATAACAGAGGAGACACGGGTGACATCAAGTACAGCTTATGCAAATCTAAGAGACACAAAAACTCACAGGAAAAGAAGAAAAGAAGAAAAAAAAGAACCCCACGAAGAGCCGAGTCGTCTTTCGGGGGCGCCAGGTGGAAGGGAAAGGAAGAGAAATAAAATGAAAAAAATAAACTAAAAAGAAATGAGAGGGAAAGAACAAGAAAAAAAGATTCGGGATAGAAACGAAAAGTAGTAAAGAAAATAAAAACAAAGCAAAACCGACGAAATGAAATGAGACTGCAAGCTCAGGGGAGGGAAGAGAAAAAGGAAAACAAAATTGAGGGCGAGAGTGGGAGGTGGAGACACGACAGGAGACGGCGAGGCGAGGCGTGGCGAGGCGAGGAGAGGGGAGGTGAAGAAAAGCAAGGTAAGGAAGGTAGGGAAAGACAGTGAGGAGAAGTAAGGAAAAGTAAGGAAAAATGAGTATAAGAAACGATGAAATTAAGGGAAGAGAAGATGCGGATAAGGAAAGATAAGACGAGGGTGAGAAAAGACGAAGAAAGGGAAGGGATGAGAATATAAAAAGAAAGAAAAAAACTAAGGAGAAATAAAGCAAGATAAAATAAGGTAAGAAAAGATGAAAAAAGGGGAAGGGAAGATGATTAAAGGTTAGAGAAGTGAAGACAGGTAAGAGAAGATGAGGCGAGGAAAGGTGACAGGAGGTAAGGTAAGGTGATGAAAGATGAGATGAAGAGAAGCAGAGATAAAAAAAAAAGGAAGTGAGAAGAGATAAAAGAAAGATAAGAAAACGTAAGGGCAAATAAGGAGAGATAAGGGAACGTCAAGATAAATAAGAAGATAAAGTATAATAAAGAGGAGATGAAGAGAGGTGAGAAGATAGGGAAGGCGATGAAGAAAAGTAGAGAGAGATTAAGAGAATAGAAAGGTAGATGAGGAAAGGTAAAAGGGAGGTGAGGAGAGATAAATGAAAGGTGGAGAGGCAGGAAGATAGAGAGGGATAAGGGGAGGCAGGGCAGGCGAGGCGAGAGGTGGCAAAGAGGGGACAAGGAAATGAAAGGCGAGGCAAAGACAAGTGGTGAGGGGTGGGGTCCTCGGCGTCCCCAGAACCGCCGCCGCCGCCGCCGCCGCCGCCACACACCTGCGGGGCCTCGGGATGGTAGGAAGCCCCGCTAATCCCTGCACTGAGTTAAATTAAATCCTTTTGTGGGTTGCCCCCTTAATCCCCCTCCCCTCTGCCGCACGGGAACTGTATGATGAAATCTTGAAGTTCTTGCACCTGGAATTCTCTTTTTATTCAGGCTGCATGCGGGGTATCCGTGTTCCTGAGGCCTCTGCTCCGCTCTGC
Organism: Scylla paramamosain; assembly: GCF_035594125.1. Lineage (NCBI taxonomy): Eukaryota > Metazoa > Arthropoda > Malacostraca > Decapoda > Portunidae > Scylla > Scylla paramamosain. The sequence goes on along the minus strand of NC_087167.1, from coordinate 7,143,776 downwards.
TCTGCTCTGCTCTGCTCTTGTGCCGTCCCAGTAAACGACGATAGATGGTTACGTAAAGTACGAGAGTGTAGGGGCTGGTTTAGCATTGTTGTTGTTGTTGTTGTTGTTGTTGTTACTCTTATTATTATTATTATCATTATTAACATCATCATTATCACCATTATTACTGCTTATTTTATTACTAATGTTGGTATTACCACCACCATCACTGTATACTACTACTACTACTACTACTACTACTACTACTACTTCTACTACCACTACCAACACCACTACTACCATCACCATCAATACCACCACCACCACCACCACCACCACTACTACTACTACTACTACTACTACTACTACTACTACTACTACTACTACTACTACTACTACTACTACTACTACCACTACTACTACTACTACTACTACAATCATCTGACTAATGATTTCCCCGAGTGTTCCATGAAGTATAACATAACCAATTAAAGCTGGTGCTATCTGAGTATTTTCAGTAATTAGTAGACCCTCTCATTGCCAGGTGGGTGGTGATGGGTGGTGAAAGGTGATGATGGGAATGAGAGTGAGGGGAGAGCCACTGCTGATGACTGGTGAAGAGATAATGAGTGATGGGTGATAAAGATGGCGGTGTTAGTGGTGGTGATGGGAGGTGATGGGAATAAGAGTAATGAGAGCCACTGGTGATGAATGGTGAAGAAATAATGGGTGGTGATGCGGAAAATGGTGCTGATAGTGATGGGTGGTGATGGGGAATGGCGGATGGTGACAGGATGATAAACAGTGAAGGGTTAGAGATGATGGTGATGCGTATAGTGAATGCTGATGCGAGTGAAGGGTGGTAATGGTGACGATAGGGGATTAAATTGGTGATGGGAGTGACAGCGGCAAAGAGGGGTGATGAGTAGAGAAGGTGGTGATGTGATAGTGAACAGCAATGAGGGTGATCGGTGGTGATGATGATGACTGATTAAAGTGGTGATGGCGATGGTGATATTAAATGTGTGGTGATGATGGTGACAATAGGTGATTAAAGTGGTAATAATGATGGAGGTGATGAATGGCGATGAATAGCAATGATGGTGATGACGAGGACGGTAAATAGTGAAGGAAGTGACAAGTAGTGGTAGTGGTAGTGGTGGTGGTGGTGGTGGTGGTGGTGGAGGTGGTGGTGGTGCTCATTAATGAATGGAATAACAAGATCCAGATATCGTGTTAAAAGCAATGGTGTTTGTCGCAATCACTCTAATGATAAATCGGTTCCCAGGAAAGATTACATCAACACGCAAACACACATTTATAGATACTGTGCCGAGCCTCCTTTTGAAACTATTATTATTATTATCATTATTATTATTATTATTATTATTATTATTATTATTATTATTATTATTATTATTATTATTATCAAAAGGGATTGCCACATGTGTAGGCGAAACAGTAGCTTCCTAATACTTCTCTTACGATTTATTGTTGTTGTTGTTGTTGTTGTTGTTGTACTCTTCTTATTCTTTTTCTCTTTGTTCTCCTCTTCCTCCTCCTCCTCCTCCTCATACTACTACTACTGCTACTACTTCTCTTCACTAAAGTAACAAAAAAAGCCACGTGACATCAGAAATAGCTTTGTTTACATGTGTACGTATACACAGTCAAGGCCAACCTGCTACTGTATAACATGTACCATACCACACTCACTTCCGCTGTGTCTGGCTTCTTCCCCTCTAGTACCTTAAGCTCTCTGATCTGCTGAGAATCTATACGGTGTCAGGTTTTATAAGACTGTCAGTGGATCGAGGGACTTTAGATAGAGGTAACGAGTGATAGACAAAGGAAATGAGAGCAGGTTACTACTCGACTTATGACCATTACTGTACAAGGCAACGAAGTATCTATGGATTAATCATTTTGTTTAATTTGTGGTTTAAATCCACTCGTATTTGTGGACAATCTTGTGGTTGCATGCATATATGAAGGACAGGTGTTTCTACGCTCAGAGAGAGAGAGAGAGAGAGAGAGAGAGAGAGAGAGAGAGAGAGAGAGAGAGAGAGAGAGAGAGAGAGAGAGAGATTACAGACGGGGTTAAAAGGCGTGTGCACAGATAGAAATGTATGAAGGGAGCGAGATGCAGGTTGAGCAGCGTGCAGGGAGCGAGGGACAGATTGGCAGGCTTAAATAAAATATGGAAAAGATAGACAGGTGGAAAGATTCAAACTACAGTGTGTATGTGTGTGTGTGTGTGTGTGTGTGTGTGTGTGTGTGTGTGTGTGTGTGTGTGTGTCAGGAAAAGCGAGTGTGCTCACCTTCCTTCCTGACGAGGCCACGAGGAGAGAAGCACGATTCCCCCGCCGGCGCCACCTGGAAAAGCAGGGACGCAGGTTAACGAGGCATTAGTGAGGAGACATTCGTTAGCATGAGCCGGGAAACAAAAACGCTTAAAGATGAACAGGGATTATCACCACCACCACCACCATCATTGCCACCGCCAGCGCCACCATCACCGCCTGTCTGTGTTCATGTCAGGAAGGCCTGGTGGTGGTGGTGGTGGTGGTGGTGGTGTTGGTGGTGCGCTCTTCTCCCTCACAGTGCTTTATGCTTTCATGCTTTCCAGGACTTGTATTCATAACCGCTTTGAACCTCCGTAAGGATTATTTTCAAAGGCCACGTGGATGATTAGTCTAGTTCTCATGATGGGTGTTTTTCTTCTCTTTTCAAGTTAATGATGCAGAATCTCTATTAAGTTGTCATTAAAATCGTGAAAACTCCGTCGGAAGCCTCAATAACTTCCACAAGCGCCTGATGAAATTGTTGAGATGAGACGCGGAAGGTTTGAGAATACGGCAGGAGTGCTGGGATCCCGCTGCCTCTTGTTCGGCTCTTAGTGCCGCGCCTGCTTGAAGACTGGACAGCCGTGGAGGTGTGGCTGATGTCCCTCGAAAGCAAAGGATGGGAAATTTTTAGCTTACTGATAAGATTTGTCATTTATTTATTATTTTTATAGATAAACTCAACTGTGCTGTTTTCCAAGCGAGATGTGATGATGCAGGCGTGTGACGCAGCACTGGAATGGTGCCGCCGTGCTGCTTCCCTCCTGACACAATATATCAGAGCGCCCGTGAGCTTTGGTGATGGCATTCTCCTGATAAACTTCTTCCCCTCCCTCTAGATAGCAGGGAGGGGAGGCTGGCACGATACCACGCCGCGGGCGACAATCGGCGGTGATGGGGTGATGACGCGGTGTTATTGTTGTCTAACTTAGTTGTGCGGCGCCAGGTGATGTTGATCAGACCTGGCACCGCGCCTCGCCCTCGCCGCGCTGTGCAGGGTCTCGGTGAGGTGTCCTGGGCCTGAGGGGAGTCTGGGGGCTCGGCTACCTGCCTCACTCACTCCATGCGTCACACACGGGGCATTGACTATTATTGTTTTTGTTGCATTATCATTATCGCTGCTGTTATCGTTGTTGTTGGTGGTGTTGTTGTTGTTGATGTTATAATCATTATCATTATTATTATTATCGCTGCTATTACTGCCATTACTACTACTACTACTACTACTACTACTACTACTACTACTACTACTACTACTACTACTACTACTACCAGAGTTGGTTGTCAGAGTAAAAAAAAAACATGATTTAAATCAAAACTAAATATACTGTATCCAAAATGATTTTAAAATGTTTAGTGATTTAAACTATATATATATATATATATATATATATATATATATATATATATATATATATATATATATATATATATATATATATATATATATATATATATATATATATATATATATATATATATATATATATATATATATATATATATATATATACACACACACACACACACAAGGAAAGAAGAAGATTTGAATGAAATGTACAGAAAAAGTATCAAGTCTATGTGTCCTGAAGTGAGTGCGCTGAGCCTGTGCTGGTCCTGCAGCAAGTCAAGCACCAGTGAATCATTGCCATCTCTTACAAGAAAAATATTCAAATGCATAAAAAAGAAAGTAAGGTTTTTGTTGATAACAATAAATGTAATTATGAAGCCTAATGAGCTTATTTCTTTTTTTTTTTTTAACACAAAGTAAGTTAGTTACTTTAATGTAACAGATCTGATTAAACTATTAGTCCTAATTATGATTTTTATGTGAAAACTCATGTTGGGTAATGTATATCAAACTATGATTTCATTTAGCATTGGCCAAGTTTAATACAAGAAAATCGAGTCATAAGACTGAAACAAATAATCACTGTAAACAAACAAGGATTAATACAAAAAAATAATTTAAATAAAAACTCGATTTAAATTTTAAAATCCGATTTAAATAAAATAAATAAATTATATATATATATATATATATATATATATATATATATATATATATATATATATATATATATATATATATATATATATATATATATATATATATATATATAATTTTTTACAACCCTGACTACCACCACCACCATCATTTCCACCAGTACCAGGGTCACAGGCTCTCCAACAAACACATCACACACTCCTATTGGTAATCCGTAGCCACACCCCCTTCTCCTTCCCTCGCCTCGCCTGGGTGCGTGGTGATGCCTGGGTGATGGGCGGTGATGGGAGGCGGGTGGTGAGCGGCCATGAGGGTGATGAGTGGTCATGGGGTGGTGATGGATCATGATGGGTGGTGATGGATGATGAGGGGCGGCAAAAGGCAGTGATGGATAATTGTGTCGTGGGATGGTGTTGAGTGGTGATGAAGTGGTGATGATGAGTGGTGATGGGCAATGAATGGGGCTTCAAAATGATGAATGAGGAGTAAGTGAACCAATGAACAATACATTTTTCTTTTTTTTTCGTACACTATTATACAGATTTCTTTTTTTTTCGTCTTTCGTTCTTTCTTTTCTTTTTTTTCCTCCTCCTCCTCCTTTTCTTTCTCTTCCTTCTCCTTCTCCTCCTCATCATCCTTACTTCTTATTTTTTCCTCCTCTTGTTACTACTACTACTACCACTACCACTACTACTACCACCACCACTACTACTATTAATACTACCACCACCACCACCACCACCGCTACTTCTATCACCACCACTACAACTACCACTATTATCAGTATTTCTGTTCCGGTCTGGATCAATAGCCGGCAGGTGACAGGTGTGAGATGGAGTGCGGGGACACCTGCGTTGGGGCGGCCAATATTCGTGTGTCGCCAACACCACCAACGCATTGTCTAGCCCTCAGCAGAAACACCGCGGCCCGCAACACCTCAACACCCGAACCTGTGTGTGTGTGTGTGTGGTGTGTGATGGACTAACAATATAGGTCTTCATGTCACCATTGAACGTTTTAATATTGTATCTTTTTGTTTATGGTCGTAAATTCAGCTGTGGTCAATAAAGTAATAATAATAATAATAATAATAATAATAATAATAATAATAATAATAATAATAATAATAATAATAATAATAATAATAATATAAATTCATGTGGTTTGGACTACGGTTATAACTAGGTGATGGTGAATTATTTAGTATGTTTAAGTTAGTATTTATGTCTTGTGTAGTGTAATATTAATACGTATATCTGCACACTGTCGTCAATAAAAACTCTGTCTATATGTATATCTGTCTACGAGTGTCTGTCTGTCTGTGTATCTATCTATCCACAAGTATCTATTTATCTGTGTGTGTGTGTGTGTGTGTGTGTGTGTGTGAGGCCCTGCTCCTAAAAGCGTCAGTAATCTTGTGGGGAAAAAAGGAGACAAAACAAAGCACGGACATTCTTCTTGAGCCAATCAGCACCAAATCTGCCTCCAAGAAAAAGTCTGGTCAATATTTCGCGGCGGCCGTCCCCGCGTCAGCTGTGGGCGCCAGGCAGGCTACGGCGCGACTCTCGCCAGATGCTGCACGTCCCTCCACCACCCCACACCTCTCTCTCTCCCCCCCACACAGCCTCTCACCACACAGGCAAGGGCGTGACGTCACCAGCCTGACCCCTGTTGCTTGGCGCTTCCGTGTGTGTGTGTGTGTGTGTGTGTGTGTGTGTGTGTGTGTGTGTGTGTGCTCACTCAATTATTATTATTATTATTATTATTATTATTACTATCATCATATCACTACCAGCATCACCATCACCACCATTTTCATCACTACTGTTATCATCACCTCAACCATTTCTTCTGCTCCTCCTCCACTTCGACCTCCCTGTCCTCCACCATCTCGTCTTCTCTGTCCTCCTCCACCTCGTCCTGCCTCTCCTTCTCCACCACTACCACCACCACAACAACCATGACACCTTGCAGATAATCAATTCTATCTAATACATCAAACGGGTGCCTTATGCTTGCTTACTCCTGACATGAAAAGGAAAACGGGGATGAGGAAGGAAGCGCAGGGAGCGGAGTAGAGTGAAGGACTGGGTGGTGGGGTTGAGGGGGCGGGGGAGAGGAAGATGCCGGGCAATGGAGGGGGAAGACCCATTAACTCCCCCCAAAAGAGCGCAATTACTGTGGCTTTAACAAAGTTGCAAGTAATGGAAATTTCTGTCGCGTCGCAGTGTGTGTGTGTGTGTGTGTGTGTGTGTGTGTGTGTGTGTGTGAGAGAGAGAGAGAGAGAGAGAGAGAGAGAGAGAGAGAGAGAGAGAGAGAGAGAGAGAGAGAGAGAGAGAGAGAGAGAGGGACAGACAGACAGATAGACAAACATATAAACAGACAGACAGACAGAAAGACAGACAGACAGACAGACAGACAGACAGACAAACATACATACATGCATACAGACAGACAGACAGACAGATAGAAAGATAAACAGATATATAGATAGACAGACAGACAAACAGACGTACAGAAAGAAGGAAAGAAAAAGACAGACAATGAGACAGACAGACAAATAGACAACCGATCAACCTACACACACACACACACACACACACACACACACACACACACACACACACACACACAAATACAGGCAATACACAACTGAATGTATCACTCACTGGTGTCATAAATAAAAAAGACACGTAGGCCAAAGGGAGGAGAAAAAGAGCACTCCAGCTTGCAGATTGAACGGGAACAGGAAAGAAAGGCAGGTGTGTGTGTGTGTGTGTGTGTGTGTGTGTGTGTGTGTGTGTGTGTGTGTGTGAACGTTGCTGAGCCGACTGAAATTAATAGTACTGGAAGGATTGAGGATATCATGAGAAAGAGGAAAGCATTTATGAAAGACAGGAATATATACAGAGACAGAGACAGAGAGAGAGAGAGAGAGAGAGAGAGAGAGAGAGAGAGAGAGAGAGAGAGAGAGAGAGAGAGAGAGAGAGAGAGAGAGAGAGAGAGAGAGAGAGAGAGTTAGAAAGGAAAGAATATGACGGAGGAAAGCTCAAAAGAATCTAAATAAACACAGGAAAGGAAACGAAGGGGATAAAACGAAGGAGGAAAGAGTTGAAGAGTTAAAGACGAGAATACAGAAGGAAAGAAACACAGCAAGACATAGTAGGAAAAAGTAAAAGAGAAAAACAGAGAGAAGGAAGCAAAAGGTCAAGAGGAGATGCGTACGTATATGTGTATGTATGTGTGTGTGTGCGCGTGTAGAGAGTCTGTGGGGGAGAGAGAAAGAGAGTAGAGAGGAAATGAGCAACAGGAGACGTGCGTGTGGGAGGAGAAAAAATTAAGGAAGGAAACGACCAGGAGGAGATGAGAACACACTGCTAGGTTTAGAGAAGCAGCTGGTGAGGGGGAGTCAACAACGCAGGACAGAGTAAACAGGAGGGGCAGGGAAGAAAACACATGAGATAAAATGGTTGCGTTTATAGATGCATTAAGTAAGAAAGGAACGCAGGGAAATGCAAAGTGCAATACGAAAGTGCTTATAAGGAGAGAAAAGAGTAAATAAGAGAAGAAAGGCAGGATATGCGTGCAGTACAAGATGGCTGTGTTTACAAGGTTAGGAAGGCTGTCCTGCAGTGCATCGGGCGCAGCATCGGGCCAAGGCAGCCAGTGTTCAGGTCCCGCCGAGGTGTTGCTGGAGGGACTTTCAATCATCCCCTGTTACTGCTGGACGGTTGGGCAACAGCAGCAGCAGCAGCAGCAGCAGCAGCAGCAGCAGCAGCAGCGGTGGTGGTGGTGGTGGTCGATCTGGTGGCCTCGTCTTGTGGCGCGGATATCGCGAGGAGGTTCTCAGAGTACGAGTAAGTGCTGCTGCTGCTGCTGCTGCTACTTCTGCTACTATCATTGCTGCTGCCACTATTATTACTACTGTTATTAGTAATGCTGTTATTACAAGAACAGTAACAACAACAACAACAACAACAACTATTACTTCTACTACTACTACTACCTACTACTACTACTATTAATAATAATATAATAATAATAATAATAATAATAATAATAATAATAATAATAATAATAATAATAATAATAATAATAATAATAATAATAATGATAATAATAATAATATTAATAACAATAATAATACAGCGACTACTGCTTTCCACGTGAACTGGAGACCAGCCAAGAGCTATAAAACACGAGAGAAAAGAGCTAAAGAGCGGCTGGTGAAAGAGTTGCAAAAGGCAAAGCTAATTCGCTTCAAGAGGTGTTTTGATGATGCTCCTCTTTTAACTGAAACAGATCAAAGCATAGGAAGGAGAAGGAAAGCAGAAACGACAGAGCATTCTGAAGTTTACAAGTACATGGGATGGAAGAGTGAAGATACCGGTTGACTATTGCAGTAGCGAGGTGCACAGAATGGAGGTGAGGAGGGAAAGAAAAAAGTGTACTGCAAGCGTGGCTGAGGGAGGAGGGGAGGAGCGGTAACCATGGAAATGGCGGCAGAAGACAGCAAGAGGTACAACACTGCAGCGGAGTGTGACGGACTGAAGACGGTTAAAGAGAGGGAAGATGATAGAAACGAAAAGCTTTTGACTGCGAACTGTCTTGATGAACGCAAAACTTCATAAAAGCTCATTTGGCAAGAGATCCAATGTTAATTTCTTTGCAAGGGCATCTCAAGAATGGAGAAAGAAGACAGATGCGTGCCTTTAAAGAAGAGAGGATAACTGTCTGAAAAAAAAAAATTACATCTTGCTGATAGATAAAAGAAAAACAAATGAGGTACCGAACATCTCAAAATATGCCTCGCCCCATTTAAAAATCATACGAGGATCAGAAATTAGGCAGGAAGTGGCGTCCCTTCACGAGTCACTTGGTTCCTCTTGCAATGGACATCAGGCAAATTAACGTTGAATAAAGAAGGGTGGCGCTATCAACATAAAGAGCGGGAAGGACACCGGGCTTGACTGAGGAGATAATTAATGAAGACGGAGGGTGACAGCAAGCAGAATATTGCTGAACACCGCCATTATAAATTCCAAGACGAGAGGAATGACCGTGCGCCAAAAAGAAACCTAAGATACAGAAAGATACAGACTCTACTATCTTTCTTACTACTATTACTACTACTACTGATGGTGGTGGTGGTGGTGGTGGTGCATCTCATCCTACTCAATTTACTGCATAATTTGGAGGAGGAGGAGGAGGAGGATAAGAACACAAGACGGGAACAAAAGTAACAACAACAACAACTACTACTACTACTACTACTACTACTACTACTACTACTACTACATTAGCCACCTCATGGGGAAAAAGTCTACGGGGGCTGCAACTCGTAAAAAAAAAGAGAGAAAAGTATGTAGAAGTGTATCCCAAAATGTGTAGTAAATAACTGTACATAAATAACAGAGAGAGAGAGAGAGAGAGAGAGAGAGAGAGAGAGAGAGAGAGAGAGAGAGAGAGAGAGAGAGAGAGAGAGAGAGAGAGAGAGAGAGAGAGAGAGAGAGAGAGAGAGAGAGAGAGAGAGAATGCGGCAGATGTATACGTAATGTTGAAAGTGTGACAAGAATGAGTGTGGCGGGAAATGTGTGGTGACTGTGAGTGGTGAGGATAAGTATATTGAATTTGAGTGTGACAAATATAAGTGTGGTAGAAAATAAAGTGCCAAATGTAAGTGTGGTGAGGATAAGTGTGGCAGATACATGTGTGTGGTGGTAAGCTTAAGTGCGGTCGTAAATATGACAATAACTTTAATAATCAGAAGTGTGGCAAATATATGTCACAAAAGCGAAATATGAGGAATTTGCGCACTACACCACCGTAACACACACACACACACACACACACACACATACGGAACACGAGGGTAAAATGGAACCACAAAAATGAAGTGCTCAGTACATCCAAATGACTCTGGGCATCAAATATCCGGCGAGTGGAGAGCGGCGCGGCTGTGTCCAAATGCTAAACATGCTAAATAGTGCCGTGTGTGTGTGTGTGTGTGTGTGTGTGTGTGTGTGTGTGTGTGTGTGTGTGTGTGTGTGTGTGTGTGTGTGTGTGTGTGTGTGTGTGTGACATGAGATCAATAACTACGCAACACACTGTTATTTTATTGTTGGCTGATGGAACTAACAAACAAACGAATGAACAAACTAACTTAAACACTAACTAACTAAATCACTAACTAGCCAACTCACTCACTCACTCACTCACTCACTCACTCACTCACTCGCTCACTCCTTGGAACGGGGCACTAGTCTAAACAGAGTACATACGAAAACACAAGCTCTGACTCCCTATACCAGCTAACAAATAAAAAAGAAATACGTTTTGATGGCTATGAGTATTTTCCAACAATACAGCACCTGAATTTCGAAGGAGGTAAGATTGTCCTAGCTTCCCTGGGACGAAATTAAACTATACTGAAGGTGGAGGAGTGAGCTGCGATGGTACAGACTGAGGAGGAAGGAATATCATAGACTCAAGGGAGGGTCAGAGGTGGAAGCACTTGGAAGACCCAGTAGGGGAAAAGCAAGGATCAGGAGACGGTGTGTGGAGGAGGACACGAAAAGGATGAAGGTGAGAGAAGAGGTTGTCTGTAACTGTGAAAAGTGAGACGGGAGACTCGTTACCTGTCCGGCCACGTAAGGAAATGATGATGGTAATGATGATGATGGTGGTGATGAAGATCTGCCAACTGTTCTTCCTTTGTGTTCCGTTGTGTTGTATTGCAAAACTATATGTCCCGAGTGTGAGGTGAGAGAGAGAGAGAGAGAGAGAGAGAGAGAGAGAGAGAGAGAGAGAGAGAGAGAGAGAGAGAGAGAGAGAGAGAGAGAGAGAGAGAGAGAGAGAGAGAGAGGGAGAGAGAGAGAGAAAGTTGAACTTTTTTGTTTTTTTCCATATCAAAAATTTTAGTCTTCTGTGAAAACGAAAATAAAAAAAAAAGGAAGCTGGAAAATGTGCATACTTTTTTTAGTGCAAGTCCATAAATAGTGTGTGTGTGTGTGTGTGTGTATGGACTAGAGGTGCGTAGGTGCCCAGTCCGTGTGTATGTTTGTAAGAGAGAGAGAGAGAGAGAGAGAGAGAGAGAGAGAGAGAGAGAGAGAGAGAGAGAGAGAGAGAGAGAGAGAGAGAGAGAGAGAGTACGAGTAGGTATGTATGGCCTTACTACACGTTACAAATAGAGAGAAAGAGAGAGAGAGAGAGAGAGAGAGAGAGAGAGAGAGAGAGAGAGAGAGAGAGAGAGAGAGAGAGAGAGAGAGCAACAACACCCCATACACAGCACAGGTTGAAGCCAAAAAGGCCTCTGTGTGCCGCGCGAAATGTTGGGGCCAAGAAAACACCTGCGTTCATTATAACAACGCATTCAACAACGGGCAATTCTGTACAATATTTTTTTCCGATTAACTTTCTAAACTTTCCGCGGCTGAAAATTTGGAGAATTCAGCGCCGGTAGTGGTGGTGGTGGTGGTGGTGGTGATGGTGGTGATGGTGGTGGTCGAGGTGGTGGTCTTTGTTGCTTTGTTTTAAGTGTTGTTGTTCCCCTTGTTGTTGATTATTGGTTGTTGTTGTTGTTGTTGTTGTTGTTGTTGTTGTTGTTGTCGTACTTCTTGCTGCTGCTGGAGGTTGTGGTAGTGAAGACTGAATTGTTCGAGAAAGAAGAGGAGGAGGAGGAGGAGGAGGGTGGTGGAGGAGGAGGAGGAGGAGGAGGAGGAAGAGGAGGAGGAGGAGGAGAAGGAGGAGGAAGAATTAATGAGTTATCTGATATTATAATATTATGTATAGTCAGTGTATTAAATAGCAAGATGCAAAGTGGAGAGTAATAATAACAATAATAATAATAATAATAATAATAATAATAATAATAATAATAATAATAATAATAATAACAACAACAACAACAACAACAACAACAACAACAACAACAACAACAACAACAATAACAACGACGACAACAACAACAACGACAACAACAAATACAGCCGAGAAGAAGAAGAAGAAGAAGAAGAAGAAGAAGAAGAAGAAGAAGAAGAAGAAGAAGAAGAAGAAGAAGAAGAAGAGAATGATAAAAATAGTGTGGGCGGCAGAGGTTGTGGTAAGTAGCGAAGAAGGTTGTGGTGAGGCTCTTGTTACGTCTCTCTCTCTCTCTCTCTCTCTCTCTCTCTCTCTCTCTCTCTCTCTCTCTCTCTCTCTCTCTCTCTCTCTCTCTCTCTCTCTCTCTCAGTCTTAATACTCTTCTTTTTCATCTAACTTGTTTTCTTTCCGCCTCATCTATATCTTTTGTATCCCCCCCCCCTCTCTCTCTCTCTCTCTCTCTCTCTCTCTCTCTCTCTCTCTCTCTCTCTCTCTCTCTCTCTCTCTCTCTCTCTCTCGCTTGATTATCTTCTTCAGCTTATTTGATTACGTTCCGCCTCATCTCTCTCTCTCTCCTCTCTCTCTCTCTCTCTCTCTCTCTCTCTCTCTCTCTCTCTCTCTCTCTCTCTCTCTCTCTCTCTCTCTCTCTCTTTACAACATTACTTTCCTTTCAGAATCTCAGTTATATACACAATGTTGTATATCACGGTGTTGTAGCGGTGTCCGGTGTACAGAGGGCTACGTATTATAGAGGTACAGAGATTTAGTTTAGGTTAGGTTAGGTTTTGGTGTTGCTCATATAGTGATGCTGGGTGGGTGTGTTCTTGTGGGGTGTTTAGCTTCCCAGGTTGTGTTACTGTGGTGCTTGTATTCTGGTTCTTGTTTTTTTTTCTTGTTTGTTTTTTTTTGTTTTTTTTTCTGGCTTGTCTTCGTTATCTTTGCTCTTTTTGTTGTTTGTTTTTTGTTGTTGTTGTCGTTGTTGTTGTTGTCGTTTTCTTTTTTTCCTTCTTTTTCCTGCCCTTTTTTTTTTTTCCAAATTACCATCATCATCGTCATCACCTTTTTCTTGCTTTCTCATCATCATCAAGATTAACCTCATCATTAGCTTTTTCTTCTCTTCCTTTTTCTTCTTCCTCTTATTCTTCTAATCCTCCTTCTCCTCCTCCTCCTCCTCCACCTCCTCCTCCACTCTCTCCCCGTACCTGTGTATCCTCTGCCTCCGCCACTCCTTCACCCAAATTAAGAAGTAGCGTTAGACATCAGAATCCCGCTCACTCTTTTGTCCGCCTTGCACTTTTTCAGGGCGCGCCGTGTGTGTGGCGGCAGGCGAGGGATGATGAGTTACTCTGGGACTTGTGTGGCAGCGACAGACCAGCACGGCGCACCACCTCATTGTTACAGGTCGACTCTTCATCCCCATGGTGCGTGCTGTGGTTGGAAACGCTCGCCACGAATCAGCTGGCCTTGGCTCGAATCTCGTCCACCATCGCAGACAACACACTGCCTTGTCGAGAGATTGATGCTTCTCTCGAATACCTGCAGACGGCAATGCAAAACTAGAGCAGCAGTGTCAGTCAGCATAACAGTGTCTAGGACAACGGGAGGCTGGCGTCATTAGTTCAAGGGCCAGAGACAGGGATGAGCGCATTGGCGAGGCGCAGCTTAATGTCTTCCCCGTAACTCTGTCGTAATCTTACAGTCTCTTAAGGTTGCCGGAACGGTGCACCACTTCCACGTGGAGGATTGCACGGATGAAGTCCAGTGATCTTCCTCTCTCGGCAAGCTATCGGGGCGCCTCTCTGACCCGGTGTGGGTGTGGGTGACGGCCTGCTTGAGACACGCCTATCTGAATCCCTGCTGGGGGGTGATGGAAGCAGGTACCCGCGGTGGGAGTTAATGGGTGGCGTGATGCTGGTTAGCGATGCACCGCCGCTTGGCCTCGCTCTCGCCGCTCACCAGCCAGCCGCGTGCTAAGCAGCCCCGGGACAAAGCCTCGTTATCTGCTGGATTTGCTATAGTCACAATTATTATCGTACAGTCTGTGTGTTCTCCCTGAGGTAGCCACCTGATGCCCGCCACCATGCCAATATTACAATGCAAATTAACGTAATGAGGACGAGCTGCTTACAGGCAGGTGGAAAAGGAAAAGAGCCTCCAGGAAGCGCTTTTATCCTGCCCACACAGCAGTCTGGGAGGCGCAAGGCTACCGTGCCAGGAGATACACTGTGTCAAAATATACACCAACAAAACAAACACAGTATCAATAGAGGACAGGCAGCAGGGCGTGGCGGCACGTGTGGGCGTGAGGCAATACACTCGGGATGGCAGCCATTGTGTCACCAACGGCACTGCTGATGGGGTGTCCTCAAGACCCGTGCACGCCGCCGCTCCTCTCTCCGCCTCCCAGCTCCCTCCCCCACCATCCCTCGCCCCTTCACCCCACGACTACTCGATTAAGTTGAAAGGAAAAAAAAGAAAGGAAAAATGCTGTTCGACGCGATTAAGGGTATTTTGAAGCTTGCAACGTTTAGAATTGCCTGGCAGAGCTTTTCTTTCTTTGCAGGTCGCTGTTTAGTGAGTGAATTGGTGTCCGTTGTAGCGTGGTGCTGGTGCAATGTGGGCCGCCAGCGTTGCGTGTGTCTCCTGGCAGAGTGATGCGGCGCAGCGTTGCGAGGCGCTGCTCGTCGCCACGCCACGCAGGGCTCGTAAATCAGACGTTCTTTTCGTGGCAAAGTGTTTAGAGAATAAGTTTGTATTTTAACAAAGTTGTAGAGGGACAACTTTAAATCAAATGAGGAACATGGACTCGATGAAAGAAGCCCGGGTCCAACCGGCCTGGCGGAGGCGGCGGGCGGCCGGCGAGGACCTGAGCAGCGGGAGGTGAAGGCACAAAGCCGCTCACGCCGCCGCGCGCCGATGACGCCGTCTCTCAGCGAGTCGTGAGGCGCGGCAGCAAATGTTTGGGAAACTGAACAGAGAAAGTTTTAAGGCCGCAAGACGAACGTGAAGAGCCAAAGTTAAGCCTAATTATCCTGGCCAGCGCCGAGCAGCCTGGCAAGCGGCGGCGGCACACAAGGACGCCAGGCAAAGGGCGCACTGCTAACTATTTACGGAGGTCCTTTGGTCCCAAGAAGAACTGAGGATATAAGGAACAAATTCTGGCTCATGTGTTTAATTCTTGAGACGAATGATTATTCCTCTGCTATTAGAGCTTGATTCTCAAAGTTGCATGCTTTACCTTACTTTAATTTCCTTTTAATTTCGTCTTTTCTTTTCCTCATTACTGGATGTAAGTGATAAAAAAGTTAATTGTGGATGATTTCCAGGAAACATTTTTCTTTCCACAGCGAAGCGAAAAAGGCAATTTAGGAAGCGTCCCGTCGATTGTTAAAGCGTTGGACACCCACTGGCAACACCTCCTGAAGACGGCCACTGAGGGACAGGGGCGGACTGGGGGCGGGCCGCTGAGGGAGTGGGCGGGGGGCAGGCAGCCTCACCCCGCTGTACCCTGCGACCCGGCAAAGCCCTGACGAGCGGCGGGCGGGGAGGAACGGCACGCCGGGGAATAACAGAAAGTGGAAAAAGGACCTCAGGATATTAAGGAAGGAAATAGGAGAAGTAGAGGAACCATCCTGGGCGGAGCAAATAACGAACCAAGGGCGAGGCGGCGACCACACGAAGACGGCGCAGCAGGTGAGGACCAGGCAGGCCGGCACGGGGCCGCCACCACTCGTAAATCTGGCGGCGGCGGCGGGGAGGGGGAAGAGAAAACGTGAAGGGGAAGGGGAAAGGAAAGGAGGAGGAGAATCTTCTTGAGCTGCAGAAGTGGTGGTGGTGGTGGTGGTGGTGACAATGTGGTAATGATTATGTACACGTAGTCCTGACAACTTATTCCAGTGTGTGTGTGTGTGTGTGTGTGTGTGTGTGTGTGTGTGTGTGTGTGTGTGTGTGTGTGATGGTGGTGGGAAGTTATGGGAGGGGGCAAAGAAAGAACGATCAAAGAGAAGGGGGAGAGGAATGCCAAGGAGGGAGAGAGGGAGGGAGGGACAGGAAGAGGAGGAGAGGGAAGAGGAGGTAAAGGAACTGCTTGGGAGGAAAAAAAAGGGAAGAGAAAGAAAGCGAATGAAAGCGAGGAGAAGGGAAGGGATGGGAGGGCAAGGTGAGGGGAGGGGAGGGGAAGGGTGGCGTGGGAAGGGAGGTAGGGGAGGGACGGGGAGCTGAGGGCAGGAAGGGGAGGGGGAGGGGAGGCAAGAGAGCACCAGCTGGCAGATTTTCCCAACAAATTCTGAAATATATTTTTGTCATCCTGAGGCAGTTACCTAGTACTTGTTGTTGTTGTTGTTGTTGTTGTTGTTGTTGTTAGTGCTTTAGTTCTGTTTGGTGCAAAAATAGGGTTCGAATTTGAAGTTACTTTAATATTTATGTTTGCGTTCGCGATAGTGGTGATTAGAGCACTACTACTACTACTACTACTACTACTACTACTACTACTACTACTACTACTAGTAGTAGTAGTAGTAGTAGTAGTAGTACTTAACATGTAGTAGTATCACCGTCACCACTATGAATAACATTATCATTACTACTACTACTACTACTACTACTACTACTACTACTACTATTACTACTACTACTACCACTACTACTACCACTCTTACTACTTTTATGTAAGAGGAGCACTGGCCAAGGGCAACAAAAGTGCGAAAAAAAGGGCCACTGCGAGTGCCAGTCCCTAAAGAAAGGTTAAAAAAGATCATTCAAAATTGGAGGATAATTGTCTTAAAACATCCCTCTTGAAAGAGTTCAATTCATTGGAAGGGGAAAATACAGAGGCAGGCAGGGAGTTCCAGAGTTTACCAGAGAAAGAGATGAATGATTGAGAATACTGGTTAATTCTTGCATTAAAGAGTTGAATAGAACAGGCGTGAGAGAAAGAAGAAAGTCTTGTGTTGCGAGGCCGAGGGAGGAGGGGAGGCATGCAGTTATCAAGATCAGAAGAGCAGTTAGCATGAAAATAGCGGTAGGAGATAGCAAGAGATACAACATTGCAGCGATGAAAGAGAGGCTGAAGACAGTCAGTTAGAGGAGAGGACTTGATGAGACGAAAAGCTTTTGATTCCACCCTGTCTAAAAGAGCGGTATGAGTGGAACCCCCAAAAAATACAATATATGTGAAGCATACTCCATACATGGACGGATAAGGAAGAGGAGGAGGAGGAGGAGAACAACAACAACAACAACAACAACAACAACAACAACAAAAACAACAACAAAAACAACAACAACAACAAAGAAAAACATTAAAGAGGAAGGAGAAAAGAAAAGCACCAAGGATCATATTGTGAGAAGATAAAATTCCACACGTACAAACACACGCACACACACACACACACACACACACACACACAGACTCATCGCAACAGTATCATCCCACACGTAGGTAATCAGACAATCATAAAATGCTGTATATAAATATTTTACACTCTTTTCCGGACCGTTTATGCTCACTTTAATGCCTTCAACCTTTGCTCTGTTCACCTCTTCACTACGTGGGAGAGAGGCTTAACAAGGGATACAAATTTGCGAGATAGATAGATAGATAGATAGACAGATAAATGAATGAATAAATAAATAAATAAATCTCTTAACAGCCATTGTCCAAAAAGTAAATAATAAGAAAGAGATTAACTATGTGTATTGATTCTCTCCTCTTCCAGTAGTTTCTCGTAAGGAAGAAGAAGAAGAAGAAGAAGAAGAAGAAGAAGAAGAAGAAGAAGAAGAAGAAGAAGAAGAAGAAGAAGAAGAAGAAGGAAAAAAGAACAAGATCAAGAACAAGAAAGAAAGGGGAAGAAGAAAAAAAAAAGAGAAGACGAAGGAGAAGAAATAGAACAACAACAACGAAGAAGAAGAAGAAGAAGAAGAAGAAGAAGAAGAAGAAGAAGAAGAAGAAGAAGAAAGAAAATTTGGAGACATCTTAACATCCTTCTCCTAAAACAGTTCAAGTCACAGGAAAGAAGAAGAAGAAAAAGATATCTTGACATTCTTCTCTGTAAACAGTTGAGGTTACGGGAGAGAGGACAACACATCAGGCAAACAGCTACTGACTTTACCAACGAAAGAGACAAAAAAGTGCACGCTAATTTATACTCGTACATCGGAGTCAGTAATGCAGTTGATGGTGAGACTCGGAATATGGGTGATGGTGAGTTGGAGAATGGATGGTGATGGCGTGGCGGCCGGTGGTCATGCGGCGTCACAACCTCGAGGTCAAAATGGGTCATGTTTGTTCTCAGTATCTGACGGAACACTTACCCAAACTCAGCTTAGCAAGACTATTCATGAAAGTTTCCACGGACGCTAATCAGTTGAATGAAGCCAGAAGTGATGTCAGTTGATTGTATTTGTTTTTGTTGTTGTTGTTATTATTAAGCATTGTTATCTTATTAATCTCTTTTTTTTCGGCCAATACTTCATAATGTTTCATAGTATATTCAGGGCCAGAGTCAAATAACCTACCTACTCGTATCTCTTTTCATTTATTCAATATTATTTCTTTAGCGTCTTTCCTTTAGTCATCGGTTAAC
>NC_087167.1:7115000-7120000 GCF_035594125.1 Scylla paramamosain | reverse complement strand
GGCGGGGCGGGGTGTCTGAGGACGGGGCCTAATGGGAGAGGGGGGAAGGCGAGGGGGGCGGAGGTCCATGAGGGTGTGTGTCCTTCCTGAATTAGCCAGTTTAGCGGGACGCAGCGTGGCCGGCAGGGCGCCTTGCTCAGGGGCGTGTGCTGGGACGGTCTTGTTTTCACGACTGTCTGTCTGTCTTTCTTTACCCCCCTCTCTCTCTCTCTCTCTCTCTCTCTCTCTCTCTCTCTCTCTCTCTCTCTCTCTCTCTCCAACCTGTAGAGCTCGTAATAACGGGGTTGACTGACTGTCCCTACTCATTCTCTTGAGAGAGAGAGAGAGAGAGAGAGAGAGAGAGAGAGAGAGAGAGAGGAGAGAGAGAGGAGAGAGAGAGAGAGAGAGAGAGAGAGAGAGAGAGAGAGAGAGAGTGGTGTGAGTGTCTGCCTAGCAGGCAAGAACACCAGTAGCAGCAACACCACCACCACCACCACCACCACCACTG
The DNA here is from genome assembly GCF_035594125.1 of Scylla paramamosain. Classification (NCBI taxonomy): domain Eukaryota; kingdom Metazoa; phylum Arthropoda; class Malacostraca; order Decapoda; family Portunidae; genus Scylla; species Scylla paramamosain. The sequence continues at coordinate 7,119,513 of NC_087167.1, read as the reverse complement.
TGGCGGCCTCCCCGAGGAACCCGTGCTGTCCACCGCACTTTTTCTCAACTCAAAGTCACCCACAAAGTTACCGCTAATGGACGCCTGGACGTAGCAAGCACACACACACGCACACACGCACACGCACACACGCACACACATACTTTTATCATCCACACACAAATATGTTTCTTTTTACCTTTCTTACGTACATCCATACCTATCCACACATGCCAGCACCTTCCTCACCCCATCCACACACCTACACACCCGAATCCACATCATCTACACCCATTTCTATACCTAACTTACTTTCTTCCCCTTCCTTTATAACCATCTACACTTTCTCTTATTCATCCATACCCTCCCCATTCATCCTTTCTCTCTTCCTCCTCCTCTCTTCTTCTCTTTCCTCTTTCCCAGCTACACTCTCTCCCTTTTCATTTAAACCCATATTACCTATCTTTTCTTTTATCCTCTTTTCTTCTCCTCTTTCTCTTTCTCTTCCCTTCTTTTCTTCTTTCTTTTCCTCCCAAACAAACATTGCCTATATTTTCCTCCATTCTCCTCTTTCCTTTCTAGTCTTTCTCTTTTTCTTTCTTTCTTTCCCTCTTGTTTTTCCTCCCCAAACCCACATCACCTATCATTTCCTTCCCCTTTCCCCTTCCCGTCTCTTTCTCTTCCCTCCCTCCCCTTCTTTTTTTCTCTTCTTTTTTTCCGGTCCTTCCCTTCCCTTCTTCTCCTCTTTCTCTCCCTTCTTCCCTTCTTCCTTTTCCTCCCACCCAAACCAAGCTGCCTCAATATATTAATTCTCGACTTGAAAACGACGAGGGCGAAAATCGAGGCAAAAAAAAAAAAAAAAAAGGAAAGAAAAAATCACTTTCATGAAATTTTTTATAACATTTTGGTAAAAGTCTCCTGCATCTATGATCTTGCAGTTTTATAATTTTCCTGCAAATTATGTTACAGGAGCGCAAATTTACGGCTTTAATCTTTTTATCTTTTTTATTTCTCCAGGCGGCATCGTAGCGAGGAAGTAATTGGCGGTGTATTCGTCTATCTATTCTACTGTCTGTCTGTCTGTTTGTCTTTCTTTCTGTCTGTCTATTTATGTGTCTATCTATCTATCTATCTATCTAACTAACTGTCTATCTTCTTACCAGTCTAACCATCTACATATCATTCTATCTACCTGTCAGTTTACTTACCTACCTATCTATCTATCTATCTATCTATCTATCTATCTGTTTACACACTTGCATCTCAATCTTTCTAATATATGTCTATCAATCTACTTTCTAAAGATCTGCCTGTACGTGTGTGTGTGTGTGTGTGTGTGTGTGTGTGTGTGTGTGTGTGTGTGTGTGTGTGTGTGTGTGTGTGTGTGTGTGTGTGTGTGTGTGTGTGTGTGTGTGTGTGTGTGTGTGTGTGTGTGGGTGGGTGGGTGGGTGGGTGTGTGTGTGTGTGTGTGTGTATGCATCACTAACTTCACCAAGACACTGAAGCTGACACAATATGCAAATTGCTCATTTCACCACAGAGCAGGGAGAGAGAGAGAGAGAGAGAGAGAGAGAGAGAGAGAGAGAGAGAGAGAGAGAGAGAGAGAGAGAGAGAGAGAGAGAGAGAGAGAGAGAGAGAGAGAGAGAGAGAGAGAGAGGAGAAACAGAAATCCGAAGAAGGGAAGCAGCGAAAAAGAAGTAAAGAAGGAAGGAGGGAAGGAGCCGACAGAGGAAGAGGAAGGACTGGAAACAAGGGAAGGATGGAATTAGAGAGAGAGAGAGAGAGAGAGAGAGAGAGAGAGAGAGAGAGAGAGAGAGAGAGAGAGAGAGAGAGAGAGAGAGAGAGAGAGAGAGAGAGAGAGAGAGAGAGAGAGAGAGAGAGAGAGAGAGAGAGAGAGAGAGAGAGAGAGGGTCATAGAGAACTAATCGAATGTTCAGCAGTCTACGGTATTTACTCCCCACGTTTCAATAACCTCACACCAAACTGACACGGTGATAGTGGTAGTGATGGTAGTAGTAGTAGTAGTAGTAGTAGTAGTAGTAATACAATACTACTACTACTACTACTACCACCACCACTATTGCTACTACTATTACTACTTATAATAAATTTCTTTACATCTTTCCTTATGTGGCGTAAACTGTTACTACATAGGGAGACAAGATTGCTACCTTCCTCCTTCTCCTCCTCCTCCTCCTCCTCCTCCTCCTCCTCCTCCTCCTCCTCCTCCTCCTCCCCATCACAGCTCCCCGGCTCACGTCCCCCGCCTATCAATGCCTACTGGACAACAGAGAGAGCGTGAAAGCAAACCCATATCGTCTCCATTCAGCGAGGGATTCAAACCAGGAACCTCTTTGTAGGCCCCAGTCAGCTCGTCCGGGCCAGCGTGGTCTTGGGGCAACGGGAACGCAGACGCCCCGCCCCAGCCATACCTCCCCCCACCCCCATTCCCCGTGTGGTGTGTCTTGTGTCCGTCACTCCCCAACGGCATGTTTTGGTGCCGGGAGGCCAAGAAGAGGGTGTTGTACTGCACCTCCCCACCCCGCTACCCCTATACATCTCTCTCTCTCTCTCTCTCTCTCTCTCTCTCTCTCTGTTCAGCCGCAACGCTCTATATTCATGGAAGGCTTATTTTCCCGCCGAACAAGAGCTCATGCCGCCCCTCACCTCCTCTCCGCGCCCCTCCTCGCCCTTCAGGCCGGGCTGCAGCAGCGGCAGACTCTCCCCGCAGCCACTCACCGCCTGCGCCACTTTGCCACTCTCGTCTGACCCGCCACTGAACTGCACGTGCTGAGAGGCGCAGCTCCGCGTTATTCTTATTCTGATGATTCCCCTCACCACGCTTGTATATCTGTGTGTGTGTGTGTGTGTGTGTGTGTGTGTGTGTGTGTGTGTGTGTGTGTGTGTGTGTGTGTGTGTTTGCCTAATCGTATTTACTGAGCTGTAGTGTTCCTGATTTGGTTCAAGCCTTTGTTTTCCTGTTTCCCGTCTACAATTATTCAGCCTTATCTAAGAGTCGTTAATGATCCTTGCCTCTCCCCTTCTCGTCAAAGTCATTCCAGGTGTCAATACTTCTGTAAGGGAAGCTAAATTTCTTGGTGATGTGTAGGTATCTAGACTTGATCAGTTTCTGTTCACAACTCTTCAGCCAACTCGGCCCTGGGGAGCCTGTGAAGGTAGCGCCTCTTCAAGGATGTTGTGTTGGCACAGACGGGAAAGGCAAGCACGGCGAGGCTGTGTTGTGTAACCCTAAGTGTGTTTATATCATTCATGACTCTCTCTCTCTCTCTCTCTCTCTCTCTCTCTCTCTCTCTCTCTCTCTCTCTCTCTCTCTCTCTCTCTCTCTCTCTCTCTCTCTCTCTCTCTCTCTCTCTCTCTCTCTCTCTCTCTCTCTTCAGCGGGTGGTCACAACAAGTGTGGTGGTCACTGCATTGAGTCAGTTCATTCTTCCTTGCCGCCCTTGGCGCTGAAGGCTTGTTGCTCCTGAAGGTCCCTCCGCCTCACCATTTCCACGAGGCAGAAAGCGTGCAGGGGGAACAACAGAGGGCGCAGCCAACCCTCCAGGAGTGACTGAGTGGTTGTTGACGAGAATGGAGTGACTACACCTGCACACGACGCACGCGTGACACGGCTGGCAGTGGCAGCTGTGGTGGGCACACTTTGACCCTGGACCCGAGAATGTTTTGTATGAAAAGAGAGGGGCGGGACACGGGACTGGCCAGCTAGGCGGAGGCGCTCATCGGACAATGCCCGGCGCCCTGGTAGAATATAGAGGCGTCGCAGACAGCCAATAGGGCTGAACGTGTGTGGCCAATCCAGGGAAGGGCTGAGCGAACGGTATATAAGAATGATGATGATGATGATGATAATGAAAGTTATAAATTTTACGCACGTTTGTGTACGTGTGTGTGTGTGTGTGTGTGTGTGTGTGTGTGTGTGTGTGTGTGTGTGTGTGTGTGTGTGTGTGTGTGTGTGAGAGAGAGAGAGAGAGAGAGAGAGAGAGAGAGAGAGAGAGAGAGAGAGAGAGAGAGAGAGAGAGAGAGAGAGAGAGAGAGAGAGAGAGAGAGAGAGAGAGAGAGAGAGAGAGAGAGAGAGAGAGAGAGAGAGAGAGGTTGATAGATGGACAGGTAGGCAGACAGATAGATAGGTAGGTAGACACAGACGGACGGACGGGCAAGCGCAGTGACAGACAGAGGGATGGGCAACATGTAAGCAATCAGCCGCAGCTCCGGGCTCTCCTGTCACTACGCGGGCCGTTTATCAGAAAACATGTTTACTAACAATGAACGCAGTAATTAATAAACAAATGGATGAACAACCAACACTAAAAATGATCGCCGCTCCCATTCTGTAAAATATATCAGTACGAGAGGCGAGATTTAGGTTTCCACTCACAGTATCCACGATAACCACTCCCGGACCGAGGTGGCGAGGGCATGGCATGTGTGTGTGAGGCGGGAACTGTAACTTAAGACTGTTCTCAAGCGTTTAGGCGTCTTAGCTCGGTTACTTTTATGATGCTGTGGTTGGAGTC
>NC_087167.1:7065000-7105000 GCF_035594125.1 Scylla paramamosain | reverse complement strand
TGGAAAGTGTCATTTACCTTTCTCTCAGGTGGTTGGTGAGGGCTCGGGGTCGATGTAACTAACAGTGGTGGAGGTGGTGGTGGTGGTGGTGGTGGTGGTGGTGGTGGTGGTAGTGGTGGAGAGCTGGTCACATTCACATTAGGGGCTCAGGGGGATTCAGTCCATCGCCCTGTGACGTAACGACTTGCTGCTTCCCTTCGATTCGATCACTCCTCCTCCTCCTCCTCCTTCTCCTCCTTCTCCTGCTGCTGCTGCTGGTGGTGGTAGTGGTGCTGGCCTCTCCACGTGTGTCTGCCGTCAGGATCAGGAGCTGCCGGGGGAAAGGATGGATTTGTGAGTTTTAAAGGCGGAGAGAGAGAGAGAGAGAGAGAGAGAGAGAGAGAGAGAGAGAGAGAGAGAGAGAGAGAGAGAGAGAGAGAGAGAGAGAGAGAGAGAGAGAGAGAGAGAGAGAGAGAGAGAGAGAGAGAGAGAGAGAGAGAGAGAGAGAGAAAGGGAAGTGAACGAATTCCAGCAAAAAAATGCTTAGAATGTAACGAATCTTAGCCTGAGAGAAAATTAACGAATTCTTCCCCAAAAATAAAAATGTTTGAATCATAATGAGTCTGTAAAAAATAGATCCTTAAATTAACGGATCCTGAATTAAAAGAATAAACTGAATTCTACCACACGAAAAAGCTTGAATTTTATAGCTACCTTAAAAACTCAACGAAACAAACCACAGAGGAGGTTAAATCAACGAATACCAAAAAAAAAAAAAAAAGAAAGAAAGAAAGAAAGAAAGAAAGAAAGAGAAAAACGAGTAAGCTTAAATTAACGGAGCCCGAATTAAAAGGAAAAACCAGATGATTCGTACCACACACACACACACAAAAAAAAAACTTGATTTCATATCTACCATAATACGAAACCAACCGGAAAGGAAAAGAAAAAAGATCAACGAATAAAAAAAAAGGGAAAACGAATAAGCTTAAACTAACGAAGGCTGAATTTAAGAAAAAGAAAAAGAAAATGATTCCTACCACACACTAAAAAAAAAGCTTAAATCTCATATCTGGCATAAAAAAAGAGCTCAACGAAAAAAGGGTTACATTAACGAATACTGAAATAAAAGGAAGGCGAAAAAGGTAAAATCAAGAAAACCTGAATAGAAAAATAAATAAATCAAAAGATGACTCCTACAACACATAAAGAGTCCGAATTCCACAGCTATCCTAGAATCCTCAACCGAACCACACACACAAAAAAAAAGGAAAAGAAAAAGAAAAAAAAGTTAAATGAACGAGTACTGATAAAAAAAAAAAGGAGGGAGGGGGGAAGGCTTAAATTAACGAAACGCACCATCATGTTAAAATTATCGGCTGGCGGTGAAGGTCAATGGAAAAGGGAATGGTGGTTGCCCGCAATGAGTGATGGCCGGAATGGTTTAGTGCGGCACGGAAAAGTGACCCGCATCGTTCATTACAAAAATCCAGTGTGTTTGGTCACGCGCTTTTTTTTTTTTTTTTTCTCGTCTTTTTTTTTATCTTTTTTTTTTCTCTCTCTCTCTTTTTTTTTTTTTTCACGAGGACCAAAGGTGAACGACGTAGTACTTTTCGATCACGTGATGGACGCGGCGACCCGACCCTGCCATTGCATGAGGAGACCTTGGTGGTGGTGGTGGTGGTGGTGGTGGTGGTGATGGTACAGCAACAACAACAACAACAACAACAACCACAACAACGACAATAACAATAACGACGTCAATAACAATAACAACAACATGAACAACACCAAAATCAATATTATCATAATTTTTTTTTTTTTCTTCTTCTTCTTCTTCTTCTTCTTCTTATTATTATTATTATTATTATTATTATTATTATTGTTATTATTATTATTATTTTTATCACCAGTATAATAATAAAAATAATAACAACAACAACAACAACAACAACAACAACAACAACAACAACAACAACAACAACAACAATAATAATAATAATAATAATAAGAAGAAGAAGAAGAAGAAGAAGAAGAAGAAGAAGAAGAAGAAGAAGAAGAAGAAGAAGAAGAATGTGTTTGTTCTACCAGCAGCAATCATTACTATTACATAAACATCATCCAAACATATACAAACCAAAATACACAAGAACCCATTAAACTAAATAACGTTTAAGTGAAAAAATACTCCTCAAATATAAAAATCAAATAAATAAAAGGATGATTATAGATTAAAATATACGGGAACAGATAAAAAAGAAAGAAAAAAAATTACACAGCTCCAGCCAGAAGTAACATCACGGATTTCACAACAGAGTAGAAGCGATACGTGCCGTGAATGATGTGGAGAGGAAAGCATTAAGTGTCTCCTGATTGAAAATGAAATCTGTGACATCATTTCTGGCCGGAGTTATGGAGTTGCCCTGAGTGATGATGTGATGAAGTCCTGGGAATTTCATGGCCACGAGTTAGACAGTAATTAATATATGGGTTAATGAAGCGGCTTTACATTAAGAGCTCCGCGCAGACTGAGGAGAGCTGGGAGATGATTGGTGGAGGATGCATAATTGTCTGATGCTGTTTTAGTTTATTTAATTTTTGCCATATTTTCATTTTACTAATTTATTTACTTATTTTATTTATTTGTTTATTTATGCATTTATTTACTTTTTTTTTTCTTCTCTGAACCGTTTTGCAGAATATACCAAAACTGCTTTAGCCAATAGTGTTTTATAATTAACCCTTCCGATGCCAAACAGCTTTTCTTTATAATCATCTTCATTTCTGAAAACTCACTTTCGTATGTAACTTTAAATATTTCAATAACCTGAAAAAAAGGCAAAAAAAAAAAAAAGGAGAAAACTAGGCGCTCATCTCTCCTCTACGTCCATGGAAGCGATTTCTTTATAGTAGTCAGCATATTTAGAAATTAAAACTATAACAGTGAATGGGAAGGGGAGGCATCGTGGAGAGTAAGGTCCATATTCTTAAAAGCTCCTGCGCCGCACCTCATTGCTTTCAAAGGGCCCTAGTTGAAGATACACGGGTTTTTAATGATGTTGCTATGATTGTAGTGACAGATTAGCAAAATTTCAACATTATTAACAGGAGAAACACTCTTGGGAACCCGGCTGGTGATCTCTATAGCCTTGGAAAATAGCCGTGGTGAGAGAGCAGAGCGTTTCTGAATACAGGCCTAAATTTTAACAAGGAAAGCCAAACTAATGTGAGTGAAAATATAAAATAACCCCCTTTTTTTTTTTTTAAGTGATCTTACCGTTAATATTTTCACAGCAATATACAACAATTCACAAGATTAAAAGTACTGCATAAACTTTTTATATACACCTACAAGGAAGGGAAATGCATTAAGAGATTAGATTTTCCAATGTATAGCCAGTAGAGTCTTCAGTGGTGAACGAAGAAGAAATTAAATGTCCCACCGAGGTTTGGCATTGAGGAACCATGAGTCAGATAGCAATGAAAGGGTTATTAAGGTAAGACTATTGCAGTGAATGAGTTAAAGATATGGCATACAAATCTCAAGGTGAGTGGAAAAGCAAAAAAATAACCATCTCTCTCTCCACGTCCGTACAATCTTTTTTTTTTTTTTTTTCTAGAGATATGAGTGCTAAAGTAAGATTTTAGTAGTGAATGAGTTAAAGATATGACGGGTAGCATCTCACCACTGGAACTCAAACTGAGGTGAAAGAGCAAAAACTAAGCACTTTTCTCTCTTTCTCTGCGCCAATACAATATTTTTTTTTCTAGTGATCTGAGTGTTAATACAGTAAGATTTTAGTAGTGGATGAGTTAAAGATACCATGACTTGTAGCATCTCACCACTGGAACCCAAACTGAGGTGAGTGAAAAAGAGAAAAAACTAAACACTTATCTCTTTCTCTGCGTCATGCAATCACTTTTCTTCTAGTGGTCTAAACGTTATCAATACAAGACTGCAATAGCGAATGAGTTAAAAGCATCACGACGTAGGAATCTCAACATTGGAAGCAAAAACAAGGTGAGTGAAAAGGCAAAACCTAAAAACCTCTTTCTCTCTCTGCGTCCATGGAATAATTTTTCTTCTAGTGGCCTAAACACGTTCACAAAACAAGACTACAACAGCGAGTGAGTTAAAGGCATCACAGCGTAGAAATCACAGCACAGGAAGCCAAAGTAACACAAGGTGAATGTTGAGCGTGGCTTTGAAATCAGCACTACACTCGTCAGCAGTCTCCCGTCAACGTCCGCTAAAACACCCACCTTCCCGCCTCCTCCTCCTCCTCCTCCTCCTCCTCCTCCTCCTCCTCCTCCTCCTCCTCCTCCTCCTCCTGGTGCTCTCGTCAGACAAACAAACGAATGCTAATATTAGTGAGAAACATGTATACCTATTCATGGCGAAATTACCAAGTCTGCGTAACCTTTTCCTTCATAATAGCGGCGTATTGACTTATCTGTTTGGCAGCGTTGATAAATGAGATCCAGACTATTGACTCAACAAATGAATATCGAACTCAACTCCACCGACGACTGCGTGAACAAATTTTTTACTCACGACTGCTGGGAAGGAAAACACTCACCGCTTTGTGTGTGTGTGTGTGTGTGTGTGTGTGTGTGTGCGCACGTGCCCGTCGCTCAATAATGCATGTAAACGTATTCTTAATCGAGTGTTTCTATATCTCCGCATGTATTCGTATCCGATTTGTATTCATATAAAGAAATATTATACGTATTCGAATACAAAGGTCCTCTATTAGTCTAGTCTTGCTCCGTCCTCCTCCCCCCACCCACAACACACACACACACACACACACACACACACACACACACACACACACACACACACACACACACACGCACAATAAAACAGTCTGAGCCACGCCGTCAAAATATTAGGTTGTTGATTACATTTGCAAACTTGTCCTTCACTTTTAATTGAGGTCATGAAGGGAGGCGACCAAGGGTGCGACGGGGCGGTGACGGAACGGTGACGGGGTGGTGACGGGGTGGTGACGGAAGGAAGGTGACGTGGGGGGAGTGACGGGAGAGGGGGTGGGGGATGACAAGGGAGTGACGGGAGGTGAAGGTGCGGTGACGGCGAGGTGAAGGCGATGTGATGGTGATGTGATAGGCTGGTGACGGAGGGGTGACGGGGAAGCGACGGCACGATGATGATCAGAGAGAGCGAGAGAGAGAGAGAGAGAGAGAGAGAGAGAGAGAGAGAGAGAGAGAGAGAGAGAGAGAGAGAGAGAGAGAGAGACATTTAATTTCCGCCTTTGTGTGTCGCGGAACGGAGAGAGAAAATACCATCACCATCACCACCCCGTTCCTCCTCCTCTCTCTCCTCCTCCTCTACCTCCTCCTCCTCCTCCTCCTCCTCCTCCTCTTCTCTTTTTTCCTCTCCCGGCGCGGAGGAAAATATAACAGCCCCAGGTACCCAAGATAACACCTGCTGCCTCCACCTACCTGCATTTTTTTCACCTTCCTATAAATTCTTCCATGCCCTTCTCCCCTCTTTCCTTTTCCTTCCTTCCTTCCTTCCTTTGTGTTTACTTTTATACGACTTTTTTGTCATTTTACTTTGCTTCTCTCTCTCTCTCTCTCTCTCTCTCTCTCTCTCTCTCTCTCTCTCTCTCTCTCTCTCTCTCTCTCTCTCTGTGTGTGTAGCACTTCATCGCTCTAACTGTTGCATAATTAAGACTAATGTTTGTCTTAAGGGACTTTCGTGTAACTTAGGGAATGAGAGAGAGAGAGAGAGAGAGAGAGAGAGAGAGAGAGAGAGAGAGAGAGAGAGAGAGAGAGAGAGAGAGAGAGAGATATGCAAGGTATTGTTTGAGTATTTACTTAACACTTAATATTTTCAAGTGTTCATAATTAATACTTACAGCTAGACACTACTGCTATTACCACCACCACCACCACCACCACCACTACTACTACTACTACTACTACTACTACTACTAGGAATTTAAATCTCCCAGCTCTCTATCCGTGTTCCTGTTTGTATATCTGTTTACTCTTGCTTTTCTTTCTTAGGCATTGAAGAAAATATAGTAAATTCATAATGAACATAATATCTTAACATTATGAAAACACTGACAAATGAACGGATCACTTAAAATTAAAAGAAAAAAAATGGAGATCTTTTTTGCTTATCTTTCGCCCTTTTTTTTCTCTCTCTCTCTCTCTCTATTCTAATCTTTTTATTGGGTAGGGTGTTCTATTTCCTCTCTCTTTATGTATATATACGCAGCACCTTTCTTGACAGCTTAATTATACCCACTTAAAAATGTTTATATAGTTAATTGCAATGGATTTCATTTTATCTTATCTTGTGGAGTGCTTCCCTCGATTACGCATTTTATCATATCCTCCTCTATCTCATTTTCTTCATTAACTATTTTATTCCAGTGCAAGACAATCCTCTCCACTCACCTCTCTTCCAAGCCACTCCAGCAAAACCTCTCCTCTCATCTCTTCACCCCAGCACACCTCCTTATCCCATCTTTGCATATAGTTCTCTATCTTCCCTGTCTTTTTGTTATTTCTAAGTCGTCACTCCGTCGCTCAAGGTAAATATTTTTCAAACGATCCGGAATCTTATACTGACAAGTCTTAACAGGCTTTAGTGTAAGTTACTATGGTTTTCAGGCCTGTTTTCATGATTCTATGGATATTTTAACTAATTTAACATGGTTTCTGTATCACCAATGAGAAAAATACCCATGAGAACCGGACTGATCATTACCGTGGCCTTTGAAAACAGTGACAAACGTTCAAAACATTTAAGAATACAAGCGCAACTGTCCATCTCTCATCTGTTCACTGCCTGACGTTTCTAAGACTTAGTATGTTAATTTTTTTTTCTTTTAGTTATAGTAAAAATGTCTCTGGTCTCCTCCGTAATCCATGAGGTTCTCCTATTTCTCTCTCTCTGTTAGCGGGACGCCGTTAACGTGACGCTATCTGAAGTGTAAGCAACCCAAGGCGACAATTAATGGATCCTTAGCCAAGTGGAGTCTTACTGATCCAGCCAAACAAATGTGCTCCGTTCATTTTCTCTGGATTTTCAGGGGATACTCAGCAGGGGCCAAGTTTTAGAGCCAGTGTGTGGAGGCTCAGTCATTTATTGGGCCAGCTGGGGGAGATGCCCGTGCTGTGCTGTGATGCCACGGCCCACACTGGCGGCAGCAGGGCCAGGTGACAGTAAAGTAGCGTGAACAGCAGCAGCAGGAATGACGTCAGCAACGGGTGATGTAAATGACGACAAAGACGACGACAAAAACAACAATAACACCACCGACGACGAGGAAGACGATAAAAACAAAAACACAAACAACGACTAAACAAATACAAAGCACAAAACACATAACAACATAACAACAACAACAACAACAACAACAATAACAATAGAAACAACAAAAGTAACAACAGCAACAACAACGACAACATAAATAACAACGAAAGCAACAAAAACGTGGCACTTTTTACACAGCAGTTTTACGTAATAAGAAAAAAAAAGTGACACTGTAAATATCAGTGTTCTGTTTGGATTGACAAAACAAAAGAAAACGAGAAAAAAAAGAAATAAAAAGAAGCAAGAAAGAAGAACAATGGTGACAATAATTCATTATTACTTCAATGGAATCGCACGAAAAATAACTTGGAAAACAAAAGAGCAAAAAAATAAATATAAAGAAGAGAAAAAATGAAATACTGTTTAAAAGAACTTCAAATCATTGATTTTATCATAACACTTTTTTTTTTTAATTCAAGTACGTTGTGTATATCTTTCATTCTCATTTGAGTGTAAATTAAAGAAATGAAGCAGAGAAAGTGCGACCAAGAAAAAAGTATGAATGAGAATTTACTTCATTTTTTCGTTAAGTAATAATGTAAGACTGGGAAATAACAATAATGATGCTAAGGTAAGTAAAAAAAAAAGTAAAAATAAGAAAAATTCAGAGGAGCTCTCACTTCAACTTTTCAGGTAAGGAACAGTGTAAGAATGGGAAACGGTGACGCTGATACCAATAATAATATAAAGAGTTAAAAAAAGTAAAGAAGTGCTATCACTCAGTACTCTTAGGTAAGGAAGAGCGTAAGACTCGAAAATGGTAACACTGATACTATATAGTTGCCACTGGATTTACCTTAAGATGGCACAGGTGAGGGGAGGAGAGGGAGGAGGGAAAGGGAGAAAAGAAGGGAGACAAAGATGGGGAAGGGAGAGAGCTGGAAAAGGAAGGAAAATGATGAAGGGAGAGGGAAGGGAGATTAAAATGGGAAAGGAAAGGGAAGAAAAGAGTTAGTTTGATGGGAAGGAAAAGAATGAAGGGAGAAAAAAGAAGGGAGATGAGACATGAAAGGAAAAAGAAAACCGAAAAAAATAAAGGAGTTTGGTGGGGAACTAACATACACATAAATAAAAGAAGGAAAGACAAAGCCATCACTCAGTTCTCTCAGATAAAGAAGAGAGTAAGACTGAGAAATGATAAAACCTACGCTAAGAACACAAGGTAGCTGTCACTAACCCCTGTCACTGCGATACGAAACAAATAACAGCACCGGAAGTAATGCATTAGATCTTTATAAGCATCTACAAGACAGAAGGGGTTAAAAAGAACAGATTTTTCAATTTCTACCCAGTTTAAGCATACGAGGTGGCCATGGAACAAGTAAAGATGTCTCAGAAAGATTAGTGAATAAGGAAAACTGTACCAAATAGCAAAGGTAATTAAGACTGATAATACTGATAATAATAATGCTAACACTAATACATATACGAGTTAAAAAAGGAATATACAGGTGCTGCCAATCAATTTTCAGAGGTACGGGCAAATGTAGGGTTGGGGAATGGCACCGCTGCTGGCACTGCTGACGTAGAGGTGAGTAAAAACTGAAAATACAGAGGAGCTATCAGTCACTTCTGTCAGGCAAGGAGTGTAAGGCTGGGAAACGGTAATACTCACGCCAATAATACAGTGGTGCAATGAATGAATTCTGTCAGGTAAGAACGAGTGTAAGGCTGAGGAATGGCAAGAATACTGCTAACATAAGGGTGTGGTAAGAAAGAGGTAATATCAATCACTTTTCTCAGGTAAGGAAGAGAGCAAGACTAGGAAATGACAATACGTATGGTAACAATACAAAGCTTCTGTCTCTCACATAAGACTAGGCGATGGAAATATTGATACTAACACACAGATGAGTAAAACAAAGAAACACAGAGGACCTATCACCTACTGCTCTCAAGTAAAGAGGAGAGTAAGACTGGGAGATGACAAAACTTACACTAGTATTACAAAAGCTGCTGTCAATTAATTCTCTCAGGTAGGAATGGTAATACTGATACTAATAAAAGAAAATACAGAGGACTTATCACTCATTTCTCCCAAGGAAAGACGAGAGTACGACCAGAATATGGCACCACTGCTACTACCACTAATATAAAGGTGTGTTGGGAAGGAGATACAGAGAACCATCACTCACTTCTCTCAATAAAGACGAGTGTAAGGCAGGGAATGACACCCCTGCTACCACCACCAACATAAAGGTGTATTATCGTGTGCAGGTATAAACTCGGAGTGTCTATGACTCGCGGCGGGGGATAATTCATGTCGCACGAGCCTCGACGGTGTCGCACGAACGAACACACTCCTTTATTGGATTCCTGTCTCTCCTACACAAGATATCTCCCTTCCTCTTCCCTCCAGCCCTCCCCTCTAGCTCTCCTTCCCTTCCTCCCTCCCTAGCTACCAACCTACCTCTTTCCTCTTCCCTCCCTTCACTTCCATTCCCTCTCACTCAACCTCCCCTTTCCTCTCTCTCTCTCTCTCTCTCTCTCTCTCTCTCTCTCTCTCTCTCTCTCTCTCTCTCTCTCTCTCTCTTACTTTTTTCTATAAATTTTCATGTGCAAACTGTTTTCTTAAGCTTCATGTGTTTCTCACTTTATTCTTTTCTCTCTGCCTCTCTCTACTTTTTCCCTTCCTCCTCCTCCTCCTCCTCCTCCTTCTCTTCCTCTCGTTCTCTTTCCCTCCTTCTCTCCCTCCCTCCCAAGAGATTTCCACCTCCATCTCTCTCTGTGACGCCTACACTAATATTTTTGGAAACTCTCTCTCTCTCTCTCTCTCTCTCTCTCTCTCTCTCTCTCTCTCTCTCTCTCTCTCTCTCTCTCTCGTGCTTGTTTCCCCTCTATCCTCCTTCAAAATATTTCATCTCTCTCTCTCTCTCTCTCTCTCTCTCTCTCTCTCTCTCTCTCTCTCTCTGGTAAAAGACAGACTGATAAAGTAACACGTATAGAGAAAGAAAAGTAACGAATAAATGGATGACTGGAGAGAGAGAGAGAGAGAGAGAGAGAGAGAGAGAGAGAGAGAGAGAGAGAGAGAGAGAGAGAGAGAGAGAGAGAGAGAGAGAGCACTTCATACACACATACACACACACATACACACACATACACACACACACACACACACACACACACACACACAACCTTCCTGTTCCGTCAACAACAAAAATATGTCACAAGTATTTTTTTAATAAACAAAACTCGGGCCTTAATTTAGTAGGGGGGAGGAGGAGGAGGAGGAGGAGGAGGAGGAGGAGGAGGTAGAAGAAGAGGAGGTGTTGCTCTTTTTTTCACTTCTCTACTGCTGGTGACTGGTGTATGTGAGTGACTTGGTGGTGGTGGTGGCGGTGGTAGTGGTGGTGGTGGTGGTGGTGGTAGTAGTAGTAGTAGTAGTAGTAGTAGTAGTAGTAGTAGTAGTAGTAGTAGTAGTAGTGTGTGTAGTGTGTGTGTGTGTGTGTGTGTGTGTGTGTGTGTGTGTGTGTGTGTGTGTGTGTGTGTGTGTGTGCTACGTGCGTCAATGACAAATGAATGGGATGCGCCGGTAGATATTATTGTTGTTATTATTCATATTCAGTCCCAATGCATCATGTTATAATTTTTTGTAAAGCATGTTTATGAGCGCAGGTCCCGACACGCCGACACGAGGCTGGTAATTATGAGGTGCAGAGAGAAAAAAGTAGTTATGCTTGCTGTTGTTTTTGTTGTTATTTGTTTGTTTGTTTGATGTTTTTGTTGTTGTTGTCGTTTTTATTGTTGTTGTTGTTGTTGTTGTTATTTGTTTTTGATGTTTTTGTTGTTGTTGTTGTCGTTTTTGTTGCTGCTGCTGCTGCTGTTGTTGTTGTCGTTGTTGTTGTTGTTGTTGTTGTTAATCCTAGTTCACTACTACTACTACTACTACTACTACTACTACTACTACTACTACTACTACTACTTCTACTACTACTACTACTACTACTACTACTACTACTACCACCACCACTACCATCACTACCACCACTACTATTATTATTACTACTACAACTACTACTACTACTACTACTACTACTACTACTACTACTACTACTACTACCACAACCTTAGCCAACGAAACTACCATAACCACTATTACTGATACTTGCAATAACGGGAGAAACAAAGGATGATGGAGAATAACAATATAAACAACACTAAAGAAAGGAATAACAAGAACAAACATGATAATATTTCAACTCCCAACACCGTTCTGAAAAAGACGAGGAGGAGGAGGAGGAGGAGGAGGAGGAGGAGGAGGAGGAGGAGGAGGAGGAGGAGGAGGAGAAGGAGGAGGAAAAGAAAGAATGGATAAAAGTAGCGGAGGGAGAGAGAAGAGAAGAGGAGAGAGAGAGAGAGAGAGAGAGAGAGAGAGAGAGAGAGAGAGAGAGAGAGAGAGAGAGAGAGAGAGAGAGAGAGAGAGAGACTGTTCCGGTACCGTTGTTAATCGGTATCGGATGAGTGGATGAGAGAGAGAGAGAGAGAGAGAGAGAGAGAGAGAGAGAGAGAGAGAGAGAGAGAGAGAGAGAGAGAGAGAGAGAGGTAATTACAAGGTAGAATAGAAATATAGTGTACCTTCGGGAAATTAAAGATCAAACTCTCTCTCTCTCTCTCTCTCTCTCTCTCTCTCTCTCTCTCTCTCTCTCTCTCTCTCTCTCTCTCTCTCTCTCGTCTGACATTTGTAATTAAACTTTAGAATATTTACGACTGGGCAACTCGTGCTGACGTCACCCTGCATCAGCTGACCGACAAACGAGTGAGTGAGTGAGTGAGTGAGAAAGTGAGTGAGTGAGTGTGCCAGTGAATAAGCGAGTAAAAATGAATGAAAGTGAATGGATGAAACGAACAGTGAAAAAAAAAAAATGGGTGCGTGAGTCAGTGGAGTGGATGAACGAGAGTAAATGAATGCACCGAGTAAATAAATGAATGAGTGTAGGGAATGAATGAATACAATGACAAGATAATTGAAATGAACGACAAAAATAAATAAAGTGAGCGAGAGGAAAGAGTCAGAGAGTGAGAGTGAAAATGAGTGAACGTGTATAGGTAGGAAGTGTGCGTGGGAGTGAATGAGCGTGGTGGTGCTTGGAGAGAGCATGGCGGCGAGGAGGGAAGAGGAGAGAACTGAAGGAGGGGGGAGTGCGGGCGTGGGAGTGGCGGTGCGTAAAGAAAGGATGCGTGGGCGGCAGTGGGAAGAGAGAGAGAGAGCACACATTTCCCCCTCTCCCCCAACCCTCCCCACAGAACGCCCCGCCCCCATGGTATTGCACTCGGTTCACTGGTGTGTGTGTGTGTGTGTGTGTGTGTGTGTGGGTGGGTGAGGTGGTGTCCTACTGTATTGCCAGGCCCTGTGTTTCTCGCCTGCCTCTGCCGCCCCTCTGTGCCTGCCGCGTCCCCCAGGCCTCGTGAGCCCAACGTACTGCCCGTCTGTCTGCCTGCCCGCTTGCCTGCCTGCTGCCTGCCTGCTTGACTGCCTGTCTGTCTGTCTGACTGCCTGCTTGACCGCCGCGCTCCCACGCCTGCCAGCTTAGCGCACTAGTCAAAGAAGTTGTGATTTTCTTGACTTTACATAAAACTCCAAAACCTCTTTCCTTCCATTCCCTTTTTCTGAGGCTCCCTGATATCCCCTTATCACGTCCCAGCCCGAGAGCTTCCTTCTGACACACACACACACACACACACACACACACACACACACACACACACACACACACACACACACACACACACAAGAGCACCGCGTTGTGTATTCCGTCTCCTCCTCGCGGGAGGCCCCATCCGACGTGCTGCTACTCTCGCGTGGCAGGCCTGCAGGCTGGGCACGGGCCTCGCCTCGTAGTATTCCCGCCGCCACGCCCCGCCTTGCACGCCTCACCGCCACCGACTGATGAAGTAAAAGTTGTGAAGAAGCGAAGAGGAACAGTGTCACCCAGCCGCCGTGCCAGTGTCCTTCCCCCGGGCAGCTGCTGCACGTCTTGCATGGCGCGACGCTCCCCGGCACTGCAGCTGTACCGTGCCTGGAGATGGTGGCCCTGCCTGCACCACAAGGCTGCCTAACACCTGCCGCAGCCTCTCCCAGCCTTCCTTAAGCCGCTGGGCCCTGACACGCCGCCAGCCGATGGGCGTGACAGCCTGCCTCCCCACTGCCTCCTCTCCCCGCCTGGCCGCGGCTTCAAGGAGGGCGGCAGCACGAGGGACAAAACAAAGGAGAGGCTTGGGAGGCGCGGGGAGGAAGGGAGGAGGGACGTGAGGCAGTACATACCTACAAGGTGAGGAGCAGCGGCCGTCCGGGAGCGGAGGGAGGGAGGGAGGGGGGTCGGAAGGGAAGCCAGAGGAGCACATTTATACATTTACTCTTTAATCTCCTGACAAAAATCCTCTTTACCTCTGCCTCTTTACTCTGTATTACGAAAAATAGAGGAGGACAAGGAGGAAAAAGAGGAGGAAGAGGAGGAATACCAAGGAGGACGAGAAAAGAGGCTCCCTCCATCCTTCCTCACTCCCTTCACGATCTATTGTCTACTTCCCTCACCTACACAAAAGGGGACATCTCTCTCTCTCTCTCTCTCTCTCTCTCTCTCTCTCTCTCTCTCTCTCTCTCTCTCTCTCTCTCTCTCTCTCTGTTACGTGACACAGGACACTGCCGGAAGAAAGCTTTTCCCCCGTGTGTCGGATAATAGGCCCTCAGAGCAGGAGGAGGAGGAGGAGGAGGAGGAGGAGGAGGAGGAGGAGGAGGAGGAGGAGGAGGACAAGGAGGAGGAGGAGGACGAGGAGGAGGACAAAAAGAAGAGCAGGAAGATAAAGAAAATGGTAAAAATAGATGATGAGCACGAGGGTGAGATGGACACACAGCCTGGAGGGTTTCACAAGGAGTTACCTGTTTGAGTGGAGTGCTGCGCTGTTCATCACGAGTGTCTTTAGTACTCATATGGGGACAGGACATAAACGTAAGACGACTCCTCTCAGCTGTTCCTCCTGCACACCGCCACACCACGGCGCGTCACCTGAAAACAACAAGAATCGTGGAGATATTCACAACATATCAAGAATTAAAGAGAGTTTTTGTATTGGAGCAGACTCAGTAATCAGGTTGTCAGTGTCGAGTGAATACGAGGTTTTAAAATACGTAGGAATAGATCAATTTATGAATAAGAATGGTGTTTGGATACAGGTTGGTATGTTTAATGCATGATATGTGTAGGCCTACTGTCTCCTTACAGCTTGCCCTATTTTTTTTTCTTATGTTCTTGTCTTGCCTCTAAATGTTATATGGCAGTATAACACTTGTTTCTTCATTGCAGTAACCCTGCACTGCTTCACTGACCAACAATGTAACTACAGACACTGAAAAGTCTTAGCTACTCAGTCACTCTTAACTTCACTACAATAGCCTGGATTACTTTATAGACCGAACATGTAACTAGAGGCACTGAAAAGTTTTACCTACTACATCAATCCTTTTTTGTTACTTCATTTCGGTAATCTGGAATACTTTACTGACTGAAAATGTAACAAGAGACACTGAAAAGTTTCAACTACTTAATCATTCCATTTTTGCATCATTACAGCAACTCTAGATTGTTTTAATAACCAAAAAATATAGGTAACGATGCAAAAAGGCTCCAACTATTTAATCACTCCTTTAATTGCCAGTGTTGTCTCGATATTATGCTCTAAACTTGCACAGACCATTTTACCGAGCTTGAAGAAAGTCTACGGCAGTCAAAGGCTTTAACTTAATAATCTTCCGGTTATTTTCTTTCATATCTACCTTTTGCCTTTGATGAATATTTTCCTGGCTGCTGCACGCACTGTCCACGCTGGCAGGTTATTCCCAAGAGTGACGCCACGAGTTAAAAGTAAGACAGCGCTAGGAAAATAACCTGCCGACGCCCATGCTACGAGTCTTTGGTTCCTTGAATGCGTCATTGTTGCTCCCCGTCACGGTGGTCGGGTAGCGGAGGCTGGCAGGAATAGCAGGAGAGAGAGGAGTGAATGAGAGGAGTAGGAATGGAGATATAGAAAGTGAGGAGGAGCATTAGTGAGGAAAAGTAAATAGGTAAGATATGATGGAGGTTGGAAGAAGAGAGACAGAAAGAAGATAAAAAGATGGGTTGATGAAAGAGAGAAAGCAGCAACTCTAAGATAAAAGAAGAGATTAATGAATAAATACTGTTCACATAATTGTTACTGAGCTATGTTTTGTAATGATTTAGTTTTAAAAATCCTAAGTTTATTGAAGATTTTGATCATGCTTATAGTGTTCCTAAGTATTATTCTATCCTCTAGGCTAAGAAACTAGAAAATACGACACGTGAACCTTTCTTCGTATTATTCTGTACTCTGAACTAAGAAACAAAAAACCAAGCCTTTCTTTTGTATTTGGGATGTTTCGTGGCTCGTTATCGTCCAGCCATGAAAACAAAGACCTGGTCAGGGGTTGAGGGCAGGGCTTGCCTCTTTCCTTTCCGCATTTTCCTACAAGTCATCAGTCCTTCGTCACCTTCCTTCCCTTTCAAGTACCTTTCCGTCCTTCACATGAATCATAACCAGAACTGAGCCGCGTGTTTAAGGCTGAGACTCACCAGGAAGTTGTTCGGTGACTGGCACACGCATGGCAGCCAACATACCAAACTCCGCCTGCAAGATAGATTTGTCTCGGCTGGAACTTGCGAGGAGTAAATACAAACATGACAATACCTCCTCCTGAGTCTGTCACTGCTGGCTCTCAAGCTGTCCAGGCCCTTTCACATGCTTCACGCCATCCAGCCCTTGAAGTCCTCACTCTTCACTTCCGCTCCTTCCACGCCCTTGCTCTTAACCTCCTCCACGCCTCACGCAAGATGCAATATATCGTTGTATAAAGACTGGACTGAAGCTGAGGTGAAGTGTGAGACAGTCAGCCCACCTTCTGCACCATTATCAGTTACTGCACTTATCAGATAATTCAGTACAAGTAACGGCACGTACAGTCACCTGCAGTAAATCCTGTGCCACTGTTGGTCCATATATTCAGTAACGACGTGTGTTACCTTTTACCTGACGAAGGCTGCTGTTCTGCTGTGATTGGTTGACCCTTTAGCTGCCAATGACATAATGATACCTGTTTATTGGGGCACTCTATTCGGCTTTAGATATATAAAACTGCAGGTACTTAGGGATTTTAATTAGTCCATCACTCCTTTCCTGTCAGTGATGTCTTGGGAAAACATACTACAACTTTCTAGATAAATTTATTAAAACTCAAGGAAAAGGGTTAAACTTCCTCAAAATTAACCTTAAGCTCCACCCACTTGACCTGCCCACCTGATCCATACCCTGTCCTCTCCCACGATCAAAGCTTGTACTGCTGTGGTGTTCCGAAAGGTCTTGTTTTGCTTAGGTTTTTTTTTCTTTTCTTTTTCCTTTTTTTTCTGTTTTTTTCTTTTTTTTCTTTTAATACTTTCGCTTTTATTTTAGTTCTCGCTAATGTCAAAGTTGGTAGTTATTATTTCTTGTAAAGGTCTGTTTTTACTCTCTTTCTCGCTGTCCACTGCTCATCCCCATTAGCGTCTTTATAATTTCGCTCTTAGGATTGCCGAATGTCACTCTGTCAACAATCCCCTGATAGTTCGTTCTTTTCCAATGCGATTTCTTTACCAAATATTTCAGTGTCATCAGTTTCTTGCTTTCCACTTCCACCATTCCAACTTGCGTGAATTGGACTCGTTAGGTGATAAGCACTAAGCCAGTCATTGAGCGTGTGGGCAAAGCTATGTGCAGTGAAATTTGATCCACTAAAAAAAGAATAGATCACACAAATCATTAAGTTCATATTTCTTCCCACATTTTCAGTATATAATTTCATTTTACTCTGTTTCCTGAATTTATTTATTTTTTTTTTTGTATTGGTGGTCATAACAGAACACTCTCCACTTATTCGCGTTCATACAGTTTATCTTTGTTCTCTCTCTCTCTCTCTCTCTCTCTCTCTCTCTCTCTCTCTCTCTCTCTCTCTCTCTCTCTCACGCTCACGCTCAAACACTCCAATTCCCACAATTTTTCAAGGGTTTCGTGAGCGTCCTTTTATACTAGCAGCATCCCTCCTATTTTTCTATATCCTTCCTGTCACCTCGCTCCCACTCGTCCTCATCAGCTCACTCCGCCACACCAGGCCACCGCACTCTGCCATCACCACAACTCATCCCCTCCCCCTTTCTGGACGCTGCAAAGTTTCCATATATAGACTTTTATTACCCCACGCTATCCGTCCTGCTCACACCACAGACGCCTCGCGGATATTATTCATTTTCACTGTTTGGGTTGTACGTTTATTTGGTCTCATGTTGTGTCCAGGTCCTACTTCTATCGGGGTTTGTACTGTTATGTTGTTCTCTAAGGTCTTGTTTTGTTTAGGTATTTGTTTGTGTTTCATTTCGTCATAACCTTCGTTTTACTCCACCTTTTTTTTCTTCTAATATTTTCGTCGTCATTTATGTCTCGTTAATGTCAAAGTGGTAGTTATTATTATGGTTAAGAGGGGTCCTGATAGAGGTCTTTAAGTGGTATAAGGGTTATAACTAGGGGGACGTAAGCAAAATTTTCAGGATCAGCAATCAGAATAGAACAAAAAATAACGGGTTCAAGCTTGAAAAAAAAAAAAAAGGTTCAAGAAAGAGACAGGGAGGAATTGGTTCTCAGATAGAGTGGTTGATGAATGGAACGAACTCAGTAATCAGGTTGTTAGTGGCGAGTCATTGGGGAGCTTTAAAAGAAGATTAGACAAATTTATGGATGGGGATGATAGGTGGAAATAAGCAGGTATGTTTCATGCAGGGACTGTCACGTGTAGGTGTGATGGCTTCTTGCAGCTTCCCTTATTTTCTTATTTTCTTATGTTCTTTTCCGAAAGGTCTTCTTTTTTTTTTTTGTGCTTCCTCTCATCGTTTCTTAATACAATGCTCTCATTCTTAGTTCATGTCTCGCTAATGTCAAAGGTAGTGGTTATTTTTTTGTTTTCCCTCTAAGGTCTGATTTTACTTTGTTTCTCGCTGTCCTTTCTCTCATCAAAGCCCCGTTTTTTGTTTCTTTGCTCCTTTACCCCTTCTTTAAATATTCTGTTTCTAGTCTTCGTTTTCTTATTCCACGTCCAGGTGTTGCTAGTATGAAAGATCCAGTTATCATACACCATCCTGAGAGAGTGACATAACTGGGAGGTATAAATCAGCTGATGTATGTTCGGCCGTCACTGCCCCACGCGTGTGATGTATGCATGTACGTATGAATATCTGTATGCATGATCATCTCCACCTTTGGGAAGAATGCCTGAATTTCTTCATATTATTGGTTCGATTCTCCGTGATGTTTATGAGCTCAGACACTGCAGGCTGAAGATTGGCCGAAGAATAACCTGCTGTTCGCTGTCTCCTCATTACACTTCTTTGCCTTTCAGTAAACAGGGAGTGGATGAACCTTGCTGGTCGACGGACTGAAGGTTATTGCCAGCCGCAGCAATGAGTGTTTTTTCCCATTGAGTAGTTTCGAGTACAGGTTATTTGGGCTGATTGGCTTAATAGCGTGGAGGTCATTTTTGTATAGCCAGGATCAATAGCCAATGAATCTGCCGCCCTCGCTTCCACTGAGCTTGGCGTTTTCCCGCAATATTAAGTCTTTTGATACTCTAATTATGACCCCTCTGTTAGGTTCAGTGCCAGTCTTTACAGTTTAACAGTGAAAAATACTACGTGTGTCCCTAGACCTATCGTGGCAGGGAATGCAAAATCTGAGCGAGTAAAGGACATCAACAGACAGGAGATAAAGTCATGTTTGGAGTCTGTTAACTTCCCGCACGCTGATAGTCTTATAATAAACCTTCTGCTATATTCACTAAGTTTATCAGAATTCTACTGGAAGACTAAGCATTGAGGGAAATTCGTGCTGGATAAGCGAGGATCTCAAGAAACCACTCAAGTCCCCCAGTGGAGTTAGTTATTTCCGTTGTTCTGTAATTAGGACATATTAAAGAGATGTTTCCTTTGGGTCTCCGCGGTCCTGCCCCATGGCCGCATCTCAGGGACAACTCTTAATCCCAGGAGCTTCGTGGCCACCGCTATCTCGGCAACCTCGATGAGTCAGGTAATTCTTGAGGCTCTCCAAACAGTATCAAGAAGCGGCACGTCAGACTGATCCCAAACGGTACACTCGATAGCATAAGTCAAGCTCGTGGTGTATACGATTCGCTCTCCCGTAGTGTAATATGGAGAGATGAGAAGTGTAATGTACAGAGATAGGAAGTAAAGGAAGTGTGACGTTGAGAAATAAGTGTGACATAGAGGGAGATAGGAAGTATAATTAGTGTACCGTAAAGAGATAAGAAGTGCGGTATAGAGAAGTAAAAAGCAGTGTAACATAGAGAGATAAGAACAAATGTGGCGTAGAGAGATAAAAAAATAAAATCACACGTCAGAAGACATACTAAAGTTGAGGATTTTATGACAACAACAGAAAAATAAAGTTAGTATGGCGGACTCGTCATGACCTGAACAGATAATACAACAGATGTAGTACAATTACTTCCTGCAGTACTATGAATGGCACCTACTTGTTTGCATTCAAGATATTCGTACCATTAGAGGATAATATCGACTTTCCGACTGCATTTCCACAATCAAATGACAAAAATTAATTTCTACTTATTCATCCACTGCAATTATGTCAACATTTCCTTTATTTTAACAAAGAATAGGTGATGTTGTAAAGCCTCAAAAATATATGTAGTACTGAATGAACTAATTAACTCTTTCTCTGCGATATCCAACAATCCACAGCACTAAAAGCAATGCATGGAATCTCTACGAGCATCTACAAGAAAGAAAATAATAAAAAAAAGATATATTTTGCAAATTCTAGTCAGTACAGTGTTTGGAGGTGACTGTAGAACAAGAGAAGATGTCTCAAAGTGGTTAGTGATTAACGAATGATGCACCAATATCAGTGAAAGGGTTAAGAGCAACAGAAAGACAAACCGGAGATAGTTAGGAAGGTGGAAAGCGAGGCGGACATGAAACTAGATGAAGAAAAAGAATAGAGCATGTTATCTTTGAGCGACCTGAAATAGAGGTACAGGAGAGAAAGATAGAAAGACAAAGACGAGTGCAAGAGGTCTCGGTGAATGTGGAAGAGGAGACGAGAAAGACAAAAAGGAGACGGTTTAAGAAAACAGGGCGGACATGAGACAAGATGAAGAAAAAGAATAGAGTATCATATCTTTGGCCAACCTGAAATAGACAAACAGGACATAGACAGAGACACGAATGAATGAGATCTGGAAACTGGAAACACTCTGGATAGATATGTACGTAGATCTTGAGTAGTAGTAGTAGTAGTAGTAGTAGTAGTAGTAGTAGTAGGAGTAAGAGGAGAAGCCTTTGTCCTACTGTAGAGTAATAGAGAAAGAGAGTGCTGGTGGTGGTGGTGGTGGTGGTGGTGGTAGCGGCGATACCTATGAGCGAGTGTTGCACCATTCCCAGCCATTGTTATTACTCAGCTCAGTCCACAATCCACACTGATTCTGAAACACGTCATTAGTAACAGTAACGATGTATTTTTTCCGCTTCCCTCACAGCCTCGCACGAAGATAATGATGAGGAGGAAGGAAGGAAGGAAGGAAGGAAGGAAGGAAGGAAGGGAGGAGTGAAAGAGGAGGAAGGACGAGGAAGAGGAAGGAAGGAAGGAAGGGAAAGAGGGTGATGTTCCCAGGAGAGGTGGAGGACGAGTCTTGAGTGTGGTGGAAGGGAAAAGTGTGGAAGAGAAAAGAAAGAAGGGGGTGAGAGAGAGAGAGAGAGAGAGAGAGAGAGAGAGAGAGAGAGAGAGAGAGAGAGAGAGAGAGAGAGAGAGAGAGAGAGAGAGAGAGAGAGAGAGAGGAATACGTAAGGAAAAGAGAATGAAGATCAAGGGACGCAAGGAGTGAAAATTCCTCGTAAATTCCTGATACAATGCATATCACGTCCCCAAGAGAGAGAGAGAGAGAGAGAGAGAGAGAGAGAGAGAGAGAGAGAGAGAGAGAGAGTGAGAGAGAGAGAGAGAGAGAGAGAGAGAGAGAGAGAGAGAGAGAAAGAAAGGCAGACAGACAAGTAGGTAGACACGCTGGCAGACAGGCAGACAGACAGACAAATAGAATGACAGACAGACAGACAAGTGGGCAGACATGCTGGTAGACTGGCAGGCAGAGACAAACAGACAGACAGACAGACAAATAGACAGACAGATATTCGAGAGAGAGAGAGAGAGAGAGAGAGAGAGAGAGAGAGAGAGAGAGAGAGAGAGAGAGAGAGAGAGAGAGAGAGAGAGAGAGAGAGAGAGAGAGAGAGAGAGAGAGAGAGAGAGAGAATAAATATATATTGGACTGGAATCTGGAATCGTCTGGAATATTTCGGGAATGATCCGTTTCCAGGAATCGAAGGGATGGAGGGGTGAGGAGAACCTTCACGGATTCCTGAGAGGTGGAGGCAAAAATCCCTCTTCCCCTCCATCACTTCCTCCTCCTCGCGTGTGATCTGTGATAGGAGGAGGATGAAGAAGAGGAATAAGAGGAAGAAGAGGAAGAGGTGGATATGTAGGTGAAGATCATGGACGTGGAGGAGGAGGAGGAGGAGGAGGAGGAGGAAGTGTATATGTAGGTGATCATGGACGTAGTGGAGGAGGAGGAGGAGGAAGAGGAGGAGGAGGAGGTAGAAAAATATGGTGGAAGAAGTGGGCGAAGAAAGGAATGGATACTTGCAGGAGGGGAAGAGAAGAAAGAAAAAGATAAAAGAAAAAAAGACAGGAAAGAAGAGGAATTTGAAATGGTAAAGAAAACTGGAGGAGGAGGAGGAGGAAGAGGAGGAGGAGGAGGGAAAGTTCTGTATCTAAAGTGGTCTTCAGTCTTCCTTCTTCTTCCCTTTGTTTCTTCTCCAACATCTTCCTCTTCTTCATCCTCCGATCAGCACTGACTTGCTCATTATCCTCCTCTTCCTCTTCCTCCTCCTACTGTTATTCCTTCTGTTCTTCCCTTCCTCATCCCTCTCCTTAATCCTTTCTTTTTCAAGCCTTCCAATCTCTTCCTTAACGCTCCCTTACTCTCATCTCCTTCCTCTTTTCTTATTCTTTATTTTCCTTCTCGTTATCCTCCTCCTCACATAACACGGGAGAGGCTTAAGAAACACTACAAAAAATAGAAGTGGACGGGAAAAGAAAGAAAGAAACGAAGTCACTGGAAGAAAACAACTTGGCACTAAATTTCGCAAAATACGAGACAAGAGGCGGAAGGGGGACCGCGGCAGGGTGGACTCTCCGCTCACGTCACCTATGTAAACACACGCCACTCAGCTGTTGCAGTTCCTTCGCCCCAGATTTATTTTTTTCCTCTCTTTCTTCTTCTCCTTTCTCCTTCCTCCTTCTCTGTCGACCTTTCGTTTTCTCGTGGATTACTTCCCCACTTTCCAATCTCTCTCTCTCTCTCTCTCTCTCTCTCTCTCTCTCTCTCTCTCTCTCTGGCAGCCTCCCTCCTCTGCTGCCGTGCAATCTCAGTGTGCCCGGGTTAGTTTACACACTTTGTTGAGTTTGTGACCCTCTCCTCCAGCGTCCCTGCTCCTCCTCTCCCCGCTCTCCTACCTCTCCCCTTGCACTCTCACTCGTCCTTCACCGTGCGTCTACCTACACTTCCCATCACACTTTCTCAACTCACGAGAGGATAAATTTGTAATCCTGCCAAACATAGTAAGATTTCTCTCTCTCTCTCTCTCTCTCTCTCTCTCTCTCTCTCTCTCTCTCTCTCTCTCTCTCTCTTGGTAGGTACTCACTAAAACACGCCAATTCAGTACTTTTTATTACTTTTGGACGAAGGAGTCGAGAATTCTGAATTTCTATATAGTTCAATGTACGTAGAAACCTTCTCTCTCTCTCTCTCTCTCTCTCTCTCTCTCTCTCTCTCTCTCTCTCTCTCTCTCTCTCTCTCTCTCTGGCTCCTTCAGGGTGTCAGGTCAACTCCCGCTACACAAGTTCAGGGCCCCAGGGACAGGTCGCCTCCTCCCGCCACGCACTTAGCCATGCGAGGATCTAACTCTTGCTCCGCGACTCTCTCTCTTTCATTTCCGCCTCTGCTCGCACTTTTAGCATACTCTCTCTCTCTCTCTCTCTCTCTCTCTCTCTCTCTCTCTCTCTCTCTCTCTCTCTCTCTCTCTCCTTGGCGTGTATCCCTGACATTCTCCACATCTTCCTTGCGCCCTTCACGTCTCCTCCTCCTCCTTCTCCTCCTTATCTTCGTCTTCCTCTTGCTCTTCCTCCTTCTCCTCCTTGTCTTCCTCCTTCTTCCTCCTCGTCTTCCTCCTCCTCCTCCTCCTCCTCCTCCTCCTCCTCCTCCTCCTCCTCCTCGAAACTCTACCCACGCCTCACTCTCACCTCCGTACAGCAGACACACCAGGTTTCTCTCTCTCTAACACTACGATACCACTTTCATTCTTTCCTTCTCCTCCTCCTCCTCCTCCTCCTCCTCCTCCTCTTCTCTCTCTCCGAACTAAATACTTAAAACAACAGATTCACAAACATAACGTGAACTCCTCTGAAAATAGCTCGAGATTGTTTCCGCCTCTCTCTCTCTCTCTCTCTCTCTCTCTCTCTCTCTCTCTCTCTCTCTCTCTCTCTCTCTCTCTCTCTGTTTCCTTCCTTCCTTCTCTCTTTCCTTCATCACCCAAGCAAGATAAGAAAGAGAATCATGGTCATATGTGTTTTGTGGACAAATATATGTACTCTATCACACACACACACACACACACACACACACACACAGTCTGTCTCTCTGATACCAACAATGACTCTCTCTCTCTCTCTCTCTCTCTCTCTTACAGCAGCAAGACAATACCTCCTTTAAGATTGTCTGTCTCTCTTACACAACGAACAGAGAGCCCTTGTGTCTGGTAATGCCTTGCAAGATTAACTTTTCACCAACGATACTAGAGAAACGCAGCCCGCCTGGGATACACTGCTATGTTATGGGTGCCTCCCTCCCTCCTTCCTTCGACTTGTATGGAATGTTATGCTTTTGTTTATTCCAGGAACGGTTGTGTTTCTGTAACTTGTGGAAGATTGTTATTATTGTTTTTTTATTTTTTTTGGTTTGTCAAGGAAATACGGTTTTTGTTTGTTTAGTTTGTCATGAAAATGCTATTAATGTTTGTTCGTCTTATCGAGAAAATGCTGTTATTGTTTGTTCAACTTGTCAAGAAAATGCTGTTATTGTTTGTTCAACCTGTCAAGAAAATGCTGTTATTGTTTTTTTTTTAGTTTATCAAGAAAATGTTATTGTTTGTTCATCTTGTCGAGAAAATGCCGTTTTTTGTTTGTTCAGCTTGCTAACAAAATGCTGTTTTCTTTGTTCAGCTTATCAAGAAAATCATGTTCTGTTTGTTCAGCTTGTCGAGAAAATGCTGTTATTGTTTCTTCAGCTCGTAAAGAAAATGCTTTTTTGTTTCTTCATCTTCTCGAAAAAACAGTGCATTCCTTCCTCAACTTGTCAGGAAAATACTGTTTTGTTTCTTTAATTTATCAAGAAAATAATGTTTTGTCCTCTCAACTTGTCAATAAAGCACTATTACAATACTTGAAAGAAAATGTTAATGTCGCCTTAGTCTGTCACGAAAACAGCTATTAACGCCTCTTCACTATAACCTCCCAAGAGAACACTACTACTTTAAGACACTATTAAATTCTCTGCATTACCAACTCAACTCTTTGTCTCATCATCACATATAACTACCATAACTGTTAACCACTTCCCACTACACCACCTGACTATCACCACACCAGCAATACACGCAGCAAGCCTCGTATTGTGGAAAGCAGCGTTCTGAAGCCTCCCCGCCAAACTGTACTGGATGGATGCCCTTGGGTTTGGTTCCCCCTTAACTGTTATATTTTGGATCAGGCTGGTGCTCTCTCTCTCTCTCTCTCTCTCTCTCTCTCTCTCTCTCTCTCTCTCTCTCTCTCTCTCTCTCTCTCTGGCTTTCCTCTGTTTATGTTTTCATTCGCCTTATTTCACTACCTTTTTCTTCATTTTATTGGCCATTCTTTCTCTTATCATCGGTTCTTCTTACCTATTGATTCCTCTCTCTCTCTCTCTCTCTCTCTCTCTCTCTCTCTCTGCTAAGATGAACGCCCGTACCAGCAACAAGTGCAGAGCTAACCTAACCTGACCTGCATCATTCGCATCTCCTTCACTCACTCCCCTCTTAATGAGATGCACCGAACGAAAAAAAGGTATAATTATTGTCTTTATTTGCTGTCATCCATTGGCCTAATTTATGCAGAGGTATACAAATAACAATTACACAGCTTACCGTCACTTCCAGCACACACACACACACACACACACACACACACACACATACACGAGCCACTGCTGCTGAAATAAATTAGTGTCAATGGCTGTTTCTCCGCATATCCCTTAATACCTTAATACCTTTAAATACCTGTTAATATTCTACCTTTTCAAGCAAGAGTGTAATCCCGTGCAGAGTTGTAACAGCATTCTCAGCTCCACTCTGCTGGTGCTGCTGCTGCTGCTATCTATCCACGCAGGGCAGGGAATTAACTGGTACATTCACTCCTCTATCCCCAAGAGTGCGTGAAAGCAGGGCAGAGGTATAATATCTTCTTAATTGCTTTTACTGCTGTTTTGTCAATGAGGAAAATAAATGCAGCATCACCAAGCCTCATGTTGGAAAAGTTTGAGATTTTCCTTCCGTATCTTACTTGCACAATGCTGTTTTTTATGGAGCAGCTGTGGCGTTTGGGAAAATTTGTATGTGTGTGGGGTCTCTCTCTCTCTCTCTCGTATGTGTGTGTGTGTGTGTGTGTGTGTGGGCAGAAATTACCCATATCCCGCCCAAAGCCCAGTTCGCCTTCCCGCACATCCACGGCCCGGCAAACGCCCTCCGCTCAGCCCTCACGGTGGCGCGGCGTGCATGCAGTGACCGCCCTAAGCCTCGTCGCGCCGCACTGAATAATCCCATGCACTCAACTCACCGCGAGGCTGCAACTGAGGTGATGACCAACACACACACACACACACACACACACACACACACACACACACACACACACGCACGCACGCAGAATAACTGTTGACATGCACAGCTGAACACTACATACATACATACATACATACATACTATACGGTGATGGTTTCTTCAATACGGAGGAACGAAGCATTGCCCAAACCTCTGCTCGTCTGCTGGTGACAATACGACACTTGTCACTTCATTGCAATAGCCTTGGTTGATTTTACTATGACAAAATACCATAAGCTAATACTAATACTAATACTAAGAGGTTTGAACTAATAGACTATTCACTCCATTAGGCAGTCAGTGTTACGCGTCTTTCAAAACACGTAATACCCAAAATATAAACATTATTCTGATCAGACCGAGAAGACATCACAATTTTTTTTTTGCAGACAGTGGTACATACGCTTCCTTCAAAAATACTCATAAATTTTCCAGCACAACATTCTATCAAGACCTGAGAGAAGCCATCGTTCATGATTTTTGCAGTACGTGTCTTTTTTTTTTCTTCACCTTTCTCCTCTCTCAGCTCAATTTCAACATTTTTTTTTTCACATTTCTTCACTCTATCTCCTTCCTCTGTCTCCCTGGCGTGCCTCTGAAACTTTCATCACAACAATCTATTGACAGTGAAGAGAAGCAAGCCCCCATTCATCCAGTGTTACTAACGTGTCTTTCAAAACACTCTATTACGACTGAAGAACCATCATCCACTCTCTTCTTCTTCTTCTTCTTTTGCTATCAGTGTTACGTATCTTTCTAAATCACTCTTTTACACAACAACTTTCTAATACTAACGAAAAGCTATAGCGATAAGTTGATAAGCAAGAGAGACGCCAATGTAACAGAGTCGAGGCTGGAAGTTAAGTCTTATCTGCCAAGCATTCACCAGCCATCACGTTTGTAAGGAGACTCAGCTGCTCAGACGACGTGGTAAGCTTGAGAGGAAGGACGAAATACAGTGGGAGTGAATGTGGAAGTTTACTCTGTTTATGTAGTAACCAATCTATCTAGTTCTCTTTTACCAACCTAATCATGTACCAGTCCTAATCCTTCTGTACCCACCGAGTCCTTCCTTCTGTTCCAATCAATTCCTTCCTTCTGTACCAAGTCCTTCCTTCTGTACCAGCCTAGTACTGTATCACTCTAGTCCTTCCTTCTGTACTAGCCTAGTCATCCTGTACTAACCTACGTAGCTTCCGTACCTACCCCAGGTCCCAGCCAGCCTCAGCAAACCCTCTCTTTCCCTCCCTCCCTCCCTCCCATCCCTCTCATTAACCCGCGTCCTTTGCTGCACAGTACATCAACACAAGCAAACAGGTTAGATATTAGTACAATGCCTCTCTATAGAGAGAGAGAGAGAGAGAGAGAGAGAGAGAGAGAGGAGAGAGAGAGAGAGAGAGAGAGAGAGAGAGAGGTAAAGTATAAGTTAATCAAGAAATGTGTGTCTGGTCTCCCTCTAACATCAACTGTTCATGTAGCGACGCGCGGAATCCCTGAGCTTAATTAAATTGTTACAGCAGCAGACAGCGAGTTCATAAACGATTACGACACGTGGGAAAAGATGAGCAGCGCCGCCCCCCCTCCCCCCTTTATCAGCCCTCCCCCCCTCCTCACCCATCCACCCTCTGCCCTTTCTTTTTCATTAAGCTGCTTTATTTGTTTATTTATTTACTTATTTATTTGGGTGGGGGGGTGGCAAATTTGTTTTCTTCTTTTTTTTTTATTTTTAGAATGTTTATTGTTCTCATTATCATCATTAGCTGCTGTTGCCCAGATTACTGCTGGACAAATGCTGGTGCTGATTTCTCTCTCTCTTTCTCTCTCTCTCTCTCTCTCTCTCTCTCTCTCTCTCTCTCTCTCTCTCTCTCTCTCTCTCTCTCTCTCTCTCTCTGCCCAGTTTCCATATTCCTTCACCTTCACTCTCAGGTCAATTTCCGCATTTCTTCGCATTTCTTCACTCTGTCTTCTTCTTCTGTCTCCCCGGCGTGCCTCATCTTCCCGTCGCGGTGCTGTCGCCCTGAATGTCTGTCTGTCTCGCGCGGTAATCTCACGCACAACTTGACATTCTCGTCCGCAGATTCCATTCCGTGCGCTCATCGGAATTTCTGCTTCACGTTCATGGACTCCGCATGCACTCCTTGTTCAATAGTCTGTATATGTGTTGTGCTGTTTCTATTTACCTATTTTCTTTTCAGTTATTTATCTATTTTCTTTTAAGGGGGAGCAAAGGAGAACAAAGATCAGCAGGTATGGTGGTGGTGGTTGTTGGTGGTAAGCTATTCTGTTTCATCTAAAGTACGTAAGGGTTGTAGGATAGTAAAGGCGAAAGGCTTCTCACCACACACTGACTTGCGGCTTTTGTTTGATTGCGTAATGTGCTATTATGTATTAATGTTCACAGCTATTGTTTTTTTTTTTTCTTTAAGAGTTTAGGGTAAGTTTTTGCGATTATCTAAGGTTGTTGTCCGAAATTTCGCTCACAGAACACTGTTGCCACTTCCTTCTTTCACAGAGGAGTTTTGTCTGTTGATTCGCAAACCTCATCGATTCTTGTTCATATTTGTCCCTCAGCCATTTCTTAAAGACTTTTCGGAAGCAGTTTTGCGGTGGTTTGTTGAAGGAAAGGAACACAAATGAACACAATGAAAAAAATAAATCATATATATAGTTGATGTTGAATCGTTTCCTCTATTAATTTTCAAACGCAAGAATATTTGCCCACATTTTCATTCAGAAACATTTCTTAACGACTTTTGTAAGTTGTTTTGTAATTATTTGATGTGCTTATCTCTGCGATTTCACTCACCAGAACACAGTTATCACCGCCTGCCTGAACGTAGCCCTTCTCTCTGAATTCTCAAACTAATGTATTCTCCATATTCGCCTCCAGAACAGTTTCAAAGGTAACGTAACAGCTTTACGATTCTGCTATCTTATTCACCTGAGCACTGTCTTCTCCGTATTTTTAACACAATTTTCTCGCTGAATCCTCAAACTCAAGGATATTTTTTCTTTCCCACATTTGTCGTAGGAACCAATTCTTAGCAGTTTTCCCGGCGTTACTTCTGCAATAGTTTGTTGTGCTTCTCTGCGATTCCATTCACCAGAACATTGTTTACTTTGTCAACTTCGACTTTAAACGTCCTCTCAGCATTTGTAAACTCATGGATTCATCTTCACATTAATCTTCAGAACATATTTTTAAAGTCTATAGAGAACAGTTCTGCAATTTTTTTTTTTTCAGAGGTCATTCACCAGAACACACTTACCACCATTTGTTCTATCTTAATCGTTCTCACTGAATTCGTAAACTCGAGAATTCTTCCCTTTAGTCTTCGGCACATTTCTTCAAATTTTTGGAGAAACAGTTCAGTAATAATTTCTTGTACTGTTACCACCATTTCCTTTACTAATCGTTCGCTCTAGATCCTCATACTCTTTCATTCATAGTCTCATCGCCAGAACAATTTTTAAAGACGCCTCGAAACAGTTCAGCAATCGTATATTATGGCCCTCTCTCGATTTCCTTCACCAGAACACTATTACAACCACTTTCATCTTAATTGTTCTCTCTGAATTCGTAAACTCGTAGATCCTTCTCTACATTCATCTCCAGAACAATTTTAAAGATCCGGCGGACACAGTTCTGCTATAGTATATTATTCCTCTCTCCAATTTAATTCACTAGTATATCCTTTCTTCCATTTACCTCAACTTAATCTTTCCCTCTATGAATTCTCGAAGTCCTCAACGCCAGCAAGGCAGAGGGACTGTTTTAGGCAAATCTTATCCTCCTGTCCAATCCCTTTCTTTAGTGGGATGTTTTTCACGTTCCTTGCGCCACTTCATGGGTGCTTACGCCGCGCAGAGCCTCTAATGCCTCCACGCCTGCTCCTACCAAACCTTCCGTCGTATTGTTAGTATTGCTGCTTACTTCGGTTATTGTAGCCTGTAAACTCCTTCATAAAAGTGTATGTCCCCCTGTTTTATACCAATTGAGCTTTTTATATGTCTACCAATTTAGTTATCTGTTTATCTGTCTATTTATTTATCTATTTATCAATCCATTCATTTATCCATATAGCTATCCCTCCAGTTATCTGTCTCTGTTTCTATTCCTCCGTCTCTCTCTCTCTCTCTCTCTCTCTCTCTCTCTCTCTCTCTCTCTCTCTCTCTCTCTCTCTCTCTCTCTGCCTCCTGTCAACACCAGCAGCATTTTAAGGCACGGGATCGTCGACGTTCGGTGTTGCCAAAGCCATCATGCAAACAAAAGCGGATCGGCAAGGTGTGAGTGTTTCTAATGACAACACTCAGCGCCGGGAGGAAAGTGCTATGCCCTCCCTGGCCAGCCCTGCACGCGTGACCCCAGCTCTCCTTCCCTCCCCGCTCGCCTTCCCTCGCCTCCTCCTCCTCCTCCTCCTCCTCCTCCTTGGTAATCAATGGAATGTGTAATAACTTGTGATAACTTTGTAAACTACACAAAAGAAACTTACTGGAGCAAAGTTTTCCGTAATTTATGTCACCTTTCTTACGAATCACTGTAAAGAGAGATTTTCTTCCCCCCAAGTTCGCGGCACAATGGTCCCCACGCACAGAATTTACCGGATTTATTCAGCACAGAAGACCTCTGCTGATCAGGTCACCGTCGGCTGTGGCTGTGGCGTCTGCACTGCTTCTGTGTGTGTGTGTGTGTGTGTGTGTGTGTGTGTGTGTGTGTGTGTGTGTGTGTGTGTGTGTGTGTGTGTGTGATATTTCTAGCTGTGGTCAGTAAATCATCTATATCTGTCTATCTACCCATCTATCTGTATCAGAGAGAGAGAGAGAGAGAGAGAGAGAGAGAGAGAGAGAGAGAGAGAGAGAGAGAGAGAGAGAGAGAGAGAGAGAGAGAGAGAGAGAGAGAGATTACACCGATAAATTTTGTATAGGTTCAATATTGACCAGGAATCCTACTCAGCTGACACCATAACGTGCTCCTCTGCGGCAGCTCAAGTCTTTCCTACGGGATGTACTTTTCTTTTTTTTTTTTTTTTTCACTCTTCACTCAGAATCCGGCAACGTAAAATAAGACGTCTCCTGCCAGGTGCAGCGTATCACACGTGTAGATCTCATCACACATACTGTAAATTTTTATTCCATTTCAGTGAACCCCTCAACATGGTTTTCGTCGGTATTGTCACTGGACGAGTAAACTGCACAATGTAAACGCTCCCCCACAAAGTCTCCTTCGTCCAGTGATAATTCTCATTCCTATTTCTTGCTTCCTTTTTCTTCCCTTGATTATAACTCTCTCTCTCTCTCTCTCTCTCTCTCTCTCTCTCTCTCTCTCTCTCTCTCTCTCTCTCTCTCTCTCTCTCTCTCTCTCTCTCTCTCTCCAGTGGATGGTCACAAGTGTCGTGGCCACTGCACTGCGTCGCCTCACTCTTCCTTGGACAGTCACCAGCAGCAGGAAGGAGAGAGCAGCGTCCACCGCGCCTCTTTTCCTTCCCTGTCGCCGTGCCACCACACGCCGCGTCGCCCCCGTCACGCGCTGGCGTGTTGAGTTTATCGGGTGAAGTGTTGGCAGTGTTTACTGGCTGGCTCTTGAAGGCTGTGGACAGGTGACTCTTGAAGGCTGTGGACAGGTTACGTCATCGCTAGAACACAATTACGCGGGAGTTCCTTTCTTTGTACAAATCTGCTGCTGTGGAGTTGTATTGTGTTGCACTGAAGTTATGGCATCGCTGGCGTGTCTGTCATGGCGTGGTGCTGCGTCTCTCGCGTGAAGGAGTGACGAGCGTGCGTCTGTAATCACTGGAAGGCAAAGCCTTGGCCTCTGTGTCTCGCGCCAGTTCAGCGCCACGTCACCAGAGGTCGCAGCCAGGTGCTGGGTGAGGAGGTGGGCAGGGCTGATTCCAAGTCCTGCACCAGGTTGCCCAGCGTGGCCTACCCCGACTTGGGACGTGGGAAGTGGATAACTCAATACATTTTAAGAGTAAACTGTCACCATCCCAACTCTCTTTCGTTCATTTACTTCATTCCAAATATTTTTTTTTACCAATTATAAACATTCTTTCTCTTTCTCTCTCTCTCTCTCTCTCTCTCTCTCTCTCTCTCTCTCTCTCTCTCTCTCTCTCTCTCTCTCTCTCTGTGTGTGTGTGTGTGTGTGTGTGTGTGTGTGTGTGTGTGTGTGTGTGTGTGGACCATACTTTATACTTGAGATTATATATGTTAAAATTTTATGGTCAATAAAATTATCTATCTATCTGTCTATCTATTAGTGTGTGTGTGTGTGTGTGTGTGTGTGTGTGTGTGTGTGTGTGTGTGTGTGTGTGTGTGTGTGTGTGTGTGTGTGTGTGTGTGTGTGTGTGTGTGTTTGTGTGTGGCGAAAGAGGAGGGGGTTTATCCACAAATCTGGTTATTTTGCTCTAATCCTCGCATAAAATTGTGTTGCCGGCGCAGGTCAGAACCACCTGCCTCGCCCATGCCGCTTATCAGGCGTGCGGGGCGAGCACAAGTGACGCAAGTGTCTCTCTCGTCAGTGTAAAGCCTCTGCTCTCCTCCACTTACATATTATTCTGTTTGTTTATTCATATTCAGTTATTCTGGGTAAGAGGAAGCTATTTCATCACTCGTGCGGTGCGACGCCAACTATTTCTGGCTTTTGTGTGGAAATGCTCACATTCACACGGCGCTCTCTCTCTCTCTCTCTCTCTCTCTCTCTCTCTCTCTCTCTCTCTCTCTCTCTCTCTCTCTTACAGGTCAGTGGAATATATTACCGGAAGAAGTCATGCGTTTTAAAAATGTAAAAAATAATAAAAAAAATAAAAATGTCCAGTTATAAAAAAGAAAAATGTGATAGAGCATTAAAAGATAATCCTGTAAAAATACCGTTACTCACAGATGAGACCAATTACGTAAAGGAACACACACACACACACACACACACACACACGTACTACAGCAGGATAGCTAATCTTCCTCCCTTGCTGGAGTGTAATATTCCAATTCCTCTCCTTGCAGGTTTGTACGTTTTCCAAGCTCGACAGACCGGGACCGCAGCTTGAAGGGACGCCCGCTGAGCTGCACCGCCCTGCTGGAGACTCGAGCCCTTGATTGTGAGACACGCGCTAACCACACCATCGTCAGGCTCACGTAAATTGCGCTGAGTGAAAACATACCCGTATTTCAATCAGATTATTTCCATCCAGACGCCTTTCTTTAAGCGGGAGATGAAGGGAAGGACGGGAGGACGGGCGTTTCCAAAGAGTTACCGTGAACGGATTCAAATCAGTCTCCGGATTGATTCAAATTCTCATTCCTTTGACTACTAATGACAATATGACGCCTGTTATTTGAGTAACTGTATTTGGTTTTACTGAACAAGAAATAAAACTATGTGGACTAAATGGTTTCAAGTACTCAATTATTCGTTTTGGTAACAGTTATGTCTTTCAAAATTACACTCTGAACTTGCGTACAACCTTCTATTCATAACCTTGTATTAAGCCTGGCGAGAAGGCACACCACTGATGGAATTAAATACTTTACTTTGTCTTGTGCAATTTGGACTTAAACTTTTCGTCTTAGATCTTAAAATTACTGTCTTAAATGACGACCACGGTAATTATTTGAGTGCTAATGAAAAGAGTAACACTTCTTACTTCATTTTTGTCATCCTGTATAGTCAATCTCACAGAATTAAAACAAAACTAAAATCACTCATGTTTAAAATCACTCAAGTTTGCTGTCAGTGGTGCCTCTGGATATCATACTCTAGACCTCGACCTGATCATTTTACTTACCCTAAAGGAAACCTATTTCCGCCAAAGGGCTAAACCAGGTCACCACCAAGGCTAAGGGTGCACGCTCCAGAGTCAAGTGAAGAGGCGGTGCGTCTTGAAAGTACCCTGCCACACTAAACGCCATTTAATTAAGCTTAAGCATAAGCCACAACAGTCACAGGGTTAAGTTAAGTAGATAGGGACCAACGCTGAGGCTGTGCAATTCAGTATTAAAAGTAAAGGAGCTTGTAATGAATGTTTCCTGCCTCACCAGACACTCGAGGTAACAGTTGCTCCGTGCCTCGCCTGAATGAGATGACGTTCTTTCTTATTATTATTTTGCAAGAGGAGCGCTAGCCAAGGCAACACACCTGGGAGAAAAAAGGCCATTGAAGGTGCCAGTCCCTTAAGAATACAGTCCGAAAACACGTCCAAAATTACATTGCGGTGCATGCCTGGAAAAAAACACACTCCACAAAGCCGCTTATTTATTTATTTTTTGAAAAGTATAATTTTAGTTCAAATGAAAAATAAATAAATAAATAAATAAAACTTCACCTCGAATTAATGAAAAACAATGCGCCGAGACATTACCGATGCAAATTGAATCAAGTTGTTAAGCGCAAACAAACATTAAAGGAAAAAAAAAAAAAAGAACATGGCACTCGTACACAGAGCGGCTGCTGCGAGAGAAACTGTTTGAACTCAAGTGCAGAGACGCGAAGAGCACCTCCCCCCACCACAACACTGCCCAATACTGCCCCGACTCCCCGCACCACACCCAGAGGCACCCCGCCACCTCACACACTACCACTGCACCACTCCCCAACACTGCAACTACACCATCACTCCCCACACACTACCCCTGCACCTCTCCCCAACGCCCAGACGCCCTTCACCAATTCACACACTTCCCTTTCCCCACTCCCCAGCACTGTGACTACACCACAACATCACTCAAACATTTCTCAACGTTCCTGCAACACTCCCCAACACCCCACAACACACTCCAACATCCTAACACCGCATAAAACTTCCCAGCACCCCGTAAGACACCCAAACAACCCACAATACTCCCCCAACACCCGCAAACGCAGCTCAACGCCACAAGACACCCTACAAAACACTTAAAATCCCACTAAACACACCCATAATATCTCCCCAACTTCCCAAAGCACACACAACACACGCGACAACACACGCACACACAGCTAACTAACCCCAACACACTAACACTCATCAACACCCCAACAATACCACCTCACAAACAACCCTTACACCCAACACGAGTCTCCAACCTTCCTTAACCCCCCCACCAACACACTACACCCCTCCAGCACTCCAGCACTCCAGCACCTCCTCCTCCACGGCCTCAGCGACACCTATCCAATCTTTCCCGAGCAGCGGGTCATCGCACCACGCATTTCCCGCCCTCTGATCCAACGCGGCACTTTGCAGACGAAGAGGCGGTCAGGGACTAGGAGCAGGGACACTGGGAGAGGGCGAAGAGGGAGCGTGGTGGAGGGAATAGAGGAGGGAGCGTGAAGAGAAGCGGGGCGAGGGAGCGTGGAGGCAGAGGGAATAGGAACGTGAGAAAGGGTAAGAGGGATTTGGAGGCTGGGAAAAGGGGAACAAGGTTTAGAAGAGGAAGCAAGGGAAGGTAGAACAGGTGGTGGTGGAGGTGTAGGGAAGGGGGAAGGGGGAAGGGGCGCTGGAAGGGAAGGGAAGGGGGTGGAATGGAAGGGGAGAAAGAGGAAAGGAGGGGAGGCAGGAAGGGAGGGAAGGAGGAAAAAAAGGAATCTGTGTAGGAGTGCAACGTGAGAGAAGGCAGTCTTTTTTTCACACACACACACACACACACACACACACACACACACACACACACACATACGTTGGGTTTGCTGTGCTTCTCCAGATGTTAGTGAAAGAATGGGAAGGTGTTTGCGTGCGTGTTTGTCTGTCGTTCTCTCTCTCTCTCTCTCTCTCTCTCTCTCTCTCTCTCTCTCTCTCTCTCTCTCTCTCTCTCTCTCTCTCTCTCTCTCTCGTGCCGTGCTTGACATTTTGTTTCTTTCTCCATTTTTTTATTCCATTCCGAGGCTTAAATTTTACTTCCTGTGTAGATACGTTTTTTAATTGTTTTTCTTTCTTTCACTTTGATCTCCTTTTCATCAATTTATCACGTTATTTATTTATTTACACACCTGCGTTTTACCCTTCTTTTTTTTTCATTTCTGTATATTTTTTTCTATATATTACTATTTCTGTTATATTTATTAATTTATCCGGAGAATATTAACAGACGCCACGCATCTTAAAGAGAGAGAGAGAGAGAGAGAGAGAGAGAGAGAGAGAGAGAGAGAGAGAGAGAGAGAGAGAGAGAGAGAGAGAGAGAGAGAGAGAGAGAGAGAGAGAGAGAGAGAGAGAGAGAGAGAGAGAGAAAGAAAACGATATGTGCCGCCATAACACATGCAAGGGAAGTCATAAATGTTTCTCAACTTGAAAAACGAACAAACCAGAATACTGAAAACGAAACCAAACACACTAAAACCGAGATATTTTTCCACCAGGCCTCGAAACCATTGCAAAGAGCATTTCTTAACTCAATCCACCGCCACTTGCCAACCTCCCAACATAACACAGCCTGGCTACGTAATAAATATTTCTCAACTTAAAAAAAAGAGAGAAAAAAAAATGAAGCGAGACCAAAATGTTGAAAACGAAATAAAACCGATTAAAAATTGAGCCTTCTTTCCCCCAGGTCCCGAAACTCAATTGTAAAGGAGATTTCAAAGTAGACCTAACCTCCTAGATGTAACTCCCTAACATCTACACACACAAGATGGGATGTTCTCAGTTAAGTCAAGGTTTACATCACAGCTTCGTAGCATCATGAGGCAGTGAAGGGACCTCTAAACTCAATCTGATACCACTTAATCACCTAACACAACACAGACAAGGGACGTAATAAATGGTTCTCAATTTTAAAAGCGGAATGTTGAAAGAGCAACAAAAAAAAAAAAAACACTAAGGCCTGAAACTTAATTACAGAGCTCATTTCTACCTAACCCAGCCTAACCTAACCTAGCACAAATTTGCAAAGGACCAATTTATTAAGCTAAGCAGATACCGCAGGAGTCTCAAAGGCGCAGCGGTGGATGGGAATGTTCTAAACTCTGTCTAAATTCACTTCACAACTTCATATCATTGGGCAGTGAAGGGAGTCTCAAAGTGAAGCCTAACGCCACTAATCATCCTGGTGTGGTGAAGAACTTTTCTGGACTAACTCAAGAACATTTACGTACTGACTCATACACTCTTAACTTGAGGCAGCGATGAAGAAAATTTAGGCACAAAATCTAATGTCACTTCATCACTTGAATTTGAGTGTGGGCAAAGACAGTGTACATCCTAAACTAAATCAAATGCTACTCAAGTGCTTCGTAACGTCTTAATTGAGATAACGATGAACATTTCCAGTCATCTAGCGTGACTTCATAACCTTACAACATCACAGTGCAGAGATGGATACTTCTAAATGAAACTTGACGCTACTTAATTCCCCCACTGTGCTGAAGAATTTTTCTAAACTAAACCTAATGTCATTTAATTATCTGAAACTTTCCTAAACTACATCTAACACCTGACATCCACCTGACAGCATCAAATCATAGCACAGTGAAGGCATTTTACAAACTACATCTAACACCTTTCAGTAAACATCGTCAAAGTCTGTTCACTCCCAGCTTGCAATAGTAGGCTGAAAGGCTTCTGTCATATTAACCCTGCCTCGAGCCACCCCACCATCCAATCAGAGGTGACGATACAAAAGCACCTTAAGCAAACTAGGAATTAATTGACCTTTGTAGAAACCGTACGATACACAACCCGGATTTAGAAACCCTTGAGGTGCTCTTCAAGACTTTCCCAAAGTCACACACGGATTATCACAGCCGTTTCTTTCTCTCTCTCTCTCTCTCTCTCTCTCTCTC
Source organism: Scylla paramamosain (assembly GCF_035594125.1). Classification (NCBI taxonomy): domain Eukaryota; kingdom Metazoa; phylum Arthropoda; class Malacostraca; order Decapoda; family Portunidae; genus Scylla; species Scylla paramamosain. The sequence continues at coordinate 7,066,833 of NC_087167.1, read as the reverse complement.
TCTCTCTCTCTCTCTCTCTCTCTCTCTCTCTCTCTCTCTCTCTCTCTCTCTCTCTCTTACTGACGTCCCTATATTCTTCACTACAATATAAACTCGGTGATTTAGCGGCGTTATGCTTCATTTAGAGACTTCCTTCACAGTCCAATGATATGAAATTGTAGTTTAGAGCATCGTATCTCAACTACATCTGTGAGAAAATAGAGAGGCTAGGAATATTAGGAGTGCCAGGAATGTTAGAATGTTAGGAATGTTAGATTAGGAATGTTATATTAGGAATGTTAGGAGGTTAGGAACTAGAATTATAAAATACACTCCTGAAAATCTAAATTACTTCCAGTACAGCGTATTAAACTTGGTCGAAAAACAAAAACAAAAAAAAACATGATGGTTAGGAAGTAAACAGGAGTAAACTTAGACAGGTAAAGTGAGATTAATGTCAAAAAAGAAGCAGGAATCTTGTCAAACTATCACTAGAATCATGAAAACACCCAAGAAATCTGAATCACTTCCACCAGAGCCTGTTGAGCGTTGGTGAAATAAGATGCCGAGGTGTTAGAAAGTAAACATGAGTAAATTTAAACAGGTAAGGTAAAAACTAACGTCAGATAGAATGCAGGAAACTTCTTAAACCATCACTAGAATAGGGAAAAAAAAAAAAACATGCTTCTGAAGACCTCAATTATACTTCCACGAGAGTCAAAATAAGATGAAGTGCTAAATACATAGGCAGAAAGACAACAGGAATCAAATTTATTAGACAAGCAAGGAAATATTAATGCCAGACAGCCAAGGTCGACCGAGTGTAGGAGTGGAGTCTCATTACACTAACAAATTATTCATCAGTTTTAATATATTCTTATAATCTAATTATTATTTTTTATTCATTTATTTATTTTTTTTCACGTGTCGTATCAAAACCCAACATTTATTTATTTATTTATTTATTTTACATGGCACGGTATTTTATATAATTATCATATATATTTAAATCTCCCTTGACTTTTCTTTTTTCTTTTTACTCTTAATCGCTGCCTACGCCTCTCTCTCTCTCTCTCTCTCTCTCTCTCTCTCTCTCTCTCTCTCTCTCTCTCTCTCTCTCTCTCTCTCTCTCTCCCGGCAAGTTTATGAGTCTGTGTAGTGCTCTCGTGTGTAGCTGCTGAGAGAGAGAGAGAGAGAGAGAGAGAGAGAGAGAGAGAGAGAGAGAGAGAGAGAGAGAGAGAGAGAGAGAGAGAGAGAGAGAGAGAGAGAGAGAGAGAGAGAGAGAGAGGATGAAGATTAAGGTGCAAGGGAGAAAAGGAATGTGAAGGAAAAGAGGAGGAGGAGGGGAAAGGGAAGGAAAGGAAAGAGACAGAAGAGGAGTGAAGTGGAGGAAGAGGAAAGGTGGGAAAGATATAAACGAAGAAGAAAGAGACAGGAAGGAAATAGAAGGAAAGTGGAGGAATAGAGAAAGACGAAAAGAAATAGGAGGAAAAAGTGAAAAGAGGAGATGAGAGGTAGACAAAAGTGGAAAAAAAGAGAAAAAGGAGAGGAACAATTATCACAAATAAAGAAGGAACGAAAAAAGGGAAAGGAGAAAAACAGAAGAGGAAGGAGGAAAAAACGAAAATGAGGAAGAAATAGGAAATAGTAAGTGACGGTAAAGAGGAGAAGAGATGGAAGAAAGAAAGCAGAGGAAAGAAAAGAAATAAAAGGGGAGAGAATGAGAGAGAGGAATGGGAAAGAGGGGAAAAGGGACGGGGAAGAGAGAGAGAGAGAGAGAGAGAGAGAGAGAGAGAGAGAGAGAGAGAGAGAGAGAGAGAGAGAGAGAGAGAGAGAGAGAGAGAGAATTTTGTT
>NC_087167.1:7050000-7062500 GCF_035594125.1 Scylla paramamosain | reverse complement strand
TTTTCGTCTTTTCTTGTCTCTACTTTTTTTTTTTATTTCTTTCTTGCCTCCCTTTTGTTGCCTCCTTCTTTTGTCTTTCAGCTTCGTTTTCTCTCTCTCTCTTCTCTTTTTTTTATTGTTTCTTTTAGACACAAGCTTTTCTCTCTTTTTTTTTCCTTTTCTTTTTTTTTTCAGTGTCTCTTTCAGTTGTTTCTTCTCTATGGCGTTTTTTCCCCCTTTTTTCTCGTATGTGTTAGCATTTTTAAGTTTCGTGTCGGTGTTGCTTCCTCGTCTGCCTCTTCTGCTGGCTCGTCCTTCCCTGCCTGCCTGCCTGCCCGCCCGACGTCCCCCTCACCGCTTCCTCCACCTCAGGTTAAGCTCTGCATGGATGCTCTTACTTTTACTTGCAAATTTCTGGACATTTATGCTTCATTCATTTACTATCCTGCTTGGGGTGAGGAAGGGGTAAGTCTCTCTCTCTCTCTCTCTCTCTCTCTCTCTCTCTCTCTCTCTCTCTCTCTCTCTCTCTCTCTCTCTCTCTCTCTCTCTCTCTTTACGAGTTTTTGTTGTTTTTTGTTTGTTGTTGTTGCTGTTGTTGTTGTTGTTGTTGTTGTTGTTGCTAGTAGTAGTAGTAGTAGAAGAAGTAGTAGTAGTAGTACTGGTAGGTTTGCATGTAGTATGTCTGTCATCAATTTGGTTTTATTCCACAAAGGTTGTTCTAGATGGTTTAGGTTGCTATTTGGTGTCTACATTTGGGATAAAGCCAACAGTATTCAACAAGGCAGGATTTACCTCATTGATAAATAACATTCTTAAAAACTCCAACTCTATTAAAATTAATCAGCATAATGTAAACTGGAGAGTAGTCTTGCGTCTGGCTAGGTCTGTAAAAACTGAGGCTGCCCGGCAAGAGAGGCGTTAACAGTGTGTATCACCGTCAAACATCACTACTACTGCTCCTGTTACTACTACCACTACTACTTCTACTACCATAATCACCACCACCACCACCACCACCACCACCATCGTCTTTCTCAAAGCAAATCATCATGTGTCACTATTGCATTTTCCCTTCCTTCACTGCCAACACCCTCCCACGCGGTGTTGTCAGGGCCTCGCTATCACCAGGCGGCGCCGTGGCAGCACTCCCCCGGTGTACCCTGAGGCGGCTGCTCCCTGGCGGTCTTTTCGCGCCTCATTTAAACTGACACCGCCTCTTCCAGTCACTTCACCGCAAGAACCTTAACACACACCCTCGCCACTCTGCGAGCCTGCTGACCTCATCGACCACCATCCTTTCGGTGTTACGAGCCCCTTATGGGAGACAGGGCTGGGGCTCGTACAGGCAACCCCATCCTTTCCGACTTTCTCCTCATAAAAGGTCACACAGCCTCGCAACTGCCTCCCGGGCCTGTCCCTGCGTCGCTGCCTCCAGACACACGGCACATTAACACACGCAACACACGCAGGCACTCCAAGTCCAACCGAAGTTATTGGCACCGTAACGTCGTTCCTGGCCGCTGCTTTTTTGCAAGGGCCAGATCGATCAAAGACTTTACCAGTGCTTCTATAAATCTGCTGGTGTAAGGGCAATTCATCAGGTTCTTTCAGCAGCTCACTGACACGAGGTTATTGGCACTAACGTTACATCAGGGTTAGATTTTAGGCTGCGTTGATCAAAGTCTATAACCAGTGCTAGTGTAAATTAGAGGCTGCAGAGATAATCGGGTTTCCATGGTTGTTTTTCGAGTTGGTGATGTAGAATCTCTGCTGAACTATCATTAGAAACGTGAAAACACCCCTGAAAACCTTAGTAATTTGTGCCATAGTTTTAAAGGCAGTCTAGACAACACGTCGAGGTATCTCAGAAGGCAATATAAAGTTTCACGTGCGTTTAAATGGCCATCGCACGTGTTGTAAAGGTTGCTTCGTGTTACTAACATTACACTGACTGACTGACTGACTGACTGACTGACTGACTAGTGGGTACATTGTTTGATTGAGTGATTGACTGATGTAAAATGACAGAAAAACGAGTTCTAATTAATTACTTTTAATCACTGCTAACATAACATCGATCCATTTGCTGATTGATTATTATAATGGACTGCAACAAGAGGCCAAACACACCCCTATCATTACTTAACACTGGCAGGACAGTAAACACACGCAATACATATAAATTCCACATTGGGTGTTTTCTTTTTCTCTTTTTTGCCTTTTCGAGGAGTAAGGATGAGTCATGTTGCCAACTTTCCTGTGCAAATCCTTAGCTGTGACTGAGACGCAATCCATGAGAGGAATCAGCAGAATCATAACTTTGTGAAGCATTCATTACCGAGTCACGTCTCATTGTACTTGCATGAGCATTTATTTATGGCGGGAATCGTGAAAACATGGAAAGTCTGATGCATGCACGGGGGAGTTCCGAGTCTTCAGCTCAGCATTCCCAAACGTTTCTGCGTCTTATCTCGTCTATATTTCACAGGCTCCACTGGAAGATATTGGGGTTTTCAAGGATGTTTTCGTGATTCCAGCGATAGTTTAACAAGGCTTTCTGCATCAATGAAGAAAAAATGGTTGTGAGAACGTGACTAATCATCCCTGTGGTCTTTGAAAATAATCATGATGGGAGAACAAAGTGTTTAAGAATACAATAATACAAACACTAAACTCTGACCCGCCATCGCTGTGTGTTTGTGCAGGTTTTCATACTTGATATATAAAACTTCCATGCTTTTTATTACATGAATGATGAAGGTAACACTGCACTCTTCCTCTTGAATTAACTCTGCCGCACACACACACACACACACACACACACACACACACACACACACACACACACACACACACACACACACACACACACACACACCAGGTGACATCCAAGAAAGGCACGAAAAACATACAATTTGACAAAGCAACAACAATAAAAAAAAAGTTGAAAATAAATATGTACTAGTTGGTAATGAAGTGATTGATTGCATTCACTGGTTGTCACAAACTGCAGCTATTGTTTGTGGTGCAGTAATGTTTTCCATACAGGATATGCATTGCTGTGTTTCGTAAGTTGAATACTAATAAACTCTATTCACGTGCTGTAATTAAACACGATACACTGAACGTAAGAATGCGTACTTTTTCGTTGGTTATTGCAGCACTCGGCTTTGTGCTTCACCTGACACGATGCGATGCAGAACACTTGTAGCGCACCAACACTACACTAAGTGCGTTACCGGATGTGATAACTGATAGTGACACTGCAGTGATACTCTAACGTGGCCATCAGGTTATTAATTCCGAGACATGTGAGAGTTTTACAAGATTAGATCAATTTAAGGATGCTGGAGTAGGAAGGCATGTTTCATAATGGCTGCCACGCTTAGTTAGGTCTCATGGCTTCTTGCAGCTTCCCTTACGTTCTTATGACTGAAGACTGTCCATATTTTTTCTTTTACTTGCTGCAAAAGGATGAAACGCACGGGACTGGTTTGTGGTGGCGGGAAGTGATCCGAGTGAGCGGTGGATGATTGATGTTACGTGGTGATGATTGTGGTGGTGGTGGTGGTGGTGGTGACGAAAGATGTACTAAAGAGAAGGTATCAATTTGACTCCTATCTATATAATGGTGATGCAAATAAGGTGGTGATGAGTGTAGCAATAACGTCCTGGAGTAATGGTATGTGGTGATGGTATGTGATGACTGTGCCGAGGGGTGGTGGTGATGACATGAGTGGTATGATAATGGTGGTGACTGTATGTGGCGACAGTGACAAAAGATGGTGATTATACGAAAACATGGCAACAGTGAGTGGTACATACGAGTAGTTACAGTAACAGATGGTGGTGTTGTGGTATGTGATGAATGACGAGAAAATAGTAGTGAAAGAATGAGTATATGCGATTAATGGTGGCAGTAATTCTAATGGTGATCGTGTGAAGATGACTGTATGAATGTATCAGTAATGAATGCTAGTAATGGCGAAGAATGGTGAGGGTATGCGGTGATGATAGCGTGAAGTGGTGTCAATGGCAATAATGGGCTTTAGGTTAATGGTGATGATGGCATGAGGCGAGGGCAAGAAGTGAAGGATGTATTGATAATGATGGTAACTACTATGAATCCAAAAATAGAATGAACAACAAAGACTAGATGAACAGCAATGGGTTAGTTAGTTACTTAGACTTCAATATGACGAAAATGTAATGTTATGAGGCTTTGTGTAAGGGGATGGGGGGATGGCCAGGACGGTTCGGAGGGGGAGACTGGAATAGATAGACGGGAGACAGAGATGAGAGGAGGAGGAGGAGGAGGAGGAGGAGGAGGAGGAGGAGGAGGAGGAGGAGCAGCAGGAGGAGAAGGTCTTTGTTTTACTGAGGTGGCCTGAAGTAAATGAGCACCTGATATGAATAAGTGGAGAAAGTTTGTTCTGAAGTGGAATTCTATAGATACTGATGATGAAGAGGAGGGAGATAATAGGTGTGATGATGATGGTAATGATGGTGATGAGTTGGAGAGGGCTCGGGCTCACGGCGGAGGGCGCAAAACGGGTAACTCACGCCTCACTCGCGACAGTCAGTCACGCAGTCAGGCGGCAAAGGAGGCGAGGAGGCGCTCATCACCCACCGAGCTGGCTGTACCGTACGCCCTTTGTTCGCCGCCGGTCTGGGGAGTAATTAAGTCCCTTTTATTACCTACTGTGTTTAAACGACATGTATTGTTCATTTAAATGTTTGTCGGGAAAGGAATGTGGTCATTTCAGGCGTAGGGTCTCCCAGGGAGCTTCCTATGGCGATGTAAGTAGCGCTAAGTATTTCCTCCACACATAACTGCCACTCGTTATATTCGCCGTGTGGGAATTTAAGTTAATTACGATAAGATTTCAAGCGTTATCAAGTTGAAGTCATTAGTTTTCCCATATCTTATCCCCTTGGTGTTCTTTAGCAGACTGAACACACGTGAGGGGCGCCACATACCGCGTTGTTGCGGCGCCAGTCAGGAGGTCAGCCACACACGTCACCTCATCCTGATGGCCACTTCGAGCGCCCTGACAAGATATCACGACTACTCTCAGTTCCTCGGTGCTTTCATGCAGAGTCCACGTCTACATGCACGTTCCTGTCCTTGCCAGCCACTCCCAACACGTCCTTACCCCAGTCCTTGTCCACGCCTGCACTCACGGACCAGGACACACGCGCCACCCGGGACACTTGTAGGCCAGGATATGTGTACGAGTCTTATTGTTTTGCAGCGTCCGTGTAGGCACCGCCTCGTAAATAGAAAGATTATTTAAGTTTGCATGTACGAGTATATTATAGAGATCGTATTGGTGTCCAGAATCCTGTCCCACGCGGCGCCTCTCCCCGCTGCCATGCCTTTCTCAGGCACCCCCGACAGCCGTGACATAGCCAGCACAGCAAAAGTGAATGCGCTCGTGAGCTCTTCCGTGATTTCATCCGTATCCACATGCGAAGTGGTCTTTTACAGACCAATTTTGTTGGGCGGAAAGGACTCGTACGTGGTCCGTTGCGTACGTGTGACATCTCGTCACTTGTAACAGGCTTTCTTCATCTACAAAGACCATCATAACACAAGGCTTGCTACATAAATAACACGCTTATTTTTGCTTTGTAAAAGTACATAATTCCTCAAAAGACAGAACACTTATCTTTCTGAGGCGCCGTAACCCCGCTCTTCTGAAGAGTGTTGGCAAGAAGACAAAACATTACTACACAGCTTAGCGGTGAAGTTACTAAAAAATGCAGACATACCAGGACTATAAAAAGAGCGAGTAAACGCAGTCTTCTTAAAGGACGTGAAAAGTGTTAAAACAACAGAGGTAAGAATAATGCCCGAGGTGTTTTGAGTCCCTCGCCTGAAGAAATCCAAGTTATAAGAAGGTGGCTCTTTTATTGGGCCTGGAGAGGACAAAGGAAGCATCGACAACACCAGGCTTCCAGGGACTCATCAGCCTCGCATACATAATTCCTGAGCGGTGCTCGGTTGCCGTGGCTGCAGGTGTTGAGCTGCCGGCAGGTAGATGAAAGACTCAGGATACTGGTTGCTAAATTTTGCATTAGTGCATAGGGAATGTGAACGGAATAGTGACGAGTGTGCTGGAAGTGTTGCGTGGCGGGGGAGAAGGTAGGGAGGCAAGCAGTTAGCAGCCTCGCAGAGGCAGTAACCATGTAATTAAAGGAAGAAGACAGCAAGAGAAGCAATACCACGGCGGCAAGTGGGACTGAAGAAAGTCAGTTAAAGGAGGGGAGCTGAGGAGACAAAGAGACCTTCATTGTTTAAAGGAGGTGTGTGGGAGGAGCCGCCGCACACTTGGTGAACTCCAGGCGGGGACAAGCCAGACCCCTGTATAGAATGGGCACGTGAATGGCGCGGGAGGAATAAATGACGGTGGCGGAGCAGAGCGGCAGACGAAAGGCGGCGTCACTGCGGAGTGAATTCGCCCAGTGTGGCAGCGGGCTTTGTGGCGGCCTTGTCAACACGGCACGCCCGGCCACTTCTCCTGCAGGCTGGTGACGAGGGTGAACAATGCACCACGGCACGCTCGCACGACACGGTCCCGCCAGCTGAACAGAAAGTGCCGGACAGATAGCGTTGCCAGTGACGGGATGACATGACTATGAATTTGTGCTTTACATCGAAACTTTCATTTCTGCGCCGCGGCCAGCCTGTTCAACCACGGGGAGGCGGTGGGTTGGGGCTCTTCAGGATGGACTGGTATGGTCCTGGCTTATTCTTCTTCTGCTGCTTCTTCTGCTTCTGGTTGTTCTGTTTCTTCCTCTTCTTCTTCTTCCGTTTATTCTTCTTCTTCTTCCTCTTCTGTTTTTTCCTCTTCTGCTTTTTCCTCTTTTACTTCTCCTTCTTCTTCTTCTTCTTCTTCTTCTTCTTCTTCTTCTTCTTCTTCTTCTGGTTGTTCTGCTTCTTCCTCTTCTTCTTCTTCTTCTTCTTCCTCTTCTGTTTTTTCCTCTTCTGGTTTTTCCTCTTCTGGTTCTTCTGCTTTTTCTTCTTCTGCTTCTTCTTTTTCTGGTTCTTCGTCTTCTTCTTCTGCTTATTCTTTTTCTTCTTCTACTTTTCCTCTTCTGCTTCTTCTTTTTCTTCTTCTTCTTCCTCCTCTTCTTCTTCTTTCTTGTTCTTGTTCTTGTTCTTCATTATCTTCTACTTCTTCTTCTTATGCTTCTTCTTCTTCTTCTTCTTTTGGTTATTGTTGTTTTTATTGTTGTTTACCTTGACACCCACAAACGACCTTCTTCTTCTTTTTCTTCTTCTTCTTCTTCTTCTTCTTCTTCTGTATCTTTCCCCACTTCCGCACAAAGCCACCGTTCCTTATCAGCCGCTTCCATTCCCTTCCGCCCTGAGCCGCCTCCTCCTGTGAACCTTTCCCCTCCAGCAGGTGTTTCGCAGTACTGTCATTGCAACAACCTTCCTCACCTTTGTCGTTCCACAGGTAATATTCTATACTACTTAATACATCGGATCTTTTGTTATGCCTTCATTTAGTATTGGTGTTCCTTGCCTTCTTTATTTCACTGGAATGATTCTATTAATAGTCAATAAGTTTAATGGCGTTTTTTTTTACTGTGGTGTTGCGCCGCCAAAATCAAACGGTATTTTTATTTATCGCCATTATTTGAAAGTACGTATGTTACCTTGTGTCATATTTTTTTTTTTTAATCTCATTCTCTCAGCTTGCAAAGTCAAAATAGGATGAAAGTCTGATCTCACTCAAACCTCCTCACCATCGCCCACCGCCGCCACGCTAGTCCCCGCTGCCGTCACTAGAGGTGCAGTTCACAGCCAGGATGCTAGTACCGAGTTAACACAAGTCTGCAGTCGTTCTCACAGTGAGTTGTTTTGTGACGCCGCCTTGCTAGATGCTGACTTAAAAAGGGATTCGTAACAGCGACAACAGCAGCAGCAACAACAACAACAACAACAAATACTACTGTTGCTACTACTACTACTACTACTACTACCACTACTACAAAAACAACAACAACAACAACAACAGCTACTACTACTACTACTACTGCTACTACTATCTGTATAATTTTTATCAATCAATATCCTCCTTCTGCTTTTCATGATTAAATCATCTGTAACATTTGATGAAAAATTTTTATCGCATTTATTTATTTATTTTTTTAAGTCCGGACCCGTGTTAGAAAAGGTGAAAAAAATTCTATTTAAGATTATCTTATGTAACAATTTGGGTATGCTCTTTACTTAAAAGAATCATTATACATATGTGAAATAGACTTTTGAGTTCTTAGGAGTGCAGTACTGAAAGTAAACATCATTCACTTAAAAAAAAAAAAGAGGACACTTAAAAACACTTTTTCGATTGATATATACTTTTCATATCAATATTCTTTTTCTATATTTCATGATTTAATCATCTGTAACCTTAGACGAAGACTTTTTATCGCAAGATGTTTTAATATTTTCTACATGTCTGGACATTTTAAACACATTTTTTTTTTAAATTTAAAAAAAAATTAAAAAATTTGTTAAAAAATTTTTACATTTGTTAAAAAAAAAAAAAAAACAAATGTGTTAAAAAACATGAAAAATTTTCAATTAATTTTTTTTTTATCTGGTCATTGTGATATGTTGCTTATTTAAAGAACCACCATTATACTTATGTGAAATAATCTTTTGAGTTCTTAGGTGTGCGTTACAGATAATAATCATATTATACTTAAAAAAAAATTAAGACACTTCACGTTCGCGACTATTCTGCATTCAGTGTTTTTAGTAATGGGCAAAAAACAAACTAGTTAAGGATGCAGTCTTGATGGGACAGACAGAAAGAAGAGGCCTGCTGTGACAAAGCGGTGTCAGTAAGGTAGATAATAACAGCAGTAACATGAGTACTGTTGACGTGATTGGTAAAGTTGTGTTATGTATCTAAGGTTGCAAAGCACTGTAGTGTAGTCAAGGGTGTTGAGTGCTCAAGATTCTTGAGCACGAACTGATCTGCTTGGTTTATCAAGACATTTCAGTTACTCGAATCCCTGCTCAGACATTCATGGGCGAGGCATGAAGTACAGGGTTCACATTTTGCACAGTGAGTCCAGCAGGAACAAACCAAAGCATCATTGGCCTCGTGTTTGCGTCCTGCACTCCGCGCCCTCGCTGCAACACGCTGGTACGGGGAATGGAGGCTGGCCGCTGTGAGGCGATGTAGTCTGGCAGGCAATGCGTGGCGTGGCGGGTGTGCTGTGCTGCCCCGGGGGACACTCCTGCTTAATATTTAATGCTCTCCCTCCACTGGTCTTTGGACGCCATTTCTTTACCTTTCAGGAGCCTTTCACGAATTTCACGCCAAAATATTTGGGTTTTCGCCCAAAAAAATTCCGAAATGAAAACAAAGTCCCGACAACAATCCCCAGACGGACGAGATGTAATGTTTTCACCCGTCCACCAATCCACCGCCCGCCTGCCAACCTGCTCGGTAACAGACCCGCGCCAGCCTGTCCGTCACTGCCGCCTGCCGCCGCCGTGCACGGGATGCATGGTATCATCCGCTGAACAAGTACAGGTCACATGAGAATAACTGCATGACCCCGGCGTTAGTTTCTACCAGCCTGCGTCGCCGTCCCCGTCTCCCCTCATGCTGTCTTCCACTGGCCCCTTCCTCTTCCACCGTTGCCCCAGGCCGCCGCCTCCGCCTCCGCCGCCGCCTCCGCCGCCGCCGCCCTGGGAAGCGCAGGTCCACGTTTCTGCTTGGCGGCTTATTGCTGCAAGACCAACACAACTTGAGCCTCATAAGTTAATCCAAGCGGCTGTCTCGCAGGTGACTTGCGCGGCACAAACAGCTGCCGTCTTGGCCGACCCACCCCTCGCAAAATTACCTTCCTCCCTGGACCTCAGTCTGCCAAACATTAAATATTTTTTCCCTAAAGAAGGCACAAAAAATACGTCGCTTCGTTATTTTTTCCGAGCGAGTGCACAATGCGGCGGGCGGCCAGCAGGGGGCTAACAGGGCTGAGGGCACGCACGCAACACAACACACCCACGTAAATCCCGCGGGCGTCTGTACCCAGCCCTCCCCCGCCCGACACCCGAGGCCCGTGAGCCTGTCAGTTCCCGGAGAACACAACCTCCCGCCACCCCTGCACCGCCAGCCAACCCCGCCACCACCACCCGCCCTGCCTGCCTCCTGACTCCTGACACGCCCCTGCCGGCCCTCACATGCCGCCATCCTCCAGCCCCTCTCACCCAAGCGCCCCAGCTCAACATAGACCGATAGACAGGAAGATAGATAAATAGACAGATAGATAGACAAATAAATAAATACACAGATGGATAAATAAATACATAGATGGATAAATAAATAGATAGATAGATAGATGGATAGAATAGAGAGAGATGAATACATATTAATACCTCCTGACCAAAACAAGGAAGCCACAGAACGCCTCTTCTTCAATGACACTCAACTGTCCCCTTCTTCTACACTGAACATCCTCGGTCTGTCCTTTACTTATAATCTAAACTACAAACCACATCTTATTTTTTGCCAAAACAGCTTCTATGAAGTTGGGTGTTCTGGGTCGTCTCCGCCAATTTTTTTTTTTTTTTTCACCCAGCCCCCCAACCCAAGCTGTTAACTCTGTACAGGGGCCTTATCCGTCCATGTATCGAGTAGGCTTCAAATGTATGGGGGGGGGGAGGGGTTCCACTCATACCGCTCTTTTAGACAGGGTGAATCAAAAGCTTTCCGTCTCATCAACTCCTCTCTTCTAACCGACTGTCTTCAGCCTTTCTCTCATCGCCGCAATGTTGCATCTCTTACAATCTCCTACTGCTATTTTCACCCTAACTGTTATTCTGATCTTGCTAACTGCATGCATCACCTTCTCCCGCGGCATCCCTGCGCAAGACTTTCATCTATCTCACACCTCTATTCTGTCCACTTCTCTAATGCAAGAGTTAACCAGTATTCTCAATCATTCATCTCTTTCTCTGGTAAACTCTGGAACTCCCTGCATGCTTCTGTATTTCCTCCTTCCTATGACTTGAACTCTTTCAAGAGGGATGTTTCAAGACGCTTATCCTCTGTTTCTTGACTATTCTATCTGACCTCTATGGGAATTGCCATTAAGTGGGCTTTTTTTTTTTTTTTTATTAAAATGTTTACTGCCATTGCCAGTGTCCCTCTTACATAAAAAAACCTTACCTAACCTAACACAAGACCAACAACTCAACAAAGATATAAACCAAACAAGCGATACACGAACAAAACTAAAGCACTATAGCCACAAACCTCACACTACCACCACCACCACCACCACCACCACCACCACATCAGACGACCTTCCCTCTCCATCACTCCCTCCCTCCATCCCATCCCATTCACCCTCACACCCACATCATCCCATATACCCCCAGCATGACCTCCCCAGCTTCATCTCTATAGACCAGCGTCTCTCTGCTTCCCCAAGCCCCGCGACCATCACCGCCATCACCATCACCACCACTACCACCACCACCACAATCGCAGCAAACAGTCAGCGGTAGCAATAAAGAAAGTGAAGCAGCAAACCTATCTCAATTCACAGCAAGACTCTCTCTCTCTCTCTCTCTCTCTCTCTCTCTCTCTCTCTCTCTCTCTCTCTGGAGGAAAGAGGAGAGTAAGGAGAGCTTGAAGAAAAGTAGAGCTCTGACTTTTATTTCTCCCGCGAGTCAAGAAGGAGGGAAGGAAGGAAGGAAGGAAGGAAGGAAGGAAGGAAGGAAGGAAGGAAGAAAGAAAGAAAGGAAGGAAGGAAGGAAGGAAGAAAAGGAAGTAACGGAAATAGGAGATGAGTGGAAAAAAAGAAGGAATGAAGAAAGAAAAAAACAGAAGGAAGGAAGAGAGGTGGAGAAAAGAAGCAAAGAATACAGGAAAGAAGGAAAGGAAGGAAGGAAGAGGCGGAAAGAAAGGGAAATAAGAGGAGGAGATGAGGATGGAAAGGAGAAAAATAAAGGAAGGAAGGAAAAAAAGAAAAGGAAGAAAGGGAAATAGAAAAAAATAGGGGAAGATACAGGAAAGAAGGAAAGGAAGAAAAAGGAAGAGGAAAAGGTAGGAAACGGAGAAAGAAAATAATAATAAAGGAAGGAAGAAGAAGGTTTAGGGAAATTACGAAGAATATTAAAAAGAGGAAAGGTGAATAATTGAAGGAAAGGAGGAAAAGTGAATGAAAGAATGGAAAAAGAAAGGAGATAAAAGAAAGAGAGAAAGGAGGAAAAGAATAAAAAGGAAGGAAGGGAGAAAAGAGGAAACAGTGAAAGATAAGAAGGAAGCAAGCAAGCAAGCAGGAAAGATAAAATAAAAAAAATGAATGAAAGAAGAAGGAAAGAAAATAAGGAAGAGAGAAAAAAAGAAAGAACGGAAGTAAGTAAATAAGAAACGAAAGAAAAAATAAAAGAGAAATAAAAAAGGATAAATAAATGAAGAAAAGAAAATAAGACAAATAAAGCAAAGGAAAAGAAAGAAAAATACACAAACAAACAAACA
>NC_087167.1:7040000-7042500 GCF_035594125.1 Scylla paramamosain | reverse complement strand
GTTATTGTTTTCTGATTAATTTTTGGCACAACTCTTTCATCACCAGTGCGAGGGTCATGTTACTTTACACACGAACAAACTGAGACAACAAGGATGGTGATGAGAAAATAAATAAATAAACAAAATGGATAAATAAATAAAACACAAATAACAGAACAATCGATATCTAAGAAAATAGGAGGAATAAATTGTAAATGAGTAAATGAGAGCAACACAACAGGTGAGTCAGGACATCCTTCACATCCAGTCACTCACAAGATACTCATTAGTCCCCAAGGCAGGAAGAACCAAGCGTCTAATATGTGAGCTGCTGCCTACCACGAGAAAGACTTCCCCCTCAATTAGCAATTACAGACTGAAGGCGGTGCAGGAGCGTGCGGTGTGCGGTAGACGTGATTACTGCGAGGATGAACCCTACCAGCACGGGGCTTCCCATCCTCTTCTTTCTCACCTGCTGTATAATTACCTGTGTTCCTAAACGTTTGGGTTTTTTATCTTCACAATTTTAAGCCTTTCACTGCGACACGAAACAATTAGCAGCACCAGAAGCAGTGCATGAGGTCTTTATAAGCTTCTACAAGAAAGTTAGCGATGAAAAAAAGAATACATTTTACAATTTCTTCCCAGTTCAAAGATTAAATGTGGCTGTAGAACAAGTAAAGACGTCTCACAGTGATTGGCAATTACGGAAAGGGGTACCAAGTGGCAGTCAAAGGATTAAACAAGATATAGTGGAGATTGTTGGTGTTTTCAAGAGTGTTTTCGTGATTCTAGTGGCAGTTTAACACGAATCCATCATTCATAAGAAGACACTGCGATGAGAAGGCGACGAATCATTTCCGTGGCCTTTGAAAATAGTGCTTATGAGAGAGAAAAGGCCTTCAAGAGTAAGATTCAATGCCATATTTAAACATTTGGCCTTCCGTGTATTGCAGACATCACTTGCCGATATCCTGAAGACCATGGTGGAGAAATAACTCATTCATATGGTGGAGTGTAGTAAGGTAACTCTCATCGGTACCTTGAAAGACTAAATGAGGAAATACAGCAAGTCCTTCACGTGAGTCTTTAGTAAGGCACCAGTATCTTGAAGACCATAGTGAGCAAGTAACTAAACAATTCTAGTATTACAATAGCTGACTGGTACATACGGTATATGGTATAATAATATAGCATGGTGGTAGGGGCTGCTAGGGGGGAAAGATGGCGGCGGCTTTCCTTCCGTCTAACCAATTCATGACGAAAGAAATTCCTCCATAAAAAAAAAAAAAAAACTGCCAATACGAACATCACGACTCGAGTCCTATCTCTCCCCCCCCCCTCCCCCCGTCCAGCCAGCCTGCCAGCACCGCCTCATTATGCCAGACTATCACATTACCACACTTGTAAAAGATGTGTGTGCGATACGTCTCTCTCTCTCTCTCTCTCTCTCTCTCTCTCTCTCTCTCTCTCTCTCTCTCTCTCTCTCTGTTTATCTATCTATCTAGCTATCTATCTGTTTCTCGGTCTATCTGTCTATCTATCTGTGTATTTTCGTAAATTGAACAAGACTGAAATGAACGGAGTGGAGAAGGTTGGGAGAACCTATTACTACTACTACTACTACTACTACTACTACGACTACTACTAATACTACTACTGCTACTACTACCACTACTACTACTACTAATACTAATACTAATAATACTTCTACAGAAACCAGACCCACTAACACTACAACTGAGAAATATTCCAGCTGTGCATTTCTTTTTTTTTTTTTTTTTTGTGTGTGTGTGAACTCGGCAGGATAGAGGTAAGAGGAGACGGAAAAACTTACTACTAATTACTACTACTACTACTACTACTACTACTACTACTACTAGACCCACTAACACTACAACTGAGGAACATTCGAGCCGTGCGCATTTTCATAAACCCGGCAAGACTGAAGTTAGCTTACTACCACCACTTCTTCTACCGCTACTGCACCACCACTTACTACCAACACCACCACCAGCACCACCAGCACTTCAACTGAGGAATACTGGAGCTGCAACCACTTTTGTAAACCCAGCAAGATTCCTTTAGCAGCAAACAGAGCGAGCAGTGTAAATAGATTTCCAGATGGGAGGGGAAGAAAAATTGAAGCGTCGAGAACCCGGGATGGGGACACAGATTGGACCACGTGGACTTGGGGATGGTTGGGGCAGCCGGGGTATCAGTGACAGGCTATACAAGTAGGAGTGGCGAGGGAAAAAACGAGGCACCGAAATAAAAAAGATAAAAAATAAAAGACGGGGGCCAGGCGCAGTATTGACACGGCGGATTGCAGAGGAAAAGGAGCCTTGGACAGAGGGACGGACAAGGTTAGATTAGCGACAGATGCGTGACAGAGACCCAGAGAGAGACTGTGTGTGTAGAAATAGTACTGCAGGGAACGGTAAACAGACAGGGACAGACAGGATTACTACGAGAGATGTGACAGAGACCAAGAGAAAGAGAACAGGAAAAGTAATACAAG
>NC_087167.1:6992500-7035000 GCF_035594125.1 Scylla paramamosain | reverse complement strand
CTCGGCTACCTGTGCTTGAGAGAGAGAGAGAGAGAGAGAGAGAGAGAGAGAGAGAGAGGAGAGAGAGGAGAGAGAGAGAGAGAGAGAGAGAGAGAGAGAGAGAGAGAGAGAGAGAGAGAGAGAGAGAGAGAGCCATAATAGGTTACAATGAGATAACACAAGTCATGAATGATACAAACACACTTAATGTTACACAACACAGCCTCACCGTGCTCGCCCCTCCCGTCTGTGCAACACAACGTCCTTGAGGAGGCGTGGCGTTGGCGTGGCCTTCACAGAATCACGAGGCTCAAGCCGCGTGCATCATCAGGACGAACTGAACAAGAATACATACCTTGACAAAACCAAGAAATTTATCTTCTCAAGCGGAGGTAATGACGCTTGCAGTGAGCTTGATGAGGAGGGGGAGGAGTGTGCAAAGAACATCAGTGACTCCAAGATCCGTATTCAGAAACGCTTCGCTCTCTTACCACGACCATTTTCAAAGGCCACAGAGATGATTAGTCTGGTTCTCAAGTGTGTTTCTCTTGTTGGCAATGCAGAAATCTCGTTAATCTGCCACTAGAACCATAAAAACATCATTTAAAACCCTTGTCACTTCAACTAGAGCCTTTTGAATGTAGTGGAGGTGCAGTGCAGAAACGTTTCAGAATATGCCACTAAGATTAGGCTGAATAAAAGCTAACGGGAAACAGGACAACACAAGCTTGAACCAAATATGCACACTACAACTAAGTAGATATGACTAGGTGAACACACACACACACACACGCAAACACACACACACACACACACACACACACACACACACACACACACACACACACACACACACACACACACACACACACATACACACACACACACACACACACACACCAGGGCACGGCTTGAAGGTGTGTGCTCGTACTCAGAGGTGCACCGGTACACCCAGTGACCCACCCTCCGCGGCACCCAAATGAATGCATCTCCTTAAAACGCTCCTCTTGACTCGGGGAAGAAAAAGGGAAGAAGAAAGGAGAGAAGAATCACAAGCCAAATATTGCCCTTCCTGCCTCGAGGACTATCGGCCTGGAAGCAGCAAAACAAAAAGCCGAAACTGGTGTGCCAAGTAGGAGTCTCAGTAAGTTTTCAATCACACTTGCCCTTTTCACCATGAGAGTGTTCAGGCTTTCTCTCCGCCACCACCACCAACACCACTGCTGCTGCTGCTGCTGCCTCGGTGGTTCTGCTCACTTCCAGCGGCAGGGTAAGCAGCCTCGGCACGCCCACACGTTCATGGTGATGTGGCCGCATTCAATAGATTGTCAGGTATTGATTTTTTTTTTTTTTTTTTTTTACAGTAATGGATGGTGGTTTTGTGGTACGTTTTAATTGGATTTCACCACCACACCGGTGTTTTAATATCGTATGTCCTAAAGTTTGTTTTAATACGGAATCTATTCTTGTTTTGTTTAAAGTAGAGTTGTTGTAATATTGCGTCAAGCGGAAAAAAAATTAAAAACTTTACCTGTGTAGAGACAACCTGCGTGATGTGTGGCGGCGAGACGAGCCTGTCTGTGATGGAAGTGGTGTGGGAAGGAAAGTGTGATGTAGCGGGAAAAAGATCTGCCAATGTTATAAAAGTGGCCGTTTTTCACTGAGTCCACACGCTCCACACAACACGACCGCGGCTCACCTTTCAGACGCCCGCAACCAGTTCTTGCGATATCAACAAGGGAAATAGGCAGTCATCATACATGCATTGACATTTTCCATTCTAATTATGAAACAGGTACTATTCGGCAATCTCTCCTGATCTCAGGTCAGCCGCAGCACGCAGTGCACTCTTCACCTCACCACCACTTGCGTCAGCTTCTATTCACGAGAGTTGCTGCTTGTCATGCGGCCACTTCATCAGGATCTGTATCTTTATAGTAACGAAACTGGGAATTGTATTATGCAAGGCTGAGTTTCCTGCTGATGTGTTTAATTTGGGGAGAAAATGTCTGATACGACTGCAAGAACATACGAGTAATTAAGCGAGGGAAGGGGGAGGAGGGGTGAAGCAAGACAGGAAGGCCTCCACGACTGCCGCCTTCAACAGTCACCAGTTAGTGTATCCTACCACCCTCTCAAAGTTTTCTTCTTAAAATAAGCCAAATGTTTCATAAAGATATTCACATCAGCTGTGTTACTCGACCAGAGTCATTAAGCACCGGCATACTGTTGTCTGCACGGCAGTGAATCACATCAGCGAATGACAACAGGTTGGTGGTGAGGAACACATATCCTGCACTTGTCTGTGCACAGACGAACACAATTAAAGATAACTGTTTTTGTTTCCAATAATAATTTCAAAAAGGAATATTACTACTGCCAGAATATATATATATATATATATATATATAATATATATATATATATATATATATATATATATATATATATATATATTATATATATATATATATATATATATATATATATATATATATATATATATATATATTATATATATATTATCTTCCAATTACTTTAGAAATTTCATTACATATGTGGTGTAAGTACTGAGAGTCAATAAGGTCATCATCTCGGGGCTGTACCATCCGGATCGCTTGTCACACAGAACACGACCTCGTCATTTCACAAGACACTGCGTCGCTTGACACCACCCCATGCATGGCTCTCAGCAAATATTGCTGCGTTCTCATGTTGACAGAAGACAGAAATGAGTGAAAATGAACAATTGCATATATATATATATATATATATATATATATATATATATATATATATATATATATATATATATATATATATATATATATATATATATATATATATATATATATATATATATATATATATATATATATATATATATATATATATATCGTTATAAATCACAGCAAGCACTTGATGACACGCTGCCGTCAAGACCAGGCAAGTCTTGATTGGCCGGTGGCCGCAGAAGGGAAGGTTGATTTGAAATGCACAAAGGACTGTTGCATCACACTCGCCCCACAAGTTCATGACTGCATGGAGATGAATCAACACAGTAAATGTCAACACAGCCACGTGCAGTCCTGGTGGTGTTCTGAAGGCGCGCTTGCCGAGGATCGCTGCCCGAGCACCAACATGTTATTGTACTGCACTGCCACGTGGCACGGGTGAGTTCGCAAATGTCATCTATTGATTCGGGGAGAACAATTTAAACGTAGTTCGAAAATTGTCTACATTTTTCTAATGAAGCATATTACTTTTTTTAAAGACAAAAACACCGAAAGAAATAAAAAATATAAGATTCTTACCTAAGTTGAAGTCCTGGCTGGCGCTGAATGCCTCCACTGACTCACTGAAAAGAAAAACAGGAACTGTAATGTTCCAAAAAAGCCTGAAAACGTCTCTTAGTAATCACAGACGCACTGAATCAGACTTCATAAACCACACCTAACAAAGATGCTCATTCTTTAGTTGTCTGTGCTGGAAACCCCTGGATGTGGAGCAGGCAACAAACCACTGCTCGGGGCAACACTGAACATCCTCATTCTGGCATTTACTCTTCAGGGAGAACGAAGTTACCATGGCGGGGGAAGCCTGACGCGCCGCGGAGCATAGGAAGGCGAAGGGATGGTGTGAGAGTTCAATGATGGATGGAATAAATGCAACTGTATGGAGATGACTAAGTGGCACTAAGGTTGGTATCATTAGGTTTCCATTAGAAGGATGGCTTTAAGTTTGCACAAAAGACATAATGTACTGCATGGAAGGAGAAAGAGTTGCAGGTTAGTCGTCCGGAGAGTTTGAGGAGGAGAGGGAGAGGGAGAGGGAGAGGGAGGGGAGGGGGAAGAGGTCGTGGGAAAACAGCGAGGTAAAGAGTAAATGTAAAGTAAAGGTAAAGGAGAGAAGCTGGTTTGGCTACTTTATGTCAGGGCCCTCCTCCCCTCCTGCCGGGGGTCTCAATCCTCCCCCCCCCCACTCTCTCTCTCTCTCTCTCTCTCTCTCTCTCTCTCTCTCTCTCTCCTCCTCTCTCTCTCTCTCTCTCTCTCTCTCTCTCTCTCTCTCTCTTTCTCCTGCCGCAGTCTCACCCCGTTCTCTCTTGTCATATCTTCACCTCTTTCTTGTCACATTCTCACCCCTTTCTTGTCACGGCTTCACCGCCCTCACCCCTTCCTCTCTTGCCACGATCTCATCCCACCCCATCTCTCTATATCCTACTTCTATAAGCGTCGGACTCTATAGTATCTGCGTCACTAGGATCTTCCTTCGTCGACACCAACCCAGGTACATATCAAGTCTATTTACAGATCAGCGTGAATGAGAAGCAAACTTGGCTAGACTAAGGACGCTACACATCTGGCCGCGTGATCTGAGACAGGTGAGCGTGAGTGGGCGGCTCTGTGACCAAGAATACCCGAGGAAGCAGACACTTGGGTAGGAGTAATGATGATTTATTGTGAAGGACAGTGAGGTGACAAGGCGCACTGTACACCAGCCGTCCACCCCGCCATGAGCAGAGTGGTGTTAACTGCTTGCTGTTGTTGAGGTGCTTGGTTGATGTTCCTGTAAATGCAGAATTGCTTGTATGGACGGAAGAACAGGGAAGAGAGAGAGAGATAAAGAGAGAGAATATATATAGAGAGAGAACAGACCAAGTTCACCTATTATCACCTACATAACCACTGAAAAAAAAACTAATACAAAAATAAAACTAAAAGTTATAGATAGTTATGAAAAAAAAAATAAAATAAAAAGAGGGGGGAAAAAAAAAAGTCTAACAGTGAAAGGGTTAAAGGAAACTGAGGATAAACGCGAAATCCCAGATTGGCGCAGGTCTGAGTTAGGAGTCCGCTGCGGTGTATCCAAGGCAGCCACAAAGACCTCCCCGCGGCGCCTCGGAGGGATGACCACAAATCAGAGGGAGTCAAGGACGCCACCGCTGGGTCGCGCCGCCTCACCCAAACTGGCCATCTGAGCGGAACTGTCCGGACGAAGAAAGAGAAAGAGCATAACTGGGGCGACAGGATATCAATGCGAGGCTTGTGTGTGTGTGTGTGTGTGTGTGTGTGTGTGTGTGTGTGTGTGTGTGTGTGTGTGAAGTAAGCGAAGTGAGCGGTGATCCTTCCCTAATGAGCTCAGTGGAAAATGCTGAAGAAATATACGGAGCTTTGTAGTTAAAAGGCAGTCAATGGTTGTATTGGCTTTGAAGTTTCTGGAAAGTGAAAAAGACGGGAGAGGGAGGAGACTTGTAGGAAAGTGTACAGAGGCGAAAGTTTGCAACACCCGCGATTGGGAAGATTCTGACATCCGGGCAGGAATGGCAGGAATTCGCAGAGAGAGAGAGAGAGAGAGAGAGAGAGAGAGAGAGAGAGAGAGAGAGAGAGAGAGAGAGAGAGAGAGAGAGAGAGAGAGAGAGAGAGAGAGAGAGAGAGAGAGAGAGAGAGAGAGAGAGAGAGAGAATCCAGCCTTGGCCAAAACAGATGAGGGCACAAACCGAAGAAGCAGTAACAACAACAACAACAACAACAACAACAACAACAACAACAATAGCCGGCGTTTGGTGACTGGTCTGACCACATTAATTGCATGTCATCAATAAGACGCCTGACAACAGTAACTGCGTCCCATCAACGATCCCTGAGACAAGAATATCAACTCGGGCCACCACTCAGGGCCTCGCCACACCTGAAGCCAGCGATGCGGGGCTAAAATATTCCTGCAGAAGGTGCCATCGACCACACCAGACTGGGCCACAGACACTAGTTTTTAGTTATTAGTTAGATTTTCATTGAAGTACAGCAACCATCAAGAGGACACTGGTTTACGGCAATCAAAGTTTTATATAAAAAGTCATACTGATGTGCCAATTCCAACAGACTACAGTCAAAAAAGGATCTATCATAATCTGAGAAGTGTCTTGAAACCTCCCACATGGTGCCTCTCACTATAGTAACTTTTAAGGGCGAAGCGTATATCAATGAAGAAACGAACATCAGTGAGATCTGACGAAAGGTTAAACTCGACTCTCAGTACTTCAGTATCACGACAATACAGATGAGTCCTCCAAATCTCCTCTCCGAGACACCTGCACCACCCCGTCGCTTCCTACCCCTAGAACGATTCCCCAGCTGACGTGAGGCGCTTCATCACCACCATGAGGCGAGTTAATCACGTCATGCCACCCAGGGGTCCGATCACCAGGTGGAGACAGAGATGACACAGCGAGTTCCCAACCCGCCACCACCTGACTGCAAATATTAGCGACACCAACCATCTTATACGCCCACACCCTCACGCCGCCAATCCAGTATGCAGCACTGCCCGCCTCTCGCAGCGCCGGGAATGTTGCCTCGCTAATGGTTGTCTCTAATGGTCAAAACATCCCAAGGTGAGAGGCATTACAGGTTCCTCGTATACGTTTATCAGTGTCCAGTCGTCGCCTTGTCCCTACTGGCTAACGGTCCCCTCTCACTGTCTCGCACCTGTCCATACCTGCTGACCCACTGCACCTGCCCTCCTGATGACCCACACCCCGGTCTGAAGAGTGACAGGAGAGGTTAGTTCCGTCCTGCACATCCTCGTTATCCCATCGTAGTCTGGAGGAACGCAAAGCCGCTTTCCTTCACCGCCCTCAAGACCTCAAGAGCCTCGTCTCGGCGGCCACCCTCGCCTCGCCGCCAAGAGGACACCTGACACTCTACTACAGCGTGTTGACTTCCCGAGTGTGTGGAAGTCAGCAGGCTGTGCGTGTGTGTGTGCTGGCCACCTGCACCTGATGTGTTGTTCCGGCGCGAAGCTTGCGAGAGAGAGAGAGAGAGAGAGAGAGAGAGAGAGAGAGAGAGAGAGAGAGAGAGAGAGAGAGAGAGAGAGAGAGAGAGAGAGAGAGAGAGAGAGAGAGAGAGAGAGAGAGAGAGGGAGGGAGGGAGGGAGGGAGGGAGGGAAGGAAGGGACAGATGCTTCCCGAGTCTCGCCTTCAGGAATACAGGGTTGATGGACCAACGAACACTCATCCACCACCACCAGCACGTCCATGACTCCTCCCAGCACACACACACACACATACACACACACACACACACACACACACACACACACACACACACACACACACACACACACCATAGATCACATTCAGCCTTGACCTGTCAGCCTCACCTTTCATATACTTCACCCTCCATTAATTGCACACACACACACACACACACACACACACACACACACACACACACACACACACCGGTCTGTGCCCCTGCGTGCAGCTCGTCAGGCGCGTCACACGGGGTGCAGGGAACATATCAGCAATGCCAACAGAGGTGCCACTCACCACCTGTTCATACCGAGTCCACGATCTGCCCCCCTTCCCCCTCCTCACCACCACAACCAGCACCAGCACCACCCCACCGCCGCCGCACCCTTCCCGCGCCTCATCCACCACCTGGCAAAAAGAAGAAAAAAGAAAATCACCTGAGGCAGCCCACACGCCTTCCTGTCCACAAGACGCCCCAGCCACCCGTCGGATCAGTGTCTCAACAGCAAGATGCCTCACCGCCTCCGCCACTGCCGCTGTTACCACCACCACCACCACCACCACACACACACACACACATCACCACCGCCACCACATTTAGTGCCATCAACAAGACACAAGGAGGCGCGACCCTCGGCCTCCCAGGGGCACCGCACACTATCACGAATACGAATCTGTTGCGTGTCACCTGATAGTAATTTGGTGTGTGAGCGGCGGGTGGCTGTGCAGCATCCCGGGCACAGCGGCGCCCAGTGTGGTGTGTTATCATTACCGCTGCTCTCAAAGCTTTGGCACCACTTGCTGCTGGGCCCTCTGCTGCACGGCGCGGTATTATAACACTAAGAGTAATAGGTAGTAACCATAATAACAATGAAAATAATAACATTAATAATAATAACAATAATAATAATAATAACAATAATAATAATAATAATAATAATAACAATAATAATGATAATAATATAATACAACTACTACTACTACTACTACTACTACTACTACTATTGCTATCAGCAGTAAGTGTTATGCATGTTCTTGTCATTCTCACTGCTGCTATACATTCGTTCCCCCTAATAAAAAAATAAAAAAGTGATACCTGGAGTGAAGCATCTACGCATGCATGTATAAACAAATAATTATATACATACATACATATATACTAAGAAAAAGCCCTTGTTCATGGATACATATTTCGACAAAAGATAAAGGCAGATAAGAAAGAATGATTATGAAACTCACGCAAGTAAATGTATATAGTAAAAAGATAAACAAATAAAGAAGCAAGTAAATAAAAAAAAACAATACTAATCAGACTTTCAACAGAGACTAGTAGCAGAGATCATAAAGACGAAGAAAAAAAAAAGGAAAGGAAAGAAAGAAAACCATAGAAACACACACACACACACACACACACACACACACACACACACACACGTTCAAGACCGAGATATACAAACACACTCGAGCCTTTTCACCAACACTTCTGCCGCATCAAGAGGTCGATATTAACGCAGAGAGAGAGAGAGAGAGAGAGAGAGAGAGAGAGAGAGAGAGAGAGAGAGAGAGAGAGAGAGAGAGAGAGAGAGAGAGAGATACACTAAAATCACTGTGCAGGATAAGACGAAGAACCCACACACACACACACACACACACACACACACACACACACACACACACACGCCCTTCAGGTAACGCAAACAGATGAAGAGGAGGAGGAGGAGGAGGAGGAGGAGGAGGAGGAGGAGGAGATGAAGAATGAGGTGTGCGAGAGGAGATTCAAGTGAGAACAATCAATTAATGAAAAAGTGTGAATGAAAGAGATCGACATGATAGAAATTCTCCGGTGCATGAAACTATTTAAGAGAGAGAGAGAGAGAGAGAGAGAGAGAGAGAGAGAGAGAGAGAGAGAGAGAGAGAGAGAGAGAGAGAGAGAGAGAGAGAGAGAGAGAGAGAGAGAGAGAGAGAGAGACAGCATCCGAAAAGCGGGACCCACGTGACGGCAACACCTGGATGAGACGCCCGCGGCCCGGATGTCCACTCGTCCCAACACGTTCCCGCGACCCCGACTTCGGCCCCGCCCCTCCCATCATCCCCGCCGAACGCCTCCAAGCTCTGAAAAACGAGCCCGGACTTATGTAATCCTCCGAAATACGCTGTAGTGGGCTGTGGCGGCGGGAGGCGTGGCGGGGGAGCGGCGAGGCGGCGTGTGTGTGTGAGTTGAGACGAGGCGGTGGCGGTGGTGGTGGTGGTGAATGGAGAGCGTCACGTGATGGCGCGATACTTGATTGTTTCTGTGATTATTGATATTGTGTGTGTGTGTGTGTGTGTGTGTGTGTGTGTGTGTGTGTGTGTTGCCGCCTCGAGTGATCACCTGCTGAGGGCGTGGTGTGAAGGTGTTGAAGTGGTCGTAGTAGTGGTGGTGGTGAGGTGGGATAGGAGGAAGGCAAGTCTTAGCTTCATTATCAGTATACGAGTAATGTGTTGTTGTTGATGTTGTTGTTGTTGTTTTTGTTGTTGTTGTTAATCAAGTGAGGCGAGTTACTACCTGCATCAACTATGTGCGCGTTTGATGTGTGTAGTAGTAATAGTAGTAGTAGTAGTAGTAGTAGAAGTAGTAGTAGTAGTAGTAGTAGTAGTAGTAGTAGTAGTAGTAGTAGTAGTAGTAACATTATAATAACTACTACTACTACTACTACTACTACTGCTACTAATAATAATAATAATAATAATAATAGGTTTATTATTAACGTCGAGATCAAAGATTGAAAAAACCTAATTTGGAAATAATTCAGTGTATAAATTGCTACTTAAGTTAAATCTAGCAAAACATTCACACGTACACGCTGAACTATTTATGTAGCGTTAATGACAAGGGGAGAGAGAGAGAGAGAGAGAGAGAGAGAGAGAGAGAGAGAGAGAGAGAGAGAGAGAGAGAGAGAGAGAGTTTAGGAGATAGAGGAGATGGAGGCTGAGGAGAGAAGAGGGGGTGAGGGAGTGAGGGGGGGTGATCTTAGCGTGGGAACACCCTGGGGCGGAGGGACAAGTCTGGCAGGCGGCTGGAGAGGTGTGGGAGGAGGGGCGGGGGAGGAGCAAGGACGTGGAAGGAATGAGAGGTGGAGGAGGAGGAGGAGGAGGAGGAGGAGGAGGAGGAGGAGGAGGAGGAGGTGATGGAGCAAGAACGCGACGGAGACCTGTGTGCGCGCTTGCCTGGACGTGTGTGTGTGTGTGTGTGTGTGTGTGTGTGTGTGATACGTGCATGCTTCAAAGGCCCTATGGTGCGGCGTGGAGTGGTGCGCCGTAAAGCTGGGTGGTGAGCGGCGAGCAGCGATTAGGATGGTGCCCTAGCGGACGCCTGCTGCTGCACCCAGGCAATGGTCAAGGGTGATTCCGCCAGCCTTTTTTTCTGTTACACTGCGCGATTGCAGATGGGAGCTTATTCCACCCTCTAACGACATCGTTGGTGAGAAAATATTTGCAGGCTTCACGCTGTGTCTATTTACACCTGAGTTTCATCCCATTGCTTCCTGTCCGCTGGCTGGTAAAACCGGCACAAAAAAAGAGCGGAAAAAAAAATTGTTGCCGTAAAATTTGTAAATCTCTTCTGTATTTTTCCACCTGCGGAATACGAGTGCGTGCGGCGGAGGCTACAAGAGCTGCCGGGGCGCTGCTGCATGAAAGGAGAGAACGTGTTAAACTTGCTCACTCACCCACACCTCCAGGGATCCATTCTGCTTCCCCGCACTCACACCGTGTTCTGAAACGCTTCGGGTTTTCATAAGAACTGTCTTCAAAGGCCACAGAGAAGATAAGTCGAGTTCTCGTGGATGTTTCTCTCATCACTGATGCAGAACCTTTGCTGAAACCGTCACCGGAATCATGAAAACACGCTCCCAAACCCGAATCTCTCCTGGAAAACGTATAAAATGTAGTGGTGATACGGTGTCGCAACGTTTGAGAACTCTACACCCTGACCTAAACCTCACTACTCGTACTGCTGACGGGGTGCAAAGACCCTCCTCCCACCGCTGCAGATCCTCACAGTTAATACCCAGTGCAGTCCCTCAGCACCCCGCCGCGTGGAGGCAGAGTAGCAGCATTACGCTCATTTACTGGGGATTCCCTTTTTATTCCGATGCATAAAGTCACCCACTGTGTTTATTCAGTGCCCGTTGTGGTGTGGCTGGGAATAAAATTAAATAAATACACCGAGAAATGTGGACATGTTTTTTTCTTTTTTCTCTTTTGCCTTCAGAATGATAACATATATTTAGTGATGTGAGGAGGAGCAGGAGGAGCAGGAGGAGGAGGAGGAGGAGGAGGAGGAGGAGGAGGAGGAGGAGGAGGAGGAGGAGGTGAACCCAGGCATACGTATACACTTACCGGCATTCCCCTTTTTTTTGTTTGGCCGCCGGCGTGACGAGAGAGAGAGAGAGAGAGAGAGAGAGAGAGAGAGAGAGAGAGAGAGAGAGAGAGAGAGAGAGAGAGAGAGAGAGAGAGAGAGACACACACACACACACACACACACACACACACACACACGCTTAAAAAAAAAAAAACGAAAAAAAAGGAGGGGGTGGACAGACACACAAACATAATATTCTGGAGAACCTGGAATAGGCTTATGTCAGCAGACGATAACAAGACATATAGGCCTCTCTCTCTCTCTCTCTCTCTCTCTCTCTCTCTCTCTCTCTCTCTCTCTCTCTCTCTCTCTCTCTCTCTCTCTCTCACGTCCCTGGGGAGAGTCGTGATTGAATCCTGCGTGAGGGAGGCGAGAATTATATATATGCTCTCTCTCTCTCTCTCTCTCTCTCTCTCTCTCTCTCTCTCTCTCTCTCTCTCTCTCTCTCTCTCTCTCTCTCTACATCTTTCCCAACACCACCTTTCTTCCTTCCACGCTCATCTCTATTCTCCGTTACCTCCCAATAGTCTGGTCTCTCCTCCTCCTCCTCCTCCTCCTCCTCCTCCTCCTCCTCCTCCTCCTCCTCCTCTTCCTTCTCTTCCTCTTCCTCTTTCGCCTCCTACTAAATCTCCACCTCCACTACCGCCTCCTCCTAAACCTTCTCTTCCACCTCCTTCTCTTTATTTTGCTTCTGCTGGTGCTTCTCCTCCTCCTCCTCCTCCTCCTCCTCCTCCTTTTCCTTGTATTCCAGCCTCCTCATTCCTCTTCTGCCTTATTTACAACTAAATATTTTGCAACGCTACCACCATTACCCACCACCAACAGCGATAGTAGTAGTAGTAGTAGTAGTAGTAGTAGTAGTAGTGGTAGTAGTGGTGGTGGTGGTGGTGGTGGTGGTGGTGGTGGTGGTAGTAGTTGCAGTAGTAATAGCAGCAGTAAATATTAGCTGCAAAAACTCACTTAATCGACACAAGACATATCACGAGGTACCTGAGGCCGCAATACAAGCTTCCCGGAACATCTACCACGTAAGGCGCGATATTATACAACACGAGGTTACTGACGGCGGGATGACGAGGCCCACAACCACGAGGAGGACCGCTGGCAGGAGAGGCCCACAACAGCAGGCACAAGAGCGGGATAAGAGGGATGCACTTAGAGTAATGAAGCGCCACCAATGCTACGGGCTGGGTGCGGGTGTTGATGCTCACTGCGCCGCCGCCACCACCACCACCACCACCACCGATAACGTAAGGTGATGGGGATGAAGGAACAACCACATGAAAACCTTAATATTTAACATGAGCAATGAGACTCAGCTGAAAACTTTGAGGTAAGGAACACTGCACCACCACCATCCTCACCACCACCAACACCACCACCAACATCACATACCAACACGCAAAATAGATAAATAAATTCTTAACCTTCATCAAAAAGTCCATGAAAAAGCGAGATTCAGCAGGGAACTTTACCCTACCCCTCCCCCAGAACCTTCTACTGCTGCCTCCCTGCTCTTCCCAGTGTCTTCTATCTACCTCTACACGTTCACCTACACTCCTGCTGCTACTCCGTGACACCCACACCGCACTTTCTAATCTGGGTTGATGCTGACAGGTTAGGTTAGATTAGGTTAGGAGTGTGTGTGTGTGTGTGTGTGTGTGTGTGTGTGTGTGTGTGTGTGTGTGTGTGTGTGTGTGTGTGTGTGTGTGTGTGTGTGTGTGTGTGTGTGTGTGTGTGTGTGTACTTAGTCTGAATCTCTTGTCAGTGAATGAGTAACGTGTCAGAGTATATATCATAGTTTTTCACCAAATATAGTAATAATAATTCATTGCAGTATTCTAATTAACATAAACCATGTACAGTAACATATCTACGTAATACATTTGAGGTTATCACAAGTATTAAAAAAAATTCATAATGGTAAATCGTACAGGTAACAGAACACGAGACAGTCAATGCTATTAAACTTGCTGTCATCATCTTAATGTCATGAGCTGCTGATATGAAGCATTTTTTTTTATTTCCTTTTTTTTTTTTTTTTTTTTTTGTGGGTTTGACTTACACCACGCTGTTCATTCCGCAGCCTCGCCCAAGCCTCACCTTACTGCAGGTCATGTCATATCTCTACTTGGGACATCTTACATCATTGCCCAGGACTGAAGGACACCCATACCAACCCAATGCCCTAGACGTACGAGTTAGAGTTGTTGTTACCATTAGATCTGCAAATGTGATACATCGCTTGGATCATCACACCTCTTAGGCAAAATGTTAGCCATACGAGGGAGTAGGTCCATAATAGTACTGCTACTACTAATAATAATAATAATAATAATAATAATAGTAGTAGTAGTAGTAGTAGTAGTAGTAGTAGTAACAAAATAACAACAACAACAATAACAACTGGACCGCAATATATACTAACTCAACCCTTTCCTTTCCTTCCTTCCGCCCCCGCCCCGCGCCAGCACCCACGCAGCAGCAGCAGCAGCATCAGCAGCAGGCGGGGCGTGAGGCGTGTCTGCTGCGGCGACACACACTGACACACACTCTAGCAGCCCAGGAGAAGGTTTTGATCACTTCCCTGCTCGCCAATCGTTGTCTGCGGGCCTGCACCATGCCCTGCAGCACGGCCTACACCCACGCCAAGCAGGGAGGAAGGGGCGGGAGGTGCGGGGGCGGGAGGAGACAAGCACAGCAGGCATCCAGGCGTTGACCGTCAATACTGTGCAAGGGAGGCAGGCATGAGGCACGAGCGAGGCGAAGAAAACGCGCCGTGGTGGAGAGAAAACGAGAAAACGGAGGCTCACTGTGCGTACGTTTGTCTTGCACTGCACTCACGCATTCTTAAAGTCTCTAGGAGCGGGAAAGTAAAATCATTCTAAGAAAATGAACGAGCGAACGAATGAATGAATGAATGACGGAATACCTAAGCAACGAAAGAAAAAAAAAAAGAAAAAGAAAAAAAAAACGATGAATGACTGAGCCTGTGTACACTATTCATTTGAGTCTTGCTGCAAAAGTGACGCGATGAAAGACTCACGCTGCCTGCCAACGTGCTGCCTCGCTCCTCCCTTCCCCCACCAGTCCCCCACCAACTCCCAATTCCCCCCCTGAACAGCGCTGGAATGGGGGAAGGAGCAGACGGGGGGTGAGGTGTGTAGGAGGGAGGGAGGAAGGGGGAAAGACGTGGAGGGGAGGGTGGACAATACGGAATGGATTGGCTGGAGGGATGGAGGAGGTTAGAAGGAAGGTGGAGAGGGTGAAGGGATGGGAGGCTGAAGAGAAGGAGGGATAAAGGGGATGAGTGAAGGAAGGAGGGATGGAGGGAAGGATAGAGGGAGAGCGCCGCCTGGAAAGAGAGGCAGCGGCCGTGAGATGATTGTTCGGGTTTAATTAATGTAACTCAAAATGTAATCTGGTATAATTGCATATAAAGTTAAATGTATCGGCATTAAGGAGGCGGAGTGAAAGCGACATCTGGCTGCTGAGGAGGGGAGGCCGTCACGGGGCGCGGCAAGAATGCTGCGTTGCCTCCATCTGGGACTCCCTTAATGACATGCACATCTAAAACACGGATAACGCAAGCAGAGTGACGCGCACACACAAAAACACACACACACACACACACACACACACACACACACACACACACACACACACACACTGAGCTCTTTCCGTAGGGGAACGCCTGGCTGGGTGACAGACGACCGTAGGTGAATGACCGATGCAAGATGGAACGTCAAGAGCAAGGGTCGTATTCTCAAACGTTTCAGCGACTTATTTCGACAAGGCTTAGAGGAAGTTACAGGGATTTTCAACTGTTTTCATGACTCGTGGTTCTAGAGGCATTCTAACAAAGATTCTGCATCATAAATGGGGATAAAGCACTTATGATAACACGACCTAACCTCACTGTGGTCCTTGACATTCATCCTGATGAGAGAATAAAATGTTTTACAACACGGGTCTGGATCACTTGAGGATTGCATTGGTCGTCAGGAAAAGCGTGCACCGAAATGTGAGGCAGTCACCAGCTTAAGGAAACAGATATGTCCCTTGGAATGCTAACTGCACTGAGGATAATGAACAGTATTTTTTTTTTTTTTTATGTTTTCCGTTATAATGCAATGGGGTAAATATTATTGATCTATTATCATCATCACCATTATGATGATGATGATGATGATGATGATGATGATGATGATGATGATGAGGATGATGATGATGATGAGGAGGAGGAGGACGAGGAGGAAAAAAGGGAATAATAGAGTGTAAGGGAACGTAACCATCTCATACCAGGCTTCCTTATGATGCAACAACAACAACAACAACAACAACAACAAAAACAATGATGATAATAATAATAATAATAATAATAATAATAATAATAATAATAATAATAATAATAATAATAATAATAAAAACAGATATATGAATAACACTAAACAATAACTACACACACTAAAGAATGTCGCCGCCACGTAATCACGAGGCGAGGCGAGGCAAAGTGCTCTTCTGCTTGTCACCCCACGCGGACCACAGCAATGCACAACACCACTGACACTCAGGCTGACCAAATAACACCACCTCACTCTTTTTCATGTGTGTGTGCGGACTATCATCTTACTGAGAGAGAGAGTTGTAAAATTAAGTAATGAACCCTTTTTGATGCACACACGAATACGAAGTTAAAATGCCCGGTGATGGAGTCAGTCGGTGGCGCCCACTGAGTAATGGATGGAAGACAATCACTTAAGGAGGACATATTTACGTCAGAAGCTGGATTACGTTGCTGGCTTACGTTGTTCATTAGGGTTCAGTGGTAAGATTATTTTTACTGAGAAGATTACAATGATGCGATTGCTACTGGCAAGAAAATAACTGATAGACTATTTCAATGATTCTAATGGAACAATCAATCGGACCATTTTGCTTCCCAGAGAATACCTGTGGTTATTATCTTACTTTGTTAGAGTGTACCCTCATCAGTTTGTAGCAGAAAGGAGACACTGGCAAAAACGGGGGCGTGGGAGTAGTAATCATATCATTCTTATCAGATAGCACGGGAATGAAAGACTGATTGCACTGGAGTGTTGGCTGGTTGGATTTGTATCTTGTTCCTCACTTCCATGTTCATATGATGCCTCGGAGGGGAAAGATACGCAGACAACAGTGAGGCAAACATATGGACAAACAATGATAAACAGTAGACACAAGTAAGGCAGATCAGCGAAGAGATATATACATCAAAATACAATCAGACCTTGAGACAGACAAATAAACGGGTGGCAGACTGACAGGTCAGGCCAGAAACAGACAGCTCAGGAAACAAACAAACGGACAAACAGACAGAAATATAAGTAAGAAAACAGATTGACAAAGAAAAAACAAATAGACAGGCAGACAAACAGAAGCAGACAGAAATACACACACACACACACACACACACACACACACACACACACACACACGTACAGGTTAATGATCACTTCAACATCTCACAACTCACACCTGGGGACAACTAAGCACCTTTCTCAAGCCTGTCCCTGATTACTTGCCCTCTTTACTCGACCCTTCACGGCACTCCCAGCTCATGAATAGACTCACCGGTTCATTATTCACCCTGTATACCTCGCTTCCGGGAATTTGAAATGGAATATATTTTTCACGCGACGGCATTAAGTTGAAGACATTATATTGACTGGAAGGCTGCCGTGTTTTCTTCATCTTGTTGCGCCTCCTGTTTTTCTTTTTTTCTTCTTTCTATTCATTTTTTTTCTGTTCTTGTTTTTGTTCTTTTTCTCAAACGCGAGATTGTATGCCCTGTACAACTTTACCTCCCAACCGGTGCCTCCCCGCCCCCCCTCCCCAAACACACACAGAATTTGCCTTGGCGGAAAGGAAATTATAGTTTTACATTCATTTACTTGAGCCATCATGAATTCAATTGTGTTGTTTATCACACTGTTTCATTTCACAAGTCAACACTGAGTATCATTAACTCTTTCACTGCTATTTACCACATCCTTCCCTTCTCACTGACCACTCTGAGACATCTTTCCTTTTTCTACAGCATCTCCAAACACTGTGCACGCTAAAAATTGCAAAATGTATTCTTTTCTTATCCTCGTCTCTCTTCTAGATGCTTATAAACTCCATACATTGCTTTTAGCG
This sequence comes from Scylla paramamosain, assembly GCF_035594125.1. Classification (NCBI taxonomy): domain Eukaryota; kingdom Metazoa; phylum Arthropoda; class Malacostraca; order Decapoda; family Portunidae; genus Scylla; species Scylla paramamosain. The sequence goes on along the minus strand of NC_087167.1, from coordinate 7,017,409 downwards.
GTTAGAACTGGATTGTATCGCAGTGAAAGAGTTAACAGGAGTGGCAGCAGGCGTGGGCCGGGAACTGTGGCTCCCCTCACGGCAGTAACGTCTCGTGTCCCTGTGTGATCATTACCACTTGTTGCCCTTACACCTGCTAGCACTACGAGTATCCTTCACTGTAATTACTTTCTCTCTCTCTCTCTCTCTCTCTCTCTCTCTCTCTCTCTCTCTCTCTCTCTCTCTCTCTCTCTCTCTAATTCAATTTGTGCTAGGAAAACTTAATTCAAACACTTATATAATTCCGAAAATGGTCGTGATGTTGATTTGACGTGTCTTCTTTAAGTGTGTAGTATTTGAACCAGACATGTTTTTTTCCTCCTCTTTAATCAGAGAGAAAAATGCCTGATGGTGAAACACAGTGACGCATATCTGGCAAACCCTATGTACGTGGAGTTCTCTTAAAGGAATACCAGTCTTTTATCATTACCTTCTTAGCTCAATTTCCTTCACTTATTTTTCTTTCTTCAGGATCTCGGGGACATCTGTGCGTTCATCCTCCTGCTATTCCCTCAAAAAGAAGAAAAAAAAAAAAAAACGAACGTTGAACTCCGACAGCCGCCGACAACGCCAGGTCTCCACAATAACAGCATAACCCAGAAAAATTATATACTCGATAAAAAGTCAAACGTTAAGACCAAACTAACTACATTTCTTTCCCATAAAATGACTACGATAAAGAACGAGAGAGAGAGAGAGAGAGAGAGAGAGAGAGAGAGAGAGAGAGAGAGAGAGAGAGAGAGAGAGAGAGAGAGAGAGAGAAAGCGTGTGAACAAGAGATAACTCAGCATTTACTTCCGTCAGTGCTTGTGCTCGGACCCAAGCCTGGTGTGTGTGTGTGTGTGTGTGTGTGTGTGTGTGTGTGTGTGTGTTGACCCTGTCCTAACACATTCACGTGGCCGCAGCAGCACGAGCATGCATTAAAGTTGAGTCCTCTCGTATTGCAGTGAGAGCCTAAGTAAGCCTTGCGTCAGAGCACCGCCTACAAAGCATCCTGGTATTTGTTAAGGAGACACGAGTTCGGAGAAGAAATAAAGAAAAGCAAGCGGGGCATTATGGGACAAGCCGGACATCAAGAAACACAGCGCCGGTATCTTCTCCATGACTTGAGCTTTCTGATGGGCTTAAACACGCTTAATTACGTCCGTGCAAGTCATTGGACGCGTGGAGAGTGAAGGGAAGGTTGCATAGTGGCCAGCTGCTGATCCTGTTATAGAGAAAGGACGCTGGGACGCTGGAGCACGGCCGCTGAAATGTCGCTAAGTTAGGATAGGAAAATAAAACGTCAAGGTTCGTCCGAATGCCAAGATTTGCTTCAAGGCGCCGCAGCAGTGGAGCCAAGTACAGATCCAGTGTGGAGGAGCGGGTTGGGTGCAGAAGTGTGGTGATGGCAGCCACGTGGCGAGGGTAAGGGAAGTGTTTTGAGGTGGTGAGATGTGGCGGGAATGTAGAGGAGGGGACAAGGACGAGGAGAGGACCGAGAGTTGTGTCTGTCTCTCCGGTGGACACAGCTTTTCAAATTTTTGGTAAGTAATAGTGTGTACATCATTACTGTCGCAAATCTTTTTTTTTTATTATCTAAAGTAACCTAATCTAATTACAGCGTAAATTCTCATAACTAATTATCTCTAAAAATATATAAATAAAAACCGATGATGTTGATCTGTATTACAAAGAAAATATAACGTTATTTAGGTATAAAAATACTTTCGTTTACTAGAGTAAGACGGGCTTCATTCAGTAATAATATCGGAGATTAATGGTATAAGTGACGCCAGTGGGGGAGAACACAGACATGACCGTAAAAGAGTCAGGAGACAGTGAGACGAGACAAGGTTTAGCTGCGTGAGGGAGGAGCGCAGTGGCGATAGATAGGACGGAGCTCATTGATGTTGGGACTGCATTCACAGACGGTTCGACTTCTTTCCCCAACCACTTGTAACACGCCCAGAGTGTAAGTCATTGGAGTTTTTAAATATGTTTTCATGATCTCAATGATTGTTTAACTAGAATTCTGCACCATCAATGGAAACCATCCATGAAAGCCACGAACGGTGTGAAAAAAGTTGTGTATTTGAATACGAATACGAAAACTTCAAATTCCTATGAATATGAACATGAATACACTGAAATACAGTCAGTTTGATTATGAATACGAATGCCTCTTGAGTACTCGTAAATGCATTCATAAATACTTTTCACTCAAAGACAAAATAACTTATTGATACAACTCGATAAAACACTAGGTACTTAGTGGTAAAATACTACTTTTAAAAACAATGATTTATGACTGCGGGTAACAATATGAAAGACGAAAGAGACATCGCAAACCGCTGTCTTTGTGACTTTATTACCGCCGGTATATGATAAACGACAAAGGTTTCAAGGTTCCCGACAGACACTATCTTTTTAGAGACTATGGAAGTATGAGTGGTGTTCACAACAACGTAGAAGTGACTGTGAGCAGATATACCTTCAGGTGCTGCAGTAAGTTTGGAGCTGTTGTTTCTGATGTGGCAATGCACTCTCCACGCTGCTTACGAGCTGTCTGAAGAGCGCCACTTCTGTCAATTGGAAGGATAAAAAAATGCTTGTAAGCAAATCACTGATAATTGTCTGGATGTCAGTTTAGGGTTAAATCACAAAATCTTAAGAAATGAAACATTAATTGCCCATGCACGGGTCAGGCAGAGTCGGCTATCTACACAGTTATCATTTCTCCTTTTTAGTGATATGATAGTGTTATCAGTAATATGGAAAAAAAATAACAGGCAACTTAGACATACTTTATTGTTTAAATATGCAAAATTTATTGTAATTCCTTGTAACGGACTCGGCAACTGCCCACCACAGGGGCCTTCCTTCTGTTCCTTATGTGGAGAGTAGAGTGACTTGCATGTAAGTCATTAAGCGCATTAAGGCCGCCAGCAGCCTTGACTCGAGGACACGGCGCGGCACTGGCAGTCACGAGGAGGGGTGAGGCTGAGGGTGATCATCTCATGGTGACGGAGAGGAGGAGTCAAAAGGAAAACTGTACGACGAGGTGGAAATGAATGGCAAAGACGAAAAGTTAATGTATAAAAACACTTGAAGCCTTGTGTGTGTGTGTGTGTGTGCTGTTGAGTTGGCAAAAAATCAGTCATTTCCGGGGAGGTATTCCGTCTCAAGACAAATAGACGATCCAATGATCATCACACACACACACACACACACACACACACACACACACACACACACACACACACACACACACACACACACTGTTGGAGTTATAATCTAAAAAAGTAAAATTGTGTTACTATAATAATGTAGTAATTAAAATGAATATAAAACAAAAACAACAAAACGGACGCCACATTGCAGTTTCTGTTACACTCCCCTTTCCTCTCATCTTCTCTTGGAATAAAACCAAATGGTATGACACTAAAAACCTTACCACACCACTGTAGTCCTCAGTACGGCATTCCCCAGGGCACGGAACAGACTGAGGCAGGAACACTCACTGCAATTCACCGTAATGACAATGAGGGGGATCCTAATTTGACTTAATATTTTGCTGTAATTCTTTTATTTTTTTCATTCTTTACAGCGTATATATTTCCACAAAGATACATCACAAGTACACACCTCTTCGCATGTTACGTTAGTGATTCCCAGGCAGGTTATCTTGCACTGTTCTTATTATCTTGCACTGTTCTTACTGCATCACGCACTTCATTACTTCAACTCCAGACTTATATTGATGTTCTCAGACGTACAGTGAGTCAGTGTGAGAGAATCAACACCACAGCATAGTATTAATGTTGGAAATAGGGCAGTCAGCACCTCATTCATTATTTAAAGGACAATAAAGCTTATTTATGTAAGGCAGAGTTTGTACGCATTCCACCGCGTGTTTGCTAAATGTGCTGAAGGAGAGATGTAGTGGAGATGTAGTAGAGCTGTTGCAGACTGGCGCTTCTATTACCGTCACGAGTGGCTCATGCTTTTAATGTGTTATTTTCGTTAATGTGAGTAGACCGTAATGAGACTCGACTGTTTTTTCGCACCATCCTCGTGGCAAATCATATACTTTATCAATATATACGCCATTAATGTCGCATTTTTATTAAGTAACTGCCACGTAATACCTCCTAACTGATTTTCAAAGAGAAATGCCATGGTAATGACCTACTTGTACATGTCAATTAAATATACAATTCTACCTGAAAAAATTTAGTCAGTCAGCATGAGACGGACGTAATTCAGTAATAACACCGAGGATTACCGACGTGAGTGATGCCGATGAAGGAGAAAACAGACAGAAGATGGCGGGAAGGCAAGATAAAAGGTAATGGCGATGCATCAGGCGGACCTCACTCATGCTGCGACTGCATCCACTCATTCTTCGGCTTTTGGGACATCTAAGTTTGTGCTCATGATTCTGGTAATAATTCAACAACGGTTATGCATTATCAGTGGGGAATATATCCATGAGAACTATCTAATCATCTCTGTTGTCTCTGGAAATAGTCCTTGTGAAAGCCCGAAGTGTCTCAAGGTTTGGGCTGAATGCAGAGCGGAGGTTTGGTCTTGATGGTCGCCGCATAAATCGAAGTTGCACTCCTGGCTAGTCTGAGAAATACTAGCCTTTCATCGACCACAACAAGTCATGCACAAACTTAATGATGCAACATTGATTTTACGTCCAAATTCACTCTTCATCACTACCCCGCCAAAGTAAACAAATATTAACCCCAGGCGTGGTGCGTGTCAGCAGTGATTAGGCGCACTCGTGTCTCATGCGGCGGTGTGAGGGGACAGGGTCTTGCTGATTCTATACAAAAGTGTCAGTGTTTGTGATGACAGTTCTGGATGGTGGACGAAGAAAAGCGAGACTGTACTATGAAGTATAATGAAAATAATTCCTAAGCTGAGAAATTAACTTTACTCACGTACACAAGGCTTTGAGCGTATTCGTGAATTTATTTAGCCTGTCGAAATGAAGAATGCATGGTGAACTAGAAGAATTTTACAGTGCAATGACCATATATTGCAAGATAATAACCGTTTTTAGATAGAAGATTCTCGTCAAAAGAAGTAAAAAAAAAAAACCTTCACTCAAATCGTTAAGGTCTGGAACCTTCCCAGGTACTTGGACTCTAATGTGTTATAGTACAAAGGTTAAATCCTTTCCAATGCCATCATGAAGTATTGCTTCTTGTAAGTTGTTGTTGATGATGCAGCACTGCTCGTCTCATCCTGAGTTGTAGTTACACCAGTGATAGCTATTATTTTGTTTCAATAAAAATCTCCGGAAGACTTTTCTATGATACACGCCCTTTCTTTCTTTCCTGCCTGCAACAGATGGAGGGAGGAATAGACGAAGAGTTTTCGCCTGAACCATCCTTCATCTCTTTCTTTAGATTGGACAGTGTAGCGTATCACAAAACCTTGTAAATAATGCTGCCGCTTGTTCTTCCTTTGTGTTCCTCTGTACAGCGACCTCCCTCTCACACCACTGAAGGTCAATGAGCAGCCTTCACAGCGCCGCTTCCCTAGTCTTTCTTCACTCTGCTGTTCCGCACTGAGCTTTCTTTTCACTCCCTTCCTCTGTGTCCCGCCGTGCACATAATAGGATCAGAAATCAGACACGATAAAAACCTTTCTTCGATTCCTTGAGTACAGGTTCATAAGTTAGGGGAGACCTTGCAAACCTCCCTTCCATATTACGTAATTGTATCACTAACCGCAAGCCGGCCACCTTACGAACTACTTCATTCCCTGTATGAGCTATTGAGAAAAGTCTAGCCTGGTACAAGCTTGAGTAATAAAAACGCAAAACTGTGTGTGTATGTGTGTTAGTTTCCCTAATAGTAGATAAGTAAGCGCATTAACTTTTAAGCCCATCACTCAACTCAGAGCAAGGAATTTACAGCACCATCCCCAAACCCGACGCGTGAGGCTGCGGCTGAGCTTAGCGTGTCCTAACATAACGAGACGAGGAGGAAAATGAGCCCAAAGAGATATTGTGTGAGTCACAGAAAATGGAAAGAGTTAAAAGAGCCAATATATGAGAATACACTACGTCATTTACATGCTGGTGATGTGTGTGTGTGTGTGTGTGTGTGTGTGTGTGTGTGTGTGTGTGTTTATCAGTCTCAGGGCAATCTGATACGACTACAGTGATCATTACACACATTCACTCTTTTTAACTGAAGATCTTTATTTGTAGGTACTTATTGTCCTAAAGGTAAAATCATATAACCGTTATTGTAATCTAGTCAGTAACAGTATGTTCTACTTTAGCAAACAAAATAAAGTATATTCTTCCCAATAAGGTAATCTCACGTGTAATCTTGCCAATAAAGAATGCAAAAATTATCTCAGTGCCGTAGTCTTATCAACAGAGCCCCGTAGCTGGTGTACTCTCATAAATTCAGTAATGGCATTCCTGCGCCCCTCTCATAAATAAACAAATCCCACTGCTCTACTTTTAAAGATTAAATAATCTACTAAATGTGCAGTGAAGTAATCTCAGCGATGTACTCTAAAAAAATGCAGCAGGTGATGTGGAATATTTATTAGATCGCCTCTCCATCACAATGCACTCCACTGGCACTCTCCATTACTGCACATTGCCACACTCCACACATGCATGTATTTAAAGGATTCACACATTTTATTTTCATACTTTCTCACTCTCAGCAACGTGAATCTGTTTTGCCGCCCAAAAAGATTCAATAACAATTACTCACTGTTGCCATGAAAATAATAAAACACATGCATTATAAGACCGAGTTGCCGCCATGACAGCACGAATCCTGCCACACACTGAGTGTATCATGTCTGGAGTCCTGCATATTGTGGTCCGTGTTTGAGAAGAGGAGGAACATAATTTGTGTGTGTGTGTGCGAGATCGCCTCCACCAACCCAACCAGTCCCGTCTTTTCATCCTAAGTACTCAAGATTGCGGCGTGTTAAGCAAATTTCCTTGGAGCAATCTCTTCTCTCCCAGTAAATACGGACAAACTCGTGGCTCGTCACTCCTTCACGTGAGAGACGCAGCGCCGCTCCCTGACAGACAACGGCGCACGGCACACAGCACGTGAGGGGCGCAGCGCCATGCCTTGAAAGACAAGCCAGCGACGCCACAGCTTCAACTCAAGTCAACATAGCTCCACAGATTTCCGTGTGTTTGTATTCTAGATAACGTAATCTGTTAACAGCCTTCAGGAGTCACCTGTCCACAGCCTTCAAGAGTCAGCCAGCAAACACTGTTAACACTTCACTCGATGAACTCAACACGCTACCTGTAGAGGCAGCGCGCGACGGAGACGACGCGGCGTGTGGCGGCGCGGCGAGAAGGAAGGAAAATAGGTGTGTCAGGCAGGCTGCTCGCGTGGCCTGGTAGGTCACGCAGGCGGCAAACACCTTAAGGCCACCGGTGCTAGCTGCCGGGGCTCCTGTCCTGCTGCCCCGTGTGATGCCTGCGGTGACCGACAGAGTGGCGGAGATGTGTGACCTTCGGCTGCCTTTTGGCCCCGTCTTTCTGTTCACCTCACGCACGGCTCCCTCCTGTGTGTGCCGCTGCGTGTTCTGTGGCTGGCAGTGTCCCCCCCTCGCCGACAGGACAGGCAGGTCCTGGTCCAGGGTCAAGGTGATGCAGGCCGAGAGGCAAGTGTATATCCACCACAGCCGCCACTGCCAGCTGTCACGAGTGAGTCGTGTGCAAGTGTTGTCACTCCATTCTCGTCAGCATCCACTCAGTCACTCCTGCAGGCTTGGCTGCTCCCTCTGCTGTGCCGCCTGTTCGCTGTCTGCCGCCGTGCTCCGCGCCAGCACCCTTCGCTGCCTCGTGGCAATGGTGAGGCGCAGGAACCTTCAGGAGCAACAAGCCTTCAGCGCCAAGATCGGCAAGGAAGAGTGAGTCACTGCAGTGACCACCACACTTGTTGTCATCACCCGCGAGAGAGAGAGAGAGAGAGAGAGAGAGAGAGAGAGAGAGAGAGAGAGAGAGAGAGAGAGAGAGAGAGAGAGAGAGAGAGAGAGAGAGAGAGAGAGAGAGGCCTATAGTTGGTCACAATGAGATAAAAGGGTCGTATTCTAAACACTCTCATTAGACAGTATTCTTAAAGGCCACAGTCGTAAGTCAGATTCTCATCTTTTTTTTCTGTTGATGCTACTGGAGTCTTCTTAGACTCTCAGTAGAATCAGGACAACAATAATGAACATAAACCTCGAATAGCTTCCACTACAGCCTGTGAATGGTCAGAGAGATGACAGCGAAATTTCAAGGAACAGTCTGGAGGCACAAGTCATGAATTACGAAGATACACAAGACAGCCTCTCCTGCTCGCCTCTCCAGTCTGCGCCAACACAATATCCTGGAGGAGGCGTGGCTTTGGCGCTGCTTCCACAAAGTCCCGAGGATCGAGCGCTGGGTTCCTCTGTACACGGACGCCAAAAGCAGGAATGTGGTATTGCCTCTCGAATTTTGTACAAACATTAGCGACACAACATTTGGTGCTCGTGTTTGGCGGGACAGTGTTTGCTTGAATCTTATCTCCGCGCCGTTCTCTTCCTGTTAATCCTGTTGTCACTCCTGCTGTTATGTTTGATAATGTTGCTGCTTCTAATTCTAGTTTAACCACCACCACCACCACCACCACCACCACCACCACCACCACCACCACCACCACCACCAACAACAACAACAACAACAACAACAACAACAACAGCAACAAGACAGCTTCCCCCCACCACAGCCATCACCAACGCAAGTAACAACAACATTGATGATAACAACAAGAACAACAACAACTACTACTACTACTACTAATACTACTAATACTACTACTATTACTGTTACTACTGTTACTGCTGCTGCTGTTGTTGCTGTTGATGCTGTTCGTACTAACAATAGTAGTAGTAGTAGGAGGAGGAGGAGGAGGAGGAGGAGGAGGAGGAGGAGGAGGAGGAGGAAGAGGAGGAGGAGGAGTTGTACAGTGTCAGAAATGGTATGTTGTGCACTACGAGTACTGGAGCCTGTAAGAGTTTCAAGATGTGGTGCTTGCTTCACTCAGCCCGTAATGTGATGAACACGTCAATACGGGCCGGACAGAGGCCTTTGTACTGGATCGACGCCTGCTTGGATGCGTAAAGAAAAAGAAGAAAGGAACTAAACAGTGGACGGTTGAGTAAGCTTTACTTAATCGGAAATACTTCAGCAAGGGATGAGCTTTGAATTTCTGGTCCAGATTCCTTGTATAGCTACGCTCAGAATGCCGCATGCTGAGGGTGAACCGAGTTGTGCGTCATTAAAGAAGAGGCGCAGCTATGTGGAAGGCTGTGTGCGGCTGACAGGTGGAGAAATTGAGTTTTGAGACGCTGAACGCCACAAGGATTTCTCTTCCCTATTCTGGGGTAGTGGGAAGTCAGAAGTCAGGCATCATGTAGCGAGTCTATGAGAGTTGCGAAGCTCCCGTCAGGAAGGTCTGTCAAGGACGCTGAGAAATTTCAAGTGGCGTTATCACTGGAGTGCAGGACGCCCACCGTGCGCCCTGGCGCCCCGCACTCCTCGCCCCTTTGCCTTGCGCCCCGTCCCTGGCCGCACTCCCTGCCACGCCGCCACCCATGCCATTAGATCCACAAGCGGCACCACGCCCTAACCCAGTGGTGAAGTGGACAGGCGGCAAAGCTCGGCCGTGCACCTCCCTTTAAATAATTACAAATGTATACAACATTATCTTAACGATTCCAGCTGAACGCAGCGGTGACTATGACAGGAGTTCGTGAAATGAGAAATATTTATTAAAATTCCTGCAGTATATGTTTGGGCAGGTGTGAGTGGATGCCTTCACGCGCCGCTGCTTCCCTCCCTCAGTCCCCGGGGAGGCCGCGCAGCGCCTCACTCTAGGCTCTGCCTCCAGGTCTTGCTTTCATTATGTTTATCGGTCTTTATATTTACATCACCGCCTACATCCTTATCCAGGGAGTGAAAACACCGCCACCCCAAGTGCTGACATGTCCTTCAGGCTGTGTGTGTGTGTGTGTGTGTGTGTGTGTGTGTGTGTGTGTGTGTGTGTGTGTGTGTGTGTGTGTGTGTCAGGATGAGGCTCACGGCGCCCCAGCCTCGCCCAGCCTGTTATTGCTCACGAGGGAGAAATCTGATAACGTCTATTTGTATTTTTAAGCAGTTTCACATTAGTCAACAGCCGAAGCCCGGACTGGGGAGCCATTTTCCAATACAGTAAAAACACACTGGAATCATTGGAAAGAATGGAGCCATTATCTCAAATATAACATTTCAGTAAAATTTCCATTTCCAGGGAGACTTTGTAGGAAGCGGCATGAATATGGTGTTCACAGCCAAGCCCTCCCGACAATAAACAATAAGGATAAAATTACGCGTGTGTGTAATGACGTCGTGAAGCCTTTAGGTGCTGGGGAGGTGGACATTAAGGGCGGCGGCCAGCAAGACACCGCCGAGCCTGACAGGGGGCAAGCCACGCCCTCTTCCTTCAGCATGGCTCTTCCCACGCTTAGCACTCCCCTGCCTTCCGCAGCGAGGAATACAATCTGTTACATGTTTCTGATCGCAATAATTCCGCGACTGTGCCCGAGAGTTCCTTGCCAATTTTTTTCCTTCCGTTCCTGGCCTACCCTCCCCAACCATTCCAACACCGGCCGTGCCATCAGTGGCTGCCGAGTGACGCTGCCTCCCTGAGCAGCGCCACGGCACCTTCCTAGCGACGCCCTTCATCCATCGCGAGGACTATAGGCCGCTGCTGGTCCTCGCCGCCGCTTGCTAGGCTGCTCGGCGCTGGCCAGGATAATTAGGCTTAGCTTTGTCTCTTCACGTTCGTCTTGAGCCTTAAAACTTACTATGTTCAGTTTCCCAAACATTCGCTGCCTCGCCTCACGACTCGCAGAGAGAGACGGCGTCATCGGCGCGCGGCGGCGTTGAGCGGCTTTGTGCCTTCACTTCCTGCCGCCCCCCACGAAGCCAATCGAGCCAGAGGCTGCCAAGAATTCACCTGAGTCCTCAGCGGCAGGTGGTCTGAATTTTTCTCTCCGCGCCGCTGCCCTCGCCACCCCGCCCTGGATTCCTGCAGGCCGCGCACCTGTGTGGCAAGGGGCGCCCTGCCCCCCTGCTCCTGCCAGGGACTGCTGACTATTGGGGCACGGCCATTATGACGACGACCACAAGGACACTGAACACAACGATGACGATATTTCAAATTGCGAATGTATTCATATGCCACCATTACTGTATTTCTATAATACTGGTACAATACCAAAAGCAGTATCGACAACAACAAGAACAAAAGAACAATACCAACCTCAACAGCTACCACTACCACTGACTGATTTAATGGCACCATAACAACAGGGTCAGATGGCGGAATACACAGGGAAAACTATGAAGAACGCCACACACGAGGTCCTGCCTTCATTCCTGAAACAAATTTATTACAGCGTCTCTGTGACCTGCAGGGATGACTGGTTGTGCAAAAGCGTCAGTAAAGATGGGAATGCGTTATTGCAGGTATGACGTTCACCTGATCACTTTCTTGTGTTCAGTTGACATAGTAAGGTTAATGATCTTGCAACTCAGGCTCTCGTCACGGCGACCTGCTCCCTGACTATCACTCAGATGGACAGACAGTAAATGCATGAATGAATAAATAAATAAATATACAAATAAATACCTAAATAAATAACCGCCGTCAAAGGAATAGTAAGAATAAGTTTGCAGCAAGGCACAAGCAGCATTTGACAATAAAGGTAGCAATTAAATTTTGGTAGCACAGCGTTTTCAAAGACTTCACCGGCCTCCTATTTATGCACACACACACACACACACACACACACACACACGTGACACTGGCAGCATTTTACCTGGGGTCAATTATCGCATGCAAACAACCTAATTACATACCAATTATTCACAGGCCGCCCGCCGCGTCCACCACGCCGCCGCCCAGCCAGATTTGTGTATTACAGTGTGTGTGTGTGTGTGTGTGTGTCGGTTCACCACGCCGCCAAATTTGTGTAATACTGTGTGTGTGTGTGTGTGTGTGTGTGTGTGTGTGTGTGTGTGTGTGTGTGTGTGTGTGTTTAAAGGACCTAGACACAATAAAGACATGATTGAGTGTGTTTCATAATAATTCATCACGTCGAGTAAGATATCAAGAAATAAATCCTGAACTCCAAGCATCACGTATCTACACACGAGCACACACCGTAAGTGAACACCACCGAACAGCTTTCACTCGATCCAGATAACGCGTCCATTCACTGGCATGCGAGACAGGCCGATGGAACAGACGAGGACGGGGTCGTCTCCCACTTGATCAGCGTTTGTGCGAATGCGGTCAGATTCAAACAGAGGCCCGTGTGGTTACCTCATGGTCATTTCCCTAAAAGCTGAGAGTTATGGTTTCACGGATATATAGTCAAAACATGTAAAATAATCTATGGTATACTGTCTTTGTATGAATGATGTGTGCTTTTGTCATGTTCATCCCATCTTTTTCTCTTGATGCTCATTAAAAGCTCTTCTTCCAGCGTAACATGTTCGTGTGTTATGCTTCCGCCTTGCTTCTACATTATACGTGCAAAATTTTAAGAATGATGATGCTATATATATTTTCCTTTTCTTTTTTTCCCCAATTCTTTTTAGCGTGTTATGCTTTGTACCTTTTAATGTCCATTTTTTTTTACTTCCTTTATATATATATATATATATATATATATATATATATATATATATATATATATATATATATATATATATATATATATATATATATATATATATTGGAAAGTGGTGTTTCTGCTTTGTTTTTTTTTCGTTTTGTTTGGGAATTTTATTTTATTTTATTTATTTTTTTTTTTGCATTTTCACGCTTTTTCAGCGTTTTGGAAAGGTGTGCTTTTTATTGTTTTACGTGACTACAGTTCATTTTAGAATGTTTATTTTAGAGTTATAATTAGTTCGAATTGTATTACGCATTTAAGTAACCTCAAGTCAAGCGTTCATATTGTGATTGATACAAGCGTGGACTGCAGGATTTTTGCGCTTTCCAAATTCAGCTTTTTGTAATAACTTTATTGTAAAACTGTAGTTGATGAACTACTACCACTACTGCTACTACTACTACTACTATTTATAAGAACATTAGAAAAAAAAGCCGGTTAGGATGGTTGGCCTACACTGGGCAGCTCGTAAACGCCCTCCCCTTGCCAAACTTCCTGTTACTACCTGTCTTTCCCATTCATATAATGATCTAACCTTCTCTTGAAACTACCTAGCGTGTTGGCGCTGACCACATGACTGCTAAGCCTGTTCCACTTGTCCACCTTTGTTTGTGGACCAGTTCTTATCAATCTCTTTCCTAAACCTAAACTTATCGACCTTAAGTATATCCTCAAGTTCTGTCCGGATTGCTTACTATGAGAACGTCAATTATCCTTTGTTTATTCCGTTTACCAGTTTTAATACTTCTATCATGTCCCTACGCACCGTTCTCCACGCCGCTAGGTGTGTGTATTACAATGTGTGTGTGTGTGTGTGTGTGTGTGTGTGTGTGTGTGTGTGTGTGTGTGTGTGTGTGTCACGGTCTACCACGCCGGCTGTGCCTCTGATAAATGTGTGGAACTCAGAAGCTGGGGTGGCCGGAGGCTGGTTATCTCACTCCTCTACCACCACCACCACCACCACCACCACCACCGCCGTCATCACTCCTTACGAACACTACTACCGCTACCTAATTGCCACCGTATCCTCCACCGTCGTCATCATCACCACCATCATCCTTATAATCACCATAATAATAATAATAATAATAATAATTATTATTATTATTACAAATGTTATTCAAATTTTACCAAACTAATTATACGACCCGTCAAAACTATGCGTGCGCCCGTGTGTGTGTGTGTGTGTGTGTGTGTGTGTGTGTGTGTGTGTGTGTGTGTGTCCTCCCGTCTGTCTGTCTGTCTGTCTGTGTCTGTAGACATGTAACTACTTTTCCTATCTTCGTTTCCTCCCCTCTCTTCTTTCCTCCCCTCGTTCCCTCCACTCTCATCACCCCTCTGCTCTTCCTCCTCCCTTCTCTCTCTCTCTCCCTCCCGCGTGTGTTGACTTAATCTTGTAATAGGGTGACAACAGGGGGAATGGGGGAGGGGGAGGCAAACTTCTGAGACCAATATGAGGAGTTGAGGAGGAGGAGGAGGAGGAGGAGGAGGAGGAGGAGGAGGAGGAGAGAAGGAAGAGGGAATAAAAGAAGAAATGTGAAAGAAGTCGGAGGTGGAGGATATTTTTAGTGTGTGTGTGTGTGTGTGTGTGTGTGTGTGTTCGGAAACATGAAGGACACAAACATACATATATGGCTTCTTACACACACACACACACACACACACACACACACACACACACACACACATCTCTCTTTCCCTCTCTCTCTCTCTCTCTCTCTCTCTCTCTCTCTCTCTCTCTCTCTCTCTCTCTCTCTCTCTCTCTCTCTCTGTCAACACAATTAAAAACTTGCGCAAGAGTCTATCTCCCTCCATCAATAACGCCGGAGAGAGAGAGAGAGAGAGAGAGAGAGAGAGAGAGAGAGAGAGAGAGAGAGAGAGAGAGAGAGAGAGAGAGAGAGATCTGAAAAATAAAACTGTTCGTGATGTTACACTTGTTATAATGCAAGCCCTAGACCACTGTCACTGTGACGCGAGGGCTCACCAGGTAACGTTACTTACTCTTCATGTTCTGGGATCTGGATGATATTAAAGAACAGCTTTCTTTAATTTATTAATTACAATTGTACCAAATTAAGCTCTAAGTTCCTAATACTAATGAAAATAAGTGAACTAGTGGAAGCTCTAACTTGTTTATAGTCAGCAGCGTTCAAAGTTCCTCCTGGATTCTTTATGTTCACTGTTCAGTCTTAACACAGTCGTTGTCCGATCACTTCACCATTCTGGCTCGCCATCATGGCTGGAAGCTGTGGGGGCGTGAGCGATTACGCACTCCTCGTTTCTCGTTGTCCTGCCTTCCTCACTGCTCGCTTCATGGGCTTATTTCTCGATTCACTGCAGAATTGTTTCCTGAAGTCTGGGTCCCAACATGCCTCCCGCTTTAGGAAGGCGTCGTCCCTGAGGCCCTGAGGGAGTGCGTCGCCTGGGAACCGTTACCAACTGCCACGCCTCCTCCTGCGTCGTTCTTTTGGCAGGTCGTAAGAACATAAGAACATAAGAAATAAGGGAAGCTGCAAGAAGCGACCAGGCTTACATGTGGCAGTCCCTGTATGAATCACACCTACCTATTTCCATCTGTTATCCCCATCCATAAACTTGTCTAATCTTCTCTTAAAGCTCTCTAGTGTCCTAGCACTAACTACAATTTTTTCCTATCTCCTTCCTAAACCTAAATTTTTCAAGCTTGAACCCATTATTTCTTGTTCTACCCTGGTTGCTGATCCTAAGAATTTTGCTTACATCTCCCTTGTTATAACCCTTATACCACTTAAAGACTTCTATCAGGTCCCCTCTTAACCTACGTCTCTCTAGAGAATGTAAATTTAACAGCTTCAACCTCGCCTCGTAAGGAATACTCCTCATCCCCTGTATCCTTTAAGTCATTCTCCTCTGTACTGATTCTAATAGACCTATATCTTTCCTGTAATGTGGGGACCAGAACTGCACAGCGTAGTCTAGATGAGGTCTGACCAGCGCCAAGTATAACTTTAATATTACTTCCGGCCTTCTATGATGAGATAGATGCATGTGCAGGAGACGACCACTACCAGGGCCACCATGACTCCAAATACGACAGGTATCCAGGTTGGGACAGGCGGCATTGGTTGTCCACTTGGCTGTAGGGACTGCTACCTGGTCATGAAGTCAATCAGGGGAGTAGGGGACCGACTTCTGTCAAAGGAGGGAAGATTAGAAGTGTTCGGGAGCCAGTCCATCTCCTTAGGCCGGAACGTTGTATCAACATTAAGAAGTATGCTGAGTATGGTGAGAAGCGGCTTTGTGGCAAATGTATCGTGAGCAGGTAAGGACTGAGGGCGTTACACTCTTAAACAAACGTAAGCACTCCTGTTCCGTTAACGACCTGCTGCGTCTTCGTTACGGGTAGTAGTACAGTAATAGTAGTGGTGGTGGTGGTGGAGGTGGTGGTGATCTTGACGGTAGTAGTAGTAGTAATAGTAGTAGTAGTAGTAGTAGTAGTAGTAGTAGTAGTAGTAGTAGTAGTAGTACTAGTAGTAGTAGTAGGAGCGATAACAGAGGTAACAGTGGCGATAACCAATACTGTTGTAGTTGTAGTTGGTATAACTACAACAACAACGTGAAGGAATCTGACCAAAGAATAACAAAGAAGTTTACGGAGCATAAGCTGGTGGTTGTCGAGGAGCAGACGGCAGAAGAGTACCGAAATGGCAAGACCAGTTTGGTACAGCAAGTCTACCAATATTTGTCTCTTACGAACAATAATATAAGGAAAAAGTATCGTTCCGAATTAGGCAGAAGAGGAGATGAAGTTTATAAGCCATGTGGACGTAATGGGGATGCGAATAAGCATGTGGTCATCCAGCTCAGAGGTAATTACTAGGGAAAACAGAGGCAAAAATTACTATGTCAAACAATGCAACACTGCGGCAGACCATTAGAGCACCGGACAGTCAGTCATTGTGATCAAAAGCACTGTTGTCACCACGACCCTCAGACTCCACTCATGCACAGACAAGATCTTGGTACAGCGCTGCATCAGGACGGGGAGAGGAACCAAAAATCATGGCGTATCATTTAGCTGGAGAAGATATATAGTTCATGTTATCTATTTTTTTTTTTTTTTTTTTTCATGAAAGACAACTTAAAAATGCTCGGTGTCCAAGAAATGATAAGGTGAGATGGAGACTGAATTGTGAGTCTAATCAATCTGGTGAAGGGACTCACTCTTAAGGCGCTGAGGATCATAAGGTTCACCCTGCTAAAATTGCACAAAAGATCAAAGGCAAGAACCCCATAACGTCCCTTCGTCAGTCAAGTAATTTCCATTTGGAGAGGAGGAGGTGCGTCTGACAGCTGACTGAGCATTCAGGAGAGCCGTCAGTAATGAAATGGATAGATCGGCGAGTTGCGTGAGGATCGTTGGCGAGCGATAACAAAACAATAAATAAAAGAACACAACTTCCTAAAATTTGTCTTTCGATAACTTTAGGCGAAGTATGGTGCCCACAAAAAGCAACAAATATAATTATGCCCTAAGAGAAATCTGAGATAGACTTCCAGAAGGAGAAATAGTTACGGTAAGGTGGAAGCTGGAAAAAAAAAAAAAGTTTGCCAGATTTGATCAAAGAACGTTCATAAGACAGTGTCCCCAGCGAAGAATTCAGAAAAACTCCTTTAAGACGATGACCAAGATTCGATTAAGACAGCAAGAGGACAGCCAAGGAATCACCCTTCGCGGTGTCCTTACTGTCGATCAGATAAAAGATTGTGAACCGACAGGTGCTTGAGAATCTTTCTCCTGAGAGTCCCGAAACTTGAAAAAGGCAGGACGTTAACGCCGCAAGTCAGATTCTTAAAGGGATCAGAGCGATGATGTTTCTTCCTCCTTGCCACAGGACGAATGTCGGTAAACTTCCAAGAAGGAAAATGGAAGACGATAGACAAAGACACGAAAGTTTTGAGGAAGCAGAGTGTGAGCACAGATTGAGACGACACGAAGGACTCTGTTAGGACTGTGTAAGAACTCGAGGGTCAGCATCAGGGAAAGGAAAACATGATTTGAGAGACTCTGATAACACTGGTGACTGAATCAGAGAAAGAGGGAGAGGGAATAAGAAATCCAATATATCACTGTGGTGTTCTCTGAACTGAAAAAAAAAAAAGAAGGAAAAGATAAGCAAAAATGTTAAAAATATTTTAACTGCGTGTCATAAATCATGAGAAGTGATGGAGTTTGTAATATTCTGACATTTCATAATCACAGATTTTTTTTTTTTTCTTTTTTCCAGAGTAGCAGAACAAATCTGGCAAAAATATGTACGACGGGAATTACAAGTGATGGATGACTACAGTACTTTGCGTGAGCTGCTTCTGTGTGCTGATGAGGAGAGAGCGGCGGTGCTCAGCATTGTGATTAGAGAAAGTGTGTGGAATGTACACACACGCCTCCAGGTAAACACTAATCGCCTTTGTAATGCTGTACACAGAGAATTTCAGTTCTGACAGGCCAGCAGCAGTCACTTGGTGGGAAAGAAGACTACAGTAACTAACTTTTGGTCCCCTTTCCAAGAGAAAATGTCACAAGCTCGCACACTTCACTACACTGAAAAACAGCACACGGTGGTCAAGATGTGTGTGTGTGTGTGTGTGTGTGTGTGTGTGTGTGTGTGTGTGTGTGTGTGTGTGATGAAAGCATAGCGGAGAAAAAAAATCCAGCAGAATAAGGAAATGATGACATGCCAAAATGCTACAAGTGTTGGCCGAATGTATAAGGCAAAACAGAACTCGAGGTACGGTGTTGCATTAACTACTGTACATCACCAGGGACACGAAACCCTGGCCCTGCTTCATCCGACTTCTCAGCAAAGAATAACATTCAAAGCTGTTTGTAACGATTGAAATATCCGAAGATGGAAATATTAGTAAAGTGAAAATGTATCAGTATGTTCTTTGCTTTAGAATTCATGGTAAATATTTCCATGGCAAAATTAGATAAGACATGTAGAGCACGTATGTAATTACTGAAAGGTGATAATTACCCATGAGTCAGAGAAAGATAACGGAAAATATAAGAGCCGGCGAGAGCCACGTAAGGACTTAAGCTGAGGAGGAGAAAGTGAGACGAAACATAATATGAAGGTTGAGTGTAACCTCCGGCACTTGCGCGTTTGGGTGAGGAAGATGCAAACCTCGGTGGTGGAGATTGGATACACATATTAGATCTGACACCGCGAAGCCTGCAAAACTTGATGAAGAGAAAGTGTGAGGAGTTATCAGGACACCTCTAATGAAGCCGTCGCCTTGGTGATATTGTCCTCCTCCTCTCTCCGGAAAGGCATGACTAGAATGTTACGCATATTCAGACTATTTAATAATTTGATAATTGTGAAATGAAGACTGCGCGTGTACAAGTGGCGGTGGTGCTGTGTGACCAGTGGCAGATCTCATGCTTGCTGGACTAACTGCTGCTTCGCCCAACGCGCCACTGAGACTTGAAGGCACATGACGAGGGAGGACACTGCGAGGGTGGACGAGAGCTTTGTAGTGCCCGCCCATACTGGTGTGTGATGTGACGCGGTGTCTCCTACTACTACTACTACTACTACTACTGCAACTACTACTATCACCATCACTACCACCACCACCACCACCACTACTACTACTACTACTACTACTACTACTACTACTACTACTACTAATAATAATAATAATAATAATAATAATAATAATAATAATAATAATAATAATAATAATATTAACACTACCATTTTCACTACTACTACATCTACGACAACAACAACAACTACCACTACCACTATCAACACTTCCAACATCTCTTCTCACCACCATCACCACAACCACTACTGCTGTTCCACGGATCCCCAGTACACACATGAGGCCGCCTCGTATATGTATAGCAGCAGGCCACGACCATCACCACTAACATTCACTCCCACTCCCTGATTGCCCCTTCTACGGGAGGACTGGTGGGTTGCACGGGCCAGCTTCGCCTCTTGGGTTCCGCGTGAGGTGGTTCAGAATGCGGGTGCCGGGCCACACAAGGACGTCCGCTGTGGTCTGGCCTGCATCACCACACACTCAAGTCGTCAGTAATAGACTAGCGCCATTGATCATTTTGTAAGCGGACTTCATTTCACTTTTAGAACGGTGCTGTTTCATTGCTGCATCGCTATCGTGGACTGTGGCTGGGTTAATGGCTCCTCATGCTGGTGTGTGTGTGTGTGTGTGATCACAAACTACATCCTGACCTACGGGTGAGGATGAAGCCTTCCGCACAATACAGACATACACACATAACTCAGCTGACAGAGAACAGCAATTAAGTAACTGTTCACTCGTCTCTGAAAAGCCAACCTGAACTATGGGGGTGGGTGGCGAAACCTAAAAGACGTGTGTGTGTGGTGGTGGGGGGGGTGCGTAGGTGACACATCAAGAAACAATCATGACAGAGTAAACATTGCCGAGAATAAAGACATAAAGGCAGGCGAGCACAGGTGAGCACGCAGCCTTGCATGACGCTTCACGGAAAGGGTCTGGAATGGCGCGCTGCAAGCCAAACTATAAGGCAGCGCTGCTCTCTCTGTGTCACCCTGATGGCGGCCCGCGGCTCTCCATTAGTGGTGTGCGGCTCCCTCTCTCCTCGCACCCTCAAGAATTTTAAACAATCAATACGTAAATTTGCAAGAATATCATGACTATTCACGAAACTACTACTACTATTATACTCCTGAGCGAGCGAGCGAGCGTGTGTGTGTGTGTGTGTGTGTGTGCGCGTAAAGCTCAGTAATATCATAAAAGTTTCCAGGCCGTGCATTTCTGTCAGCATAACATACGAGTAATACCAATTTGATCTCGAGTCATTTCGTCGGTTATATTTCAGCTCAGCACGGTGTTGCTTTGCCCTCCCTGCCCCGCGCCACCTCCCCCAGCCACACCCCAGCCAGGCAGCATTGCATCGAATTTTAATGACACCTGGCACGCACCGACATCGTACTGCCATTGATTTGTCCTAAGAAGAAAATCAAGTGAACACTGCTCTTTGTTTAGCCCTCGACAATTACAACTAAGGAAAATGTGAAAATGAAGAGCTGGCTTGGAATGACTGAATCGGGTCACGGTTTCTGAAGACCCGCCTTTGCTATCCTGATATGTAGATGAGTAAATGGAGAAATGGTCAAGCAGGTCGTGCAGAAAATAAATAATGGCAGTCGTCGTGCGGGAACAGCAGCGTGTGGGAGGAAATGGCAGTCTACTCCCAGCCACTGATGGGATTATACTCGTACGCTGCCCTTGTATACACGTGATCACAAGTCAGCTAAATATTTACTTTCACTTTTTTTTTTTTTTGTATCAGTTTCCCTCAATCTTAATTTCTCCGATATGGTAAGAGTGCATCAGCAGTAAAGTTTTGTAAGACCGTCACCAGCTCAGGATTAGGAATGAGGAAAAGTACAAGTCACGATTAATGGAGGCAAATAAGATTACGATTACTCGACTCGCACCGCTGGAACATGAAACAAAATCACACTCGACAAAAGAACAAACCTGGAAGACGTGTTTTGTGTTCTCTAATCATATGCCATTTTCTTCCCTATCGCTGAATTCCATGAACGGCGGACTAATCTTTCCAGGAAGGAGTCCCAGGGTACCCATTCCACAGGCAGCGCAGTCCAGGCGAGGGGATGGAGGGCGGGGCGGCGCATGATTTGATTCCCTCAGTTCCCTCATCATACACCACTTTCATTTTCCTTGACCTTGAGTTATACGAAAGGCTGGCCAACGTGTCCTGGCAGTCACAGGTCACCCGCTCCACAGGTAGTACAGCGGAGGCGAGAGATCGAAGGCAGCGCTGCGTGTGAGGCAGGAGGACGAGGGCGAGAGCGAGCACAAGGCCGCGTTAGTGGAGGGGACACCAAGTGCAATGGAATGCATCATTAATGAAAGAGATAAAAAGGAGTACGTGACTGTGAAATGCCGCCATTAATTGATTTCAGATATTACCACCACCACTATTTCACGTCAGTAATAAAACTGTCAGCCATGCAGAAAAAGCAGAGGTCACGCAAAAAAGATAAAGCGACATGGAAAATAGAAATAAATGGAAACAAAGACTAGAGGGGCAGGCCATTAAAAGTACTTCACACTGGCTGAGTCTGACGCGGCGGGCAGTGGTGGGTGCCAATGGAAGCTGGCAGAGGCACAGGACGGCGCCAGGTGAGGATAGGAGGGGGAGAAGGTAACGAACTAAGAATGATCAGCGAAGTAACAAAACGACAGATCCTTCAGAGCCACACAACCTCAAAAAAATAAGATGTCAAAACCATAGGACGCAAGAGTGACGACTACAATGAAGACGCGCCGAGTGAGGAACGAATGCAGGTACTGCCGAGACGACCAGTGCAGGCGAAAAGTCAAGCATCGACAAGCAACGGACGTGAAAGTACAGATTACAAAGGGGTGATGCAAGCTACACTGGCGGAAATAAAGGACTACAAAGGGAGGAAGACAGGCTACAAAAGGGGAAATACAGATTATAAAAGGGCAAATGCAAGCTACAAAGGGAAACACGGGGCTACAAAGAGCGCGGGGAAACAGGTGGCGGGACGGGGCTGGCATCCTCATTTCATCGCGAGTGACAAACACAATTTCTGGCTTCGTGTGGGTTGTAAGCAAAAGGCAGCTGCTGTGCCTGGGTGTAAAGCCACCAAGGTAAATTTCACCCACGAAAATGTCATCCGTCACAAAACTAAAACCTAACAAGCTATCATGGAGAAATCATTATGGGGAAAATCTCGAATGTGGAATTCCATGTGAAAAAATTATCAGGTGAAACTTGCAGTATATGAACAGACCAGACCAGACCAGACCAGACCAGACGAGAAGAGAGGCAGGAGGCGCTTCGTGCCCTTATAGGACGTGATATAGTGATGCTGGGTGTGGTCACCACGGAGTGTGGCCCTGTGGGATGTGGTGAGGAGGGCAAGGCTTCACGCTGTGTTGTAGAGAGCCACGAGTGAAGTTTTGGGTCACGCTGTACATGGCATCGCATACCACTGGAGTGTGAGAGCGTCTGATGAAGAGATTCTAGACACATTGTTATCGTGACGTAAACACTCCTTTCTCGGCTCCACCTCACCAGGCCATGTCTAGCAGCAGACCCAGCACCCTCAGACCCAGCAGCCCTTCCCGTGGCTGCTCTCGCCCCGCGCAGCCCTCCGCTCCCTGTCCGTGGCTGGGAGGTAGGCGGGATGTGCTGGTCCCAGACACAGCCCAGAGCGGCGGACCAATTAACGCCGGCGGGAGGGTCTGGCGACTGGCTGCAGCATTGATCAAACGAGCAGTTCACTATTCAGTGCAGCGATGAAATATTTCTACTGTAAAATTATTGAATGACCATCATTCACACGTGCCCAGATCACGTACAATAAATAACGTTTACAAAACTGCTATTAACATTCAACCTGAAATTCGCTTCTTCGCACAAGTCAAATATCATCCATGAGTAATTATGCTCCTCTCATTTTTGCACTTTTCATGCTTGAAATTTATTAGTGATTAATTTGGCAATTATGTGATTAAAAACAGGGAAGTTGCCAAGGAGGAAACAGTCAGTAGTGCGGCCAGTGACTTGTGTGTGGCTGTGGCGCGAGGAGGGTGACATGCACGTGCGTGGCCGCAGTTCAGGTCACCGTAAAGTTTACGGTTGTGGTCACAGTTGTGGATACATAATTGTTGATGTGTGTTCAGTCCAAACGCAGCGCGGTGCAGTGTACTGCAGTGCCACAAGTCATTTCACTTCATATCATGAAAGTGACTCGATGTTCGGGAGAAGTGAGCGATGTGGCCCTTGAGCCAGAATGTCCGGTGCCGGATCTGTTGGCCAGGACCGGTGGCGTCCGCTGTCAGCAGCAGCGGCAGGACGTTAGAACACGAGGGAGCGATGGGCCAAAGGCGGTGACGCTGGCGTGGGAGGCGAAACGGAAGAGGGAGAAAGAGGAGCGAAAGAAAACGGAAATGAAACTACGGACAGTGGTCCTCAACCTGAAAGTTCCCCACTTGGAGGCCGGCTTTCTCACGGTGCCGCCGCGTCCCCGCCACCACCGCCACCACCTGTGGAGACACCCCATCCTGGCGAGTCTGCAGTAACATGGTCACCGTAACCACAGATATCAATCAGCAGATGTCACATGAGCCTCTCAGGGAACCAGCGTTCTTCACAAACAGTATCACCACTCAGTCTCAACTCTTTGATGAAACGACCAGCCATCATCTAAGTTACCCTTTGGCAGCGCGGCTCACTACAATACGGAGCCCTTTTCTTTCATTTCTTTTTTTCTTTGTTTTTCCTTTCCTGCACGAAAGTGTAAGTCAATTAAACCTTAGAACAGGAGAAGCAATCACGGATGAAATGAGCCTCGCTGGTCATGTAGGGCTCGGTTGGACGCAATGTCTATGAACAAGTGTCTCGACGTGATTGTCAGGCATATTCACCTTAGGTTTATATAAGCACACTGACTGACGACCAAGCAGCATAAGATGGAGAGTTGATATAATCACAACACAGCCTCAAGGGACTCAGGTCAAGGTGCAGCGCCAATCCGCGTCCTGCTGCCTCGCGATGCTAGACTCCATGGGGAGGGAGTCACCACCCACCTGAGAACGGAACACGTGCCGTGTTTCGGTGAGTAGGGCTGTGTGTCGCGGGACTAGCAAGTAGCCAGAAGGGAGTATGACAGCAGTGAGGGATCAACACAACAAGTACAGCCTAAAATGATAACGGCCCACTACCTCCAGGTGACCCGATCCCATGTCGCCGCAGGTCGTGATCCTGTCGAAAGTCAGAATCAATTGTTGCGTGGCTCAGCGAGCACGGCGGAGGCCAAGCTGGTGCCTCGCCATGGTGTCGTGAACGATGGATGGTGATGGCGCCAGCCGCCAAATAATGTCGCCTGAGGTTGACAGTTCTCACCACAGCGGCTGTTCTCATTATCGGCGTGTAACAGCCTTTCTAGGATTTGATGGCCGCGAACACACCTGCATTACACAGTACTGGCACCTCCCCCCCGGCCAAGGACACGGGGACTGCCGGACGAGGAATCACAGGCGGCTGGAGCATCACGAAGGACG
>NC_087167.1:6982500-6990000 GCF_035594125.1 Scylla paramamosain | reverse complement strand
TCGTGTTTTTGGTACAGTTTGTGGTACAGCTTGTGGTACAGTTTCAAGAGAGGAGTATCAAGACACCTTCAAAATAAAATAAATCAGGTCTCGATTTTATTACATCATTTATCTTTTTTTTCATTTTTTTTAGGAGCAGAATACTAACAGGCCCTCTCTTCCCTTATTTCCATGGCCCTGATAAGACTCCTTAACACTTAAAAATAACAGGAAATGCAAGATGAAGCAATAGTACTTCTTAAATTTGTATAATGTTTCGACACTTCTCTTTCCGGCAATAAAAAAGAAAAAAAAAAAGTCTATCGAAACTTTATAATCAATACCACTACTTGTTCGTGCGTTTTCTCCACCACTGCCTCCATCCATCCACCTGTCTCGTCTTGCGTCGGTGAGTTCGATTTCCTGGCGGGCGACGGAAACTAACATCAGGTACATACATACATACATACATTACGGCCCTGCATCCATTCTCTAAAGGCTGCTCAGTAAGTCAGTATCTACACATATACTGCCCATAACTCAAGCAGCCTGACCTGTGTAGCGACTGTGGCCAGGAGGATGTGTGATCAACCTGCCAGGACTCTGAGGGCCGAAGCAATACAACACACACACACACACACACACACACACACACACACACACACACACACACACACACACACACACACACACACAAAGTGAATGATCGTGACACTTTTGCGAATTCATGTGCACGTATTGATTCGTTAAAATTCTTGAGTATGCGAACAACAGAGTTACAGAGAATGGATACAGACAGACAGACAGACAGACAGACAGACAGACAGACAGGCTCCCCGCTCCTTACACACAATAACATTCAAAGAAATCTACCTACACCCTTCGTTATGCGAGTCAAGAGGAGTGAATCGCCACACCCCTTCCACCCCTAGCCCTCCCCCGCTAGGCCAGCACCCAGGGGACGCCGCCTCAACTCCACGGGGGCCACACGCCGCAATCACTACTAAGGGCTGGATTTCCTCGCCACCCTGAGTAGATTGCCGGCACAGTGTTTTGTTTGAATGCTTGTTTGCAGTCACTTTTATTTATGTGGGTGCGTTGTGAAAATATATTCCCAGTACTGGTAACTTTATTTATTTATTTATTTATTTTTAGTATTGTTTTTTTTTATTATTGTACTTTTGTTTTTGTTTTTTTAGTTTCGTGTTTATATTAACTTTTGTTCGTTTATATTTGCAAGCGTTTCCAGTCTTCTCGGTTTATGTTTGACTTTATTTCTCTAAATATTATGTGTGTTAATGTTTACCTATCATGTTTCATTAATTCGCCCGCTTTCTTCCTTCCTTTCCTTAAATAATATGCGCGTGCGTTGTACTGCATTAATTATACTAATAAAAACTGCACTAATTACTGTTTTTTCACCTGAAGATTTAAGGGAAAATCTCGTGACACGTCCTCCCTGCAGCAACAACAAACAACAAATAACAAACAAACAAATAATAACAACCAACAAAACAAACAAAACAAAAAGCAACAACAACAACAACAACAACAACAACAACAACAAGTGGGGGCGGGGCGAGGCGGGGCGGGCTGGCGTGGAGAGTGGCGGCGCGGGGCTGCAATAGACAAACTTAGTATTAGTGGCCCTTGATATGCATCCCAGTGAACCCTGCCTGCTATTCTTGGTGGGAAGCGTGTCTCATTGTTCCCGCTGCTCATATTTCGACCGCCGCCACTGCCACGACCTCCACCCAGCCGCCGCCAGCCACCACTACTACCATCACTGCCCTTCCCATCACCTCAACCACAACAACACGCACATCACCATCAATGACCACAACAACATCAACGATTGCAACGGTGCCAACAAAAAACAGAAGCATCCCTGACTGCTATTGCCGTCACACATCCCCACCAGCCGCCACCGCCGCCACCACCACCACCACCACCACCGGCACCAGCGGACGCAAAAACAAGAACACCGCCATCACTTCTGACAGCAGTGCACCACCACCACCACCACCACTGCCAGTAGGAACAACAGCACCACCACAACCACAACCATCACCACTACAGCCAACAAGTAACAATGCTAACCTTATCAACAATTACTATTCCAATCAACTTTCATACTACTACTACTACTACTACTACTACTACTTCTACTACCACAGGCAACCTCACCAGCCCCGCCGCTACCGCCTACCGCCACCCTCGCAGCACCCCTCCACCCACCACCACCCTCACCACCCTCGCCGCCGCCGCCGCCGCCGCCGCTGCCGCTGCCACGGGTAATATCGCAGCAGTACACAGGTAGGAGGAAGGTGTGTTATGGGGGTCATTAAGGTCAATTACTCCCACGATATTGGCGGCATTACTCCCTTATGGCCCAGAGAGAGAGAGAGAGAGAGAGAGAGAGAGAGAGAGAGAGAGAGAGAGTAATAGTGAGAGAGAGAGCCTGTGTTAATTCAAAGCGTACATTTTTTCTACCGTGCCTCTTTGTCTCTCGCTCTGCTGTTAATCCGTGAAATGCTCTCTCTCTCTCTCTCTCTCTCTCTCTCTCTCTCTCTCTCTCTCTCTCTCTCTCTCTCTCTCTCTCTCTCTCTCTCTCTGTAAGGATGAAAATAAAGAATAGCGTTCTAATGACACACTATGGAAGGTTAAATATACCGTAACACTCTGGTTTGCAGTTCACACGAGGGACAAAAGCGAATCACTAATGCCGGCACTGCCACAAGATAAAACCTCGTATTCTTAAATGCTTTGTTCTCTCATCACGACCGTTTTCAAAGGCTACAGAGATAATTAGGTCGCGTTCTCACGGAAAATTTTCTCTTTGATGACACACAATCCCTGCTAAGCTATTGCTACATACAAGCAGGAAAACACTCTTTGGAAAACTCCGCTAACTTCCACTACAACCTCTTATTCTTATTCGCAGTCACGCTTCGTTTTTCCATTTCAACTATTTTCTAAGGCCAAAGAGATAATAAAGTTGGGATCTCATGAAAAACCATTGTTGATGCAGAATCCTTGTTAAAACTACTGCTAGAATCATGAAAACACTTGGAAAAACTTCGCTAATTTTCAATACAGCTCCTTAATTTTATCTTAATCTTAAACAGTTTATCACTTTCAAAGATCATATTAAATGGTGTCCTCACAAAATAAATCCCAATGATGATAGAGAATCCTTGTCAAACTGCCATTAGAAACATGAAAACTCTTCGAAAATCTCCGCCAACTTTCACTACAGCGTCTTGGAAGCAATCGAGGTGAGAAGATGAAACTTTAGAGAATTCATATCACAAACTCACACTCACCGCTTCTCCCTTCCAGACGTCTTTGCAAAGTCCTCCTGCGCTTGGGGATGAAAATAACGTACTTATATAAGTCGGAAACATTATATGAAGAACGTTCAAAATATAACAAGTATGAAATTCTCTCTCTCTCTCTCTCTCTCTCTCTCTCTCTCTCTCTCTCTCTCTCTCTCTCTCTCTCTCTCTCTCTCTCTCTCTCTCTCTCTCTCATTCACAGGGACCGTTGGCGAGAGTACAGTCACGTTAAGCGAAGTCAGGTTACATTAAAACAGGTGAGTAAAATTACAATATCTTCCCTCTACCTTTACACAAACAAGTCCATTACCTCGCTCACAATTCCGGTCCAACACAGTTAAAAAGATACCCATAATACTGCACGTGACTTATTTTCCGCCGTACTATAAAGGCGAGAGGTGAACTGAAATCCGGTGTGATGTTTTATACTCAGCCCTGCCTACGCACTTAAATTCCGTGGTTGTGAGCAGTAAGTTGCTGTGTCTTAGGGCAGGCCTCCGAGTATTTGTAGCTAATATCCTTTAACTCTTAAGCTTCCTAGCACTGTAAAAACTGTTTGCAAGGGAACACAGGAAAGAAAAGAGGGAAAACAGGAGGTAATATTCTCTTTTTAAGCTACAAAAATAGTTACGAGAGCCTAAAAAGTTATAGATATTAAGGAAGAAAATTTGTCTAGTGGTGAAAGGGTTAAGGTACATTGAAGTAAAGATCGTAGCAGCAAGCATCTCTTCATTAAACTTTCATTCAGGGTTCCTCTAGTAATAAAGGTTTACAAAAGTACGTACTTGTATTTGCAAAAGTTTAAATCGAATACGACACACGTAATTTTTAGTTAACGCCATTAGATCCAGGTGTGATTGCAGAACTCGCACACCTGTATCAGCAGTCGGTAACACACACACACACACACACACAAACACACACACAAAGGAGATTACGATGAGTATAAATGAAAGAACACTTTTTGAAATGTTTTGTGTTCTTTTTACGTATTATTGTTATTTGCACCCGATATTTACTTAACAGTTAATCAAATAATTGCACCACATGAAAGCAAAGTCTCTTAATGCGATGATGTAACCAGATAATAGAAAGAGTGATATAAGTAAAGCAATTATGTCTAAAAATATCTCGTAACCTCCAGAGCAGCAGTGTGTGTGTGTGTGTGTGTGTGTGTGTGTGTGTGTGTGTGTGTGTGTGTGTGTGTGTGTGTGTGTGTGTGTGTGTGTGTGTGTGTGTGTGTGTGTGTGTGTACTAAACTCGAGTCAGCTCTCTCGCAAATAGACAGATCACACACACACACACACACACACACACACACAAATGTTGGATAAATACAGGAAGTTATTTGCAGTAAGGACATTAATTCTTCACTGACACAACCAATGGAAGGGCAGCACCAGCAGCAGTAGTAGTAGTCTTATGTTCGTTTCACTCTCACTCAGACGTCACAAGGAGGAAGAGGAGGAGGAGAAGGAGGAAGAGGAGGAGGAGGAGGAGGAGGAGGAGGAGGAGGAGGAGGAGGAGGAGGAGGAGGGGAACAAGAACAAGGAGGAGGAGGAGGGGAACAAGAACAAAAACAAGATTAACAACAACAACAACAACAACTGAAATAACCACTAAAATAAGGTGAGAGAGAGAGAGAGAGAGAGGAGCTTTCACTGGAGCACACTCGCGTACACAAACCAGCAGTGACTTGATAAGGAGCGCTCATTCAGAATCATAGAGTCGTTTTTCTCAAATTTTTCTCCTCCCCTTACGATGAATGGCTGGAGGAGAGAGAGAAAGAAAACGTAACCTGCTGCTGGAGGAGGAGGAGGAGGAGGAGGAGGAGGAGGAGAGGAGGAGACTCAATGGCACACTTAGAATTCATGGAAGACGTATGTGTGTATGTATGTATGAGTATCTCCCCGGGGATCGATATGCGTGCCTCAGCTGCCCCAAGTCTCAGTATGCTTTAAGATAAATAAATAAATACTTGTAAATGAATAAATTAAATCACATACGTATAGGGTATTGAGTGCGTGGAGTTAGTGAATGCTTCGTGGATCTCTCTCTCTCTCTCTCTCTCTCTCTCTCTCTCTCTCTCTCTCTCTCTCTCTCTCTCTCTCTCTCTCTCTCTCACTCATGCAACAACACCAACTTGTGGAAATTAGAATAGTAAAATCCACTTTCCAATTACACAACTTCGGTAATGTCTAAATAGTAACCAAGTAAACTAATATTGATGCATGTATAGCAAGCCTTTCAATACCACAAAAGGTCGGAATTTAATCAGGCCAGCTTCTTACGCCGGGCTTGTGGCTGCCTGGCGGTCATGGTGAGTGTGTAGCGATGCGTGCAGCAGCGGTGGCGCGAATGACACCGAGATGTTTATTGGCACTGCTCGTGAAGTACTTAATCGATAAGCCAAGAATCGATCTGGACTGCTTTCCATATCCTTTCACCATCATTATTGTACTGTTATTATTGTATCAGTCCTGTAATTGTTTCAAGTGTAGAGTACTTATTTCATTAGCTGGAGATGACAAGAACACTTTCCACGTCCCTTCATCAAATACTGTATAGTTATTATTGCAATTAGTTCTGTAATTGTTTGAGTGTACGGTGCTTATTCCATTAGCTAAAGATGAACAATCAGCCGTTTTCCATATCCCTTCATTATTGTTACAGTGCAGTAGTTATGTTATTAGTTCTATAATTGCTTCGAGTGTTGCTTTGATCATTGCTCCAGCTCTGAGTCGTTAAACGGTGTACTAGGCATGATAAACTTGGAGCACCAGACTCTGCCCTCCAGTTAAAAAAAAAAAAAAAGCACCACTTGTATAGCTGAGCACAATACACTAAGCCAACTTCTGAGTGTATTGTGATGCCTTGGTGGCTACCACAACCACCACTCATTATCAGCATTATTATCATTAGCATCTATGATTCTACTGCAGGTCAAAAGTCTTTTTTTCCACAGCGTTCCTCATTCGTTTGTGTCAGCCGCTCATCTATTCCAGGCCACCACTTAAACGAGACGTGTTTCATCCACCATCTACGCAGTTCTTTGTCCACCTTTGCCTTCTTTTACCATTCCTAGGGTGCCACTGTTATTTCAGTTACTTATTTTTTAGGTACGTAATCTGTTCTGTTCATGACCACTTGTTTTTTTTTTTTTTTTTTTAGCCCTTTCCTTTTTATGTCCACTTTTTCATCTCTCTCTCTCTCTTTTAAATTATCACCAACATGTATTCAACTTTAGTTCAGCTCTCTAATCTTTAACGTTCTCATTCTTATCCTCCCTCCATAACACTCCATCACTAGTCACCATCTATCTCTCCATCTCTTTTAATCCCGCTTTTAATCTGGCGTTTAATCCCTCCCTGACACACCACCACTAGTCGCCAGTTGTGTAGTGATCCTCTGGTTAGGTCGTGTCTCCGTCCAGCTGTCATTGGGTCATCTGCCACTCTGCTGTCGATTATTTAGGTGAACGTGCCAGTCATTTAGCCAATCAACCGTCACTCATTCCGTCACCTATCAACTCATTTCACTCCAAGCCAGGTAGGCATCTCCACAATCTGGTCCTTCTGTCATCTTGTTCACAAGGTCACTCAGGTAAAT
Source organism: Scylla paramamosain (assembly GCF_035594125.1). NCBI lineage: Eukaryota > Metazoa > Arthropoda > Malacostraca > Decapoda > Portunidae > Scylla > Scylla paramamosain. Next base: position 6,983,074 of record NC_087167.1, on the reverse strand, counting down.
TCAGATAACTAAATATTTTCATAACCAGTCGCTCAAATGCCACACGTACACGTACACCACCTGTTCGTTGTGGCTGTGTGGTGTGCAGTACTCTCCCCTCCCCGCCTTCCCTCTCTCTTTCCGTCCTTTCCTAACTCCTTCGCTCCGCTCCCCTTCCTCTCTTACCCAATCCCTTCCGACCTTCCTATTCTCTCTCTCTCTCTCTCTCTCTCTCTCTCTCCCTCTCTCTCTCTCTCTCTCTCTCTCTCTCTCTCTCTCTCTCTCTCTCTCTCTCTTTCTCTCTCTCTCTCTCTCTCTCTTCAGGGAAAGGGTGAATACATATCAAGAAACATACGAGTGTAGCTTAGATCCTCTATACTTTTACTACTACTACTAGTACTACTACTACTACTACTACTGCTACTACTACTATTACTATTACTACTACTACTACTGCTTATACTACTACTACTTATACTATTATATTATTACTATTATTACTACTATTACTATTTGTATTATTACTTCTACTACTACTACTACTACTACTACTACTACTACTACTACTACTACTACTGGAAACAAAAGATGAAAA
>NC_087167.1:6955000-6977500 GCF_035594125.1 Scylla paramamosain | reverse complement strand
GTGTGTCTGGAAACGCTATTAACCAAGTAAGGAAAGGTCAGGGACAAAAATAGCTGAGAACGAAGTAAGTTTGTAATTTTGTAGTATAAGAACAGGGGGAAAAAAATAATGATTTTTAACAAATTATGGGAAGGTTAGAAAGGAAAAACTTTGAATGAACCCAATTTGTAGAGTAAGGACAGAAACATCACAATAATTCAGAACCAATTAAGGAAAGGTTGAAAATAGGAAAGGTTCGAAAGAATAAATTACAGTACAGATGATAGAGAACAAGGTTTAAAATAGAAAATAAGAGAAGAAGGATTAGAGAGAGAGAGAGGGAGGAAGATTATGGGAGGAAGATTAGGGAGGAAGATTCTACATTGAAGGCAATGTAGAATATAGAGGATAAGATAAAAAAAAAAAAGCTTAGAGAGGGAAAAAGGCTATGGAGAAGGGAATGTAGAGGATAGACAGAGAAATGCTATAGGGAAAGGAGCTTAGAGAGAGTGAGAAAAAGAGAGAGAGAGAGAGAGAGAGAGAGAGAGAGAGAGAGAGAGAGAGAGAGAGAGAGAGAGAGAGAGAGAGAGAGAGAGAGAGAGAGAGAGAGAGAGAGAGAGAGAGAGAGAGAGAGAGATTAAAAATGTAGCAGGGAAGGGTGAGTGTAGAAAGAGGAAGGCAACAGGGAAGTGAATGCATAGAGGATAGAGGATAAGGTTAAAAAGACTGCTGACGGCGGCGCTGCAGGTGTAGGTGTGCCCGCCGCGTCACACTGAATGCCGATCCCACGCAGCCAGTAATTCAATGAACTCCACTCCAGCTTCATCCATTACGGGGAAAAAATTCGCCGACATATCACTGGGGTATTTAAAATTCTATCCATCGTTTCATTTTCCTCTCTCTCTCTCTCTCTCTCTCTCTCTCTCTCTCTCTCTCTCTCTCTCTCTCTCTCTCTCTCTCTCTCTCTCTCTTTTATACTCACTCACACACACACACACACACACACACACACACACACACACACACACACACACACACACCAAATTAAAACCTCAATAACTAAGGAATTTCCCGCGATAGTGAATAATGTGAAACCTATAAAAGAAAACAAAATAAATAAACAATGAAAAAAAAGTAATAAAACGCACATATTACAGTATAAAGCATGACAAACAGACAGACAGACAAAGAGAGAGAGAGAGAGAGAGAGAGAGGGAGGGAGATGAGCTTTAACTGAAATTAACAAAAAAAAAAAAAAGAATAAAAGGATATGGTAAAAAAAAAGTTGAAAAAATGGGAGGCTGGAGTGCTAAAAAAAGGAAAAAAAGGAAAAAAAAAAGGAAGGCATGCGAGCAATAATGTTATAGAGCGTGGCGGTGAAAAAAAAAAAAAAAAAAACAGCAGTGAAAAAAAATATTCAGCCCAACAGATCTGGTTTGGTGTTTTAATAATATTCATGGCGGCAGCGTTTGGAGCTCATTTGAAAGAGAATTAAAACAGATATATTGCCACACCCTCACTAAGGCGACCATGACTGCTACTACTTACCTCTCTCTCTCTCTCTCTCTCTGCAATTTTAAGATACCTATTATGAGTCTTATTATCTATATATTAGTTTATCTGTCTACTCTACTACCATTACTACTACTACTATTACTACTACTATTATTATTATTATTATTATTATTATTATTATTATTATTATTATTTCTCCTTTCTTTCGTTTTAAGCGTCTATTTATTTTATTATTCATCAGTTTATCTACAATATTTCACTAGTGTGTCATTTACTCTTCCTCTTCTATTTGTTTAAAGTTCCTCCACACTGTCCTCTATTCAATCCCTTATTCCTTTATCTATTCATTCCATTTTGCTCTTATTGACATCACTTGCTTTCTTATTCTCTTTCAAAGCATCCATGACAGGTTTTTTTTTTCTTATTTATTTTATTTATTTACTTTTTTTCATTTACGAGTCTATATCAACGTTTTTATTTTATTCTATTCACTTATAATTACTTTTCGCTTCATTTCACTTTTTTTTTTTTTTTGTAATCAGAAAAAGAGATTGTTACTGGACGAATTGGTACAGGCGACTTTGAAGCATCCACTCGTTATCTCATGTCCAGGTGTGAGGGGCGCCTTAACAGTTTAGTCTTTGAGTGCACTTCAATACAACACTGCCAGACTGCCCGGGTTTTTTTTTTTTTTTTTTTTTTTACTTTTGTACCCCGGTCCTGCTGCCTGAGTTGAACTTTTTCGACTTGGCTTGTTTTTTAATGATCAGCTTGTTTTCATGAATTGAATGAGTTGGCCGTTTTCCTCTCTGCTTTACTGTGTGTTAGCTTTACTGAAATGACTTTAAACTTTATTCAATCAGTGAGTCACCCAGTTGGTCAAATCAGCAAGTCAGCCTTCATAGTTGTTAGTTCGTCAGTGAGTCAGTTACGGAAGTAGTTAGTCAACGAGTCACCTACGTAATATGCCAGGCAGTCAGGCAGTTAGTATCACAGATAGTCAGTTAACCGTACAAATATCATCATCATTGGTAGTAGCAGGAGTAATAGTATCATTATCATAATCAAATTCATTATCATTTTCCTCTTTACTTTCATCATAAACATTACATATATATTTTTTTTTTTTCTGATTTTATTTCGAGCCGAATTAAACTTGGTTCTGTATTCTCTTTTACCACGCGAGGGGGGCAGCAGTAACACTCCGCGCCCCGCATTACAATAACATTACATTTTAGGAGCAGCTTTACGAGGCGCTCCGTTACTTTGGTGTCTCTTGATGGTTTATTACTTCACTCTGTGTCATCAAATCCGTCAAGGTAATTTTGCCACCTAAGGACCCGTGAGTATGGTAACACTGCCGCCGACTGATGCTCACACTCGCTAACTGCTCTACGTTTTCCAGTCTGGTTTTAAAACTTGCGGCAAAACCATTGTAAAGTAAACGGTCATTATCATCATTATTCTTATCTATGTAATTATTTTTTTTCAGTACATTTAAATAAGTCTTCTGTTAGAAATATAACGTTAGTTTGACGCATATCTTAAAACATGACGGAGAGGCGTAGACAAGTCAGCAAGTGAGAGCATCAGTGAGCTAAACAGTTAGCATGTCCAATGTGCTCACGTGACAACATTACCGTGACTGACTTGGTGAAATTGAGAGCATCACACACAAAGCTTCCTCCTCCGTGCCGCACACCGTAAACCGAGGCTGTGGCAGGATGCACAGGTGGTGGTGTGATGCAGTATCCTGTCACTAATCGCGAGGCTCCTCAAGTAACAGTGACTTATCAATGCGTTGCCAGATTGCTCCAGTACTTAGACGAGATAACAGCTGAGATGAACACAGGCATGAATGATTTCTGCTAAGACTTCCCAACATTCGACAAGGTTAGAAAATTAATGCATAAAACAAAGCGCACAATGTTTCGAGTTATTCTGAAGTATTTGTTTTCTGGCACGAGCTTCAGAATTACGTAACCATTCCAATAAAACATTTAACAATTGTTGCAATGAAGCCGCTATTGTTCTGTACAACAAAGACAACAGCAGCCTCAGGGCCAGGCACGACATACAACTCATACCAATTTTATTTTCTGAAAACAAGGTATTTTCATTGGAATAAAACACACATTTCCAAGAGGTTCATTAATTAACCTTTATGATGGATGTTAAGGAAGGAAAATAACAGCTCGTAGTAAAGACATTTATTATGACAGTACAGGTCAGACTTCATTACCCGCTTCACTGCGAGACCCCGCGGCTCATCCTGCCAGAGATAATATTAATGCTGTCGATGTGGTAATTATTCTAACGAACAATAAATTCGCGTCCATATCACTTTATTACCGCGATCACTTTGTTGCGTGTATTACTCGGAAGAACAGATGTTGGTAATGGTTTGCAGAAATAATAAAACAAAGTTCGCAAAATACGATTAATTAAAATAAAGAATTATCCTTCACTTCATAACCAGGGTAACTAATTAGGAGTCAATGATCATCTGTGTGTATCACGCCGAGGTGATGAACTGTAAACAAAGGAACCTGTATGTGTTACAGGGAGGAAATACAGTGGCTGGTTTTAATGCGAGGAATTGTCTTTCACTATCTTCTTTATGACTGGTTTCCCGACAGGCTTCATACCGCTATGTGAGTGCATTTAATGATTTCTAAAGCCTCACTTCCTTCTGTCTTGTGTCATTCAGGGCAAAACAGTGATGAAGAAATACACAGGTCTGTTTATGTGATGGCACCGGAGGACTCCTTTTAAAAATCAGGCATGTGTCATTCATCTATGGTTGTGTCATTGTACATGCACGTCAGAACACAAGAACACACGGGAAGCTTTAGGAAGCCACCAGACCTACACGTAGCAGTCCACATAATCATCCATGTCTATAAGTTCATCTTTATCATCTACGCTGTTAATAAAAGTCACACTTCCGAACATGGGCAGCATCCACTCATCCTTACGTGAGTTAACGGACATGACATTAGCACTCGTAAATCATTATGAGAGCAGCGGGGAGTCACCACTCATGTCTTGACAGCCGTCCGGTAGTTCTGTCGTATTAGGGGACGATCATACGTGAAGCAAAGTTGATTATGCTACGCCCTTCTTTTGACGTGAATTGTCATGATGTTATAAATGCACCGCGTTGCCTCGTACGTAAGAAAGTACTACTACTTCAAAGTTCCTACGTAAATAACTCAAGCAACAGTGGGGCATGCGCAGTAAGGCTGTGTGCAGTGCTAAATGTGTGAACGTAAACCTGTCACAAGTTCCTCCGCCTGTTAAAACCTCACTGGTACAGAAAACATACCAGGATCCCCAAGAGATCCTTCTGCAAGATGACCATGAAATAAGACGAGCTTATGAACCGAGACTGACTATTTTTGTCACTCAAAACATAAGACATCACTACTAGCTTCTCTGTCCCTGTAGCTCAAAACACTGCCGCCGTGACAGGCATCGCCTCGTGGGACTAAAACACACAAACGTGCTGCCAGCGATGGTATCTGTGTCTCAGTACAACCCGTGGCCTCTGAGCAGCTGCTAAAAGATGTTAAGAGATGCACCTACAATCAGGTGTTAAATGTCATCCTTTTCTAACCCACCGGTAAGACCAGCCCACTACAGACCTGTCTCGCCGCCGCGGTACCTGTGAGTCAAGTTATTCTGAACTTTTTCCAAGCTCTTGCCTTTTCCAGTACCCACGCTTCAACACCTTTTTGAAATAAGTAGTAGGTTACTCAGCACATCCTTTAATTTGCTTAAAGGACTGGGAGCGAGTAATGAGCAAATAAAGTACTGCATTCACTGTGCAAATACATCTAAGCATCAAAGAAGCCAGTGGCAGACAGACCAATCAGAAAAAATGGTCCTGGGCTGTATGCCGAGCACACTCACTCAGCCTGAAGCGACGCCTTGTGTGCAGCCTGACTGCCCTAACATATTGCACTGAACTTCCCTGAATTTCACTCCCAGCGCCGCTTGAAATTTATTCCAGCGCCCCCAGGAGTATTAGCACCCCGGGTTAAGAAGCACTGCTCTCAGCCAATCACCGGCCATCCTCACCCCGCATGTACATTGATTTAAATTCAATTCCCTGCAGCGTCCTCGCTGTCAATGAAATAATATCTATCTTGTGACTCCGAGTTAGAATCACAACATATCGCAACGGAATTCAGATATTTACGTTTAGTTTCCCAGCTACAGGAAATGTGTAAGATTTTTTTTTCTCTCTCCTTCTTTCATTGCAGGACGTGAGTTAAGGTGAACATCAATGACGGCTGTGCAAAGCTGCTGTCACTCTGTCACAAATGTATAGTCATTGGTGAACTGTGGTATCAGTATTTGTTTTAATTTGAGAAGTAACGCTTTTCTTTTCAAGGTCTAATGGTGTGACGTCTTTAACAGTGAGAAGAGAATAGCGGATTCCCACAACAGTCAAACAGTCATTCCTTGGACTTTGCCGTTCATCACCAGTCGTGCAGACGGAAGCACCACGCTTCTCAAGGCCAAACATCCCAGCAAAAGCTGCCTTCACTTTTCTAAACGAAATTGGCTCCTTTTGCTGTTATAGCACATCTAGAAAATGAAGGAATGAAGGAAATGTTCCAGGATGAGGAACACAGAACATTTTCTCAACTATCACACGAGGTTCAGTGATATATCTGCCAACACCGTTGCATTAACATTTCTAGCCCAGACACTGCTCGCTGATCACAGCTCGCATCTAGCTGGTCGTTGACTCACATCACACAAGCACAACACCTCATCCCGATATCGTATCAACAAAATACAACCTTCACAGCTGATGCTTTCCTACAGATAAAACTTCACAACTTCGATGTGAGTTTGTGCACTTATTGCCTCCTTGGCTACGTCCTGTTGAGCTGCATGCGGCTGTGCCTCGGGAGACGGAGATTGAAATGGGTAACTCACGAGACTCCAAAGTATAAAAGAGAAAAGTATGAAGTATTGCTGTGAAGTTTAAATTTGCCTGCGAAAGTAAAGGTGAATAAGCTTTCCTGCTGTCTCTCGGCTCGCAGTGACTGGCTTCAGATGAATCCTAGCTAGCCTGCATGCCTTGGCTGCGAACGTATTCAAGGAATGAAACCTTCCCTTTAGAGATCTGTATTTTCTAATATAGAAGCTGTTGGTTTCATTGCTTTTTGTAGGCATCCCAGACGAAGACTCCACGGTAAGGCAATTCTGTACACATTATGACAACCAGATCCAGAGATCAACACGGGTTGTGCCGCGCTGCCCAACAAGCCACGGTCGCTCACCATCTTGCCTGGTAGAGTTGTCACTAAACACCGCAGTGATGCAGGCCTGGAGCCGCGGAATTCAGGACGAGCGAACTGACTAAATGAAGTTGAAGCAACGACCCAACCTGTCGCAGGCGACAGTCACGATATATATATATATATATATATATATATATATATATATATATATATATATATATATATATATATATATATATATATATATATATATATATATATATATATATATATATATATATATATATATATATCAGCAATAAATCAACGCTTTGGCGTTCTTCTCCAGAATGAAGCACCATTATTTTTTTTATTGATCACCCGCGCCAATTAGCGAGTGATTACCGCAATTATAATAAAATACCTACAGACTGAAAGGCAGACCGGTTTAAAAACTGCCTGAAATATTTCAACATTGAGTGAGCTTCGCTCGTTGTTGTTGTTGTTGCTGTTGTTGTTGCTGATGATATTACTACTGCAGTTGTCGTTTTTACTGTTTTCGCTATTGTTGTTGTTGTTGTTGTTGTTCTGATGCTGTTTCTTTTGTTACTTTATCATGAGTTATTTGGTTGCAGCTGCTGCTGGTGCTGCTGATGACGAAGATGGTGACAGTTGTCATTGTTATCTGTTATTGCTACAGATCCTGCAACTATCATAACAACAACAACAACCATATCCACCAACCTACCCACACACACACACACACACACACACACATACACAGGTAATAACAAGTCAACAGGTGCGAGGAGAACACACTGAGGAGCACATGTGACCTTTAATGTAAAGTTCAAGACATGTCACGGAGAGAATCCTTGTAAATTTAAACATCGAAAATCCTGTCTAGACCCCTTGGCTATATTATTTACATGCACAGCTTATTAGAATGCCACTGGCAAAGACTGCTGGCGAAGTCTGTTGAAGTTCCCGTCACTACCAATATAAATGTTAATGTCATTAGAAAAACATGTAAACGTTATTATTATGTCCTGAATTTAGGTGTGAAGTGGCGAAGGACAAACTTATGTATAGTAAATTTACTGGCGCAGTTGGATGTGAGGTGACGGAGGCTGCCAACTCCTGACGCGCTGCTTCCTCGTGACCTGATTCATCAAAGGGAATGAGACGAATGGCATCCCTTTCCCTGGTATTCAATTTTTGCCAATATCACAAAACTTGCTTTTTGTACCACAGGGTATTTCTGTAACTTAGGAAAGATTTGATTAATCTCACTCAATTTCTTTTCTCTTTCTTTCTTTTTTTTTTTTTTTTGCTCACATCCGTCCAAACAATTATTACAGTGACTTGAATGTTAACAAAAGACGCCCAAGACACTAAAACAGTTAAGTATTGGTATTCACCACCCGCTATTATCACCACTCTTCTTCACTACACCTTCACTGACCATCGTACCTTACCACCCACACCACAACCTGTCAGTGTCATCACAGTGAAATGCCCTCATCACATCAGTCATTACTACTCAAAACACATCATCACATCACCATTCACTCTCACCACCTACTCATCATCATCACCCATCATCGCCACTCATTCCCCATCACAATCAAACATCCTCTTGCCCCCATCACCACCACTTTCCATCACCTCATGTTTTAAGCTCTTCAGCCGAGCTCCTCCATTCATCCTGGGTCATGCTAGCCCAATGCACACCGCCGATCTCTTTCAGCCTTACACTCTTCCTCCGTGACCGCCATGTTGCGTCGCGTTCCCCTACAGTGCTACACCCGCTCTACCCAACCACACCACCTCAATCACGTTGACACATCATCAAGCAAGATTGTGTTTCAGCAGTACAGATATCGCCTACTCCACCAAGTAATCTAAAATTTCTAAAATTCGATTTATGAGATGCGAAGTGAAACTGCCAGTGATTTTTTTTTTTTTTTTTTTTTTTTTTTTGCCTTTGATCGTCCTATCCTGTACAACAAAGGCGGTCTTTGGTGAGATGCCTCACTACAGCACAGACTTTGCTCGCCCTCCACTGGTCTGACTCGCTTTGCTATAGTTCTTGTTTTCTCTATCCCAGTTTGAAGCGTTCAGTAACATTTACACGTCTGCTGCTCAGAACAGCGTCATTCATTCCAACAGGACGCTTTTTTTTCCTCCATATTAACCACGTCACTTGTCCCACCCCAGGGCACACACAGGCCACTCCGTGAAGAGGATGGTGAGGTTGGCAGCACACCAAACGGATTCAGTTTGCTCCCATTGTCAGATGTGTGATGCCACACCACCCGAGCCTCGCCAAGAGGGCGTGGCGGTTATTTCAGGCAAAGGAGCCTTGAATATTTGGAAATATTTCGTCATGTGCGGAGGTTACAGGCAAGGCGTGACACGTGGGCTGGTGCACACATCGTGCTTTTCGTCTCATCAACTTCTCTCCTCTAACTGACTGTCTTCAGCCTCTCTCTCATCGCTGCAATGTTGCATCTCTAGCTATCTTCTACCGCTATTTTCATGCTAACTGCACTTCTGATCTTGCTAACTGCATGCCTCCCCTCGTATATGACACGAAGCGGGCACAGCTGTACCCGGCGCCAGGGAGTGCAGACGGTGGTGGCTGCGTGAGGCAAACTATTGGGCGGACTTGTACTGTACATCCTTCTTCCTGCCTTCCCTCTCACGAATTGCAACTTGAACCCTCCATTGACGTTTAGCCAGTCCTGGGTACTTGCTTCCAATCTCGTGACTATATTTCAGCATTACGGTCACTGAGGACCTGAGCTGTGGTGCAGCATGCACTGTGGAGGGTCTCGTACACTGAGCCCAGCGTGGAACTGCACGACCGCCTTCCTCTACTGTATGGCCCTCGACTTGCTAACCTAAAGACAACTTGCCTATAGCATGTTACGGAAAACTTCCAGGGGGAAAATTTTCAGAAACAATTTTCAAACACTGCTAAAGAATTTTTAATAGTGTATGTTGCAACATGGCAATAAAGGATGATTTTTTCAAACAACCATCTTGCTAAACGTCCTCAATGTCTCGGTGACGTGAGTGGCGGGCACGTTGCGAGGTGCCGTCAAGATGCGAAAGCAAGGAACACTTCATGCGTCACGTGCATATCATGGTGGAGATAAGTATGGAAAAAAGGTAATTGTCTACCGTGCGAGTTCCCCGCGTTGACTGTCACACTATCCCATGCACATGACCTCCTCCTCCCCCTCCTCCTCCTCCTCCTCCTCCTCCTCCACTTCCACCTTCGTGCTTACGTTCATGCTTCAGCTCAATTCATACAAAATTCCTAAATAAAATCTGAAAATAATATTCACACTTTTTATTTTTTCTGTTTCCACGAATATTTTTCACAAAGGATTTTTTTTTTTTTTTTTGTTATTCAAAAAGTTTGTGAATTATGCTCTCTATAAACTACTGCCATCAAATACACCAACTTTTTATTTCTCATAATTGAGCCTTGGAAGCGTTGCACATACTCATCATACACGTATATACTAAAGAGTCACTTTCTCTTCTCACATCTCTAATTCACGACCTTGTTAGACTCGGCAGAGGAGTTTTCTTCCCACACCTGTCAGTGGATGGTTTATGATATTCTTTTCTCCGACATTCATGCAAGTTCTCACTGGCCAGTTCTTCCAAGTCTTGTGGTTGTCTTCAGCTCTACCCCCTTAAGGAAGGAGGCACTTCTCCCATATCTCATATTTACGTTTTAGGTGTTATCTAAAGATACATGCGAAAGAATGGAAGAGAATAACCAGTAACAAGGCCAAGAAAGGATTCTAGACAATTACCAATGTTGCTAACAGCTTACACCAGCCGAGGACACACACGGATATCATATAATAAAAACAAGATGAACAACAACAATAATAATAACAATAATTATAATAATCACCATAAGCTTTCTTCCCACCAAGTACAAGAAAGTCTGATACAAGTACCGTATCGTAAGCAGTCTAGTGTAAAACAATAGCGAGAGAGGCTGTTCATCAACACTAACCAAAGAGCAGAGGTTGGGGTAGCAGTGCACTACTTCAGGGGAACAGCATATTAACAAGCTGCGGCGGCAATAGGCTTTTACTAACACAGCAAACAAACAATCTGTTGACGTGATACAAGTACATATGTAACACTGCTAACGATCCCTCACCTGTTTGTGTTACTCCTGTTTGTGTGTGACGCTGCAGGATGGTTGTAAGGAGTGTGAGGACGGGAAGACACAAGATTACTACAATTACAAACACACACACCAAAGAAACACGCGGCACTAGTCGTCGGTGGTCACCTCGCTGGCCGCACCTGGCCGCGACGCACCGATCATGAAGACGTAATTCCTGCACCAAGGGAAGTAGCCCACACCAACATTTCAAGTTTACACTAATTGATTTCCAAAACCCAATATTTGCTTCGCATTTCTATTCAGGAAAGCGCTGCGGTGATCAACTCCCATCGCTAATTGTTTGTAAAAGGTGAGATTTTCATTTATACTAACGTTTTACTATCTAACTACAGGTTAAGCTAACTAGCGTTTAGATTGCCTCGTTAAGTAGTAGTAGTAGTAATAGTAGTAGTAGTAGTAGTAGTAGTAGTAGTAGTAGTAGTAGTAGTAGTAACGTACGAGTAATTGTGAACTTGTGGTACGACGAGGAGGCGGAGGAGGAGATAGCATCCTAACTCTATTACGCCTTGTGCCCAACCCAAGCCGAGTACTGGTAGTTTGTCTCCTCCCGAGTTAAGACGCGCTCTGAATGTAGCCTAGCAATGTTACTGTGTTGCAGTACAGCTTTGGTGTACTGTAATCGTGAAAAACTGCCGGGATTCACTTTAAGAGGAGGTTCAAGATTTAGGTCATGGAACGTGAACTCCAACAGTGTAAAAGACAGGTTCCATATGTGAATTCTCCTTATAACAGGTTTTCGCCGTAAGTAACATTCGCGCATAGAACGACACCCAGGCATACGCAGCACCAATGCCTCACGCCTGGCTTCCGCTGGTGTTGTGGATATTATAGTGAAAGCGTGCCGCGCGGTCTCACCCTGGGCCACTCAACACCCTGACGGCCACTCGGTGCCTCACTAAGATACTTGCAGCATAGTTTCCTCATAACACACATGGCAGGTTCTCCTCCTCCTCGGCGTCTGGTGATTTATAGATTTCCTGCCAAGGTTTTCACGTGTCCCCTCGTTGTTATTTCTGACAAGTTATCTTTACTACATTCGAGCGACAAAGAGCGTTTCTCACGTATTGAACACTGAAATCAGCGCGCGGTAAACAATTGCATATACAACTACAGGAAAACAACAGTTAAGAACACTTATACAAATGCTGGTAGAAGGATGTGGTCAGTTTTCTTGTCACGCTATAAAACACAGCTGCATAGAACACATTCCATATAAACATCAAAGCGAAGTGGTGGTGGTGGTGGTAATGGTGATGGTGGTGGTGGCCCTGTTCCTTCATAGCTCCTCACCGCTTTTCTCCGCTTCCTTCCACCCGTGACGTCCTCTAACACCACGCCGCCTGATGACCCTCACTGCACCAGAGCCTCGCGTCTTTTCCGTGTCCCCGTCAGGAGCGGCCAAGGAGCGTGAGATGAGCGGCAGCCGTGCGCCCCTTGATTGCCGCAGCGTGATGGATCGTGTCTGCAGCCCGCCGTTTATGTCTCCGCTGCGATGCCGTTCTTTCTCTTCCTTATTGCGCTTCCTTCGTAGTGACCGTCACCTCCCCCTCAAGACATCCACCAAGTGTGCTATCTTCCTCTACTTCCTTCCTTCCGTACCCTTCTCCTCTCCCCTCTTCATTCTTCCTCACCACTCCCACCTAACCCATGTAATTCCGCCTCTTCCCCCCCCCTCCCTGCATTCCTTTCCTCCGCACCCCTGTAATGCCGCCCCTCCTTTCCCATTCCCACCGGAAGAACTGCCCAAATATACACCACTGCCGCTACTGCCGCCGGTGAGTGGTGGCTACTGTTACTGCCCCTCTCGCTGCTGCTGTTGTTGTTGTGACCACCACCATCACCACCACCATGATAGCACTGCCGTTAACTGTACGTATGAAGACGGCTTTCACTATCACTACCACCACCATCACCACCGCCAACAGCTTGACCGACATCCTTTTCATCACCATCACTATCCACACCATCACCACCACCACGATCACCACAAACAGCGTCACAAGTATAACCAGCCACCACCACAGCAACAACCATTACTCTCTCTCTCTCTCTCTCTCTCTCTCTCTCTCTCTCTCTCTCTCTCTCTCTCTCTCTCTCTCTCTCTCTCTCTCTCTCCTGTTCGAGAAGAGTAAAGTTACGGCTCCCATCACCCGGCCCATCACCATCACTCCCACCATCACCACCGCCGCCATCACCATCACGGCAGGTATGCAGGACATGCACCAATAAACACTTCTTCACCTCCACCGTGACAGCCTGAATGCCCCGGCACTGTGGGTGGCCGGCACTGTGGCACTGTCTCCACCCCCGCGCTCCCCCACCCACCCCTCTCGCCGCCACGTGAGGAAATGACGGCGGGAAAAACAGTGCGGGTGGTGGTGATGATGATGATGAATAAAAGAGCCCGAGTGCTATACGTCACAATCTGTGGTGATGAAGGCAATGAGCGCTGAGTGTCCTTGTCGCTGTGGCCACGCAACGGTGACGGCGCGGAGGGAGCGGCGAGGGGGACGCGGGGACCGCGAGGGGCGGCATTGAGCGTGGGTGTTTAAATTTGGGTCACGCTGTCTCTCGGGTCTCAGGACACCCGAAGTGCCTCAAAGGGCTGCCCTACCAAGGCGAGGGTATTGGTATCAGGAAACTATGTATAGGTATTCTTCTGCAAAAAAAAAAAAGAATTATATATATATATATATATATATATATATATATATATATATATATATATATATATATATATATATATATATATATATATATATATATATATATATATATATATATATATATATATATATATATGCAGCATGAAACTCAGACCGTTTCTCGCACAGCCTCTGTTGCTTGCACAGACAGTCGAGGCAGCACAGCAGGAATGGTCCGGGTGGGAGCAGAGGGTAGACCAGCCTGTATAAGCCACGAGAGAGCTTTGGAATGAATTATTTACTGTCATTCAAGAGAAACAGTAATGCAACAGTTACCAGAACGACAGTCACTCTTAAAAGCAGCAACTCGCGAGCAGACCCTTGTGGCATGGGAACACGTGTGGTGCCATCGTGCCAGCAGACGTGGCGCCAAAAACATCCCAGCCTTTCCCTGCCCGGAATATGGCGCTGACTGTCTTTTGATTCAATACGCGCATCAAGCGGACAACAAGGGATGCTTCATGTCTGTGCCGCACCAACGCAAAATGTGGCGGTGTTGGGAGGGGAGTGCGGCGAGCTGCGATCAAACCCAACACCTTCCTCATCCACATCATGACACTCTGGTTCGTGTTCTGAAACGCTTTCCCTCTCATCAGCACTATTTTCAGAGGCCACAGATAATGATTAGTCGGCTTCGCAGGGCTGTTTTTCCTACTGATGATGCAGAATCCTTGTCAAAGTGTCACTAGCCCTCTTCACTACCCCAATAGCTTGCACTACAGCCTGTTGAAGTTGTTGAGATAGGGCGCTTCAGAGTTTCAGAAGCACACTGGCCTCTATAACGACCTCCCACAACCTTCGCTCATGTCAGCTGCTCATGTATTCCTGAACATCCCAGCAAAAGTCCCCACCTCATTTCTCCATCTAGGTTCCTGTGAACTCTGATTTCTTTCACCATGCTAAGGTTGCAACGCCATTAATCTAATCGTCCATCTCTTACATATTCGGTGTATAGCGTGTTCATGTCCTGCCTATGTTCAATTTTCTTCTTATTTTCTCGGTAACGTCCATAATTGCGTCAGGTAATGGAGCAGACGCAGCCCCGCCAGCCAGCACGCCCACGCCGCTCTCAGGTGAAGTGCCCCGGCGCCAGGAGACTCTATTCACCTGCTCTCTTGTCATGAGGGGCTTGGAGAACCTGCTGGCCGCGCTCGCCTTTACATGTTAAAATTCTGACTGCTAATGAGAACATGGCATCTTTTATATGAGTAACCCCCTCATTACTTCACAGGACAAATACAAGGCTACAGACTCTAAAAGGTTCAATTCCTCGATCACTCCGTTACTGCGATTGGTTTCTTTGGAAATTACACGTTTAACTTTCATGACATTTGACTACACTTAACGCGCTGCGCCATTCGAAGGTCAATAATGTCTATATTTCTAGTCAGTCAGTGGATTTGTTTTACGATTCTTGATGCCTCTTCGATGTGCGGCGCCGTATGACCTCGCTATCAGGGCGGCAAAATACTAATCAGCCCATCAATCACCTTCACTGCGTGGGCTGCAAGACGCTAAAGTCAGGCAAGCTAAAAATCAGACATGACACCATCATTAAAACTTCAGTGTTGCAGTAGTTTCCAGTCTTGGGTACAAGCGCCCTCTGACCTTCCGCCGCCACCCTCGCCACACACCGCCTAAAGTATCACTGACGCAGGCAAACTAATGAAAAGCATCCTCGTATTAATGATTGCACTCTACAGTGTCACTTGTATCGGGAAAAATGATACAGAGAAACCTTAGAATACAAAGAAATGTGAAACTGAAAACAGGAAAATCGTTTAATTGCTGGTGTTGACTGTACGTGGGAAAGCGTTTGAAAGCAGACGGTGTACTGAACGCTGGCTGGCTATTACACCTCAACACTCGAGGCCTGTTCTGGCGCCGTGAATGCCGCCTGAGTGCTGCGTGCATGGCCGGGAGCTGCTGCTAAATAATGCTACGCTAAACTTGCTGGCACTACGCGGCTAGGAGCTACAGGTGCAGCCTTTCACTGACCTTTACACACCGCCACACCTTGAAACTTTTATCACGGGCCTCGCTGTACCTCACTCTATAATGAAACTATACGGGATAAATAATAACGGCCTTAATTTAAAATGCACCTTGAATCCTTTTACTGCAGCGGATGGTCTTTGTTGCCATTCAGATCACAGAAAAAAGTGGTTTACGTGAACACACTGAAAACAGAGCAAACGGGAGGTTAAATCTCCCTTTTCTTGCTACAGAGTTATTGAAGGGGCTGGATTGCACAACAACGAGTGACCAGAAATTTAAGTGTTTGAGGGGGAAAATCGTTTAGCAGCAAAAAGATTAAGGCACCGAATGATCTGCTTCACCAGCCTGCCAAAACTTGTCCAACCGTCAATACACATCTGTCTGTCCGTCTACTAATAACAGGATGTGCAGTAATCTCGGAGCAAGAGCGAGATTAATTTTTCACAAGGAGTCGCGAAGAACTCCAGTGCCTTCATATAAAATGGAAGTAATGACATTTGTACTACAGCCCTTGAATGGGAAAGAATTCAGGTAGAAACTAAAAACACGGAGCCAAATGTGTTCAAGATTTCGCCATTACGTTCAAGATCAAGCTTAAATATTCCGAGCACCAGAAAGCGGGTGAGAGTAAAGTTAACACACAATGCAAGGCTTGAATAACAGTCATCTTTTTTTTCAGCTGCAAAGATCTCGTATTAGACCCATAAAGCAGCCTGGTCAGATCCCCGTGTATGCAGTAATTCTGATCTGGCCGTGCTGCTGGGAGGGGAAAGCGTAAAAAGGAAAGAACAGAATAAAGGAAGAAAAAAAAAGAGAGAAAGAAGGAAGGAAAGAAAGAGAAAAAGAACAAAAGAAAGAATGCAAGAAAGAAAGGAGGAAAGAAAAAGGAAAGAAAGAAAGAAGGAAAGAAAGAAAGAAAGAACTCTTCAGGTAAAGCAACAGAGGAGAGGAAAGGAAAGGAAAAGAGGACACTGACCTAAGGCAAAAAAAAAAAAGCAAATGAAAAGAAAACATGACCTAAACTTAAAACAAAGGAAAGAAAAAAAGACAGAAAAAGAAAGGAGAAAAGAAAGAAAAGACAGACATATCACCATAAATAGAAGCAGAAAAGCAAGAAAAACAAAAGAAACACATTTAAGGGCGAGGTACATACACACACACGTACATACATACAAAATTGATTCGTTCTGTACTCACCAATCTCCTTACATAAACTGGTGCAGCGGGTGGGAGGGAGTCTGGCAGAATACAGACTAAAATCATTACTGCCGCTGTGGAGAGACGTGGAATGGTAGAAAACGAACACAGTACAGATCAGTAATACTTCATCATCATCATCATCACCACCATCATCATCACCATCAGCCTCCAAGATTCCAAGGCAGGACAAAGGCATCCATCTGATCTACTCCACCAGTCCTCGGCTTCTGCTTATCCCTCTGCACTAGGCCACTCCAGCAAAACTTCTTAGCATATCTCTCAATCTAGTTATCTGTCTGCCTCTCTCTCTCTCTCTCTCTCTCTCTCTCTCTCTCTCTCTCTCTCTCTCTCTCTCTCTCTTGGAGGTAAATAACAACTGATTTTGTTCTAACAGTAATTCAATAACATTTCACAATAAGCAGACAGATAGATAGATAAATAAATAAATAAATAAATAAATAAGTCTTCATGTGACCGGAAGTAACAGGCTCCAGCTTAATAAAGTTAAATTTGAAAGAGAAATACGAATAAATTACCTCATACGTGGAGTGGTAGAAGACTGGAACAGACTCAGCAATCAAGCTGTTGGTCAAGAGGGAAGATAAGAAACATTTAGAAACATTTATTCATAGAGATGATAAGTGGATACAGGTAGCCATGTTTTATAAAGGGACTGCCACGTATAGGCCTACCGGCTTCCTGCAGCTTCTCGTGTGTGTTTATTTTCTTATGATTGAACCACGGAAGGACACACACACACACACACACACACACACACACACACACACACACACACACACACAAGCAAGCAAACAAGTAACAATCGGACATCCCGTGTATTTCTTTGCCAATCAAGTCGTTAGCGAAGAGAGTCAATCAGCTTCCATCGCCGGTCGTGCAGCTTAACCAAATCACCTCATTCAAGATCCACCACCACCACCACCACCACCACCAACGCCACCAACACCAAGGAACACGAAGGAAGAACAAACGGTACCACATCTCTCAACTTTCACGTGACTCTTTCTAATAAGCTCCTGTATCTAATCTAAAGTAAAAGATGTAGGATAGTAAAGCTGAAGGCTCCTCTACCACCACCACCACCACTAAGGAAGACAAAGAAAGAACAAACTGTACCACATCTCTGTCCATGCGTGGCTATCTGTAATGAGCCTCTGTATCTAATCTAAAGTAAAGATGTAGGATAGTAAAATAGAAGACTCCTCTACCACCACCACCACCACCACCACCACCACCACCCCCATCATGATCCTCTGAGCTTCTCCCTCGTTATCCTCACACGCTGTTGTTATTTATTTCCGTACAACTTTGTAACAATAGACTCTGTGCGGTTGGAAGGCGGTGTAATCTCTCTCTCTCTCTCTCTCTCTCTCTCTCTCTCTCTCTCTCTCTCTCTCTCTCTCTCTCTCTCTCTCTCTCTCTCTCTGTATTTATCTGTCCGTCGTCCCATCGGCAGCCATAACTCGCCTCAGTAAGCCCCAGGAAATAGAGAGGCTTCAGTAGATTTATCCATTCACGAGCTAAGATCTTACCCTATTTCTGATATCCCCTCGTCCCTCCCGTCTCTCACCAGCTTATCGAGGAGGAAATAATCTCTCTCTCTCTCTCTCTCTCTCTCTCTCTCTCTCTCTCTCTCTCTCTCTCTCTCTCTCTCTCTCTTTCTAACGACGTAACTTGAACACTATCAAACGTTTCTTGGTCAGCTGTGTAATGATAAGAAATTCTCTCTCTCTCTCTCTCTCTCTCTCTCTCTCTCTCTCTCTCTCTCTCTCTCTCTCTCTCTTACAATGCAGTTACAAACAAGACATTACCGGAATCAGCTGTACATTGAGATGAATTCGGGAAGTTAACAAGTCTGGTGCAAGCCAAGAATCACCAAGAAGAAATGAAACACATAACAAGAAGGAAGAATGAGACAAGAATGAAGAAATGAAGAAGGAAGGAACGCAATAACAAGATCCTGCAACAATGAAGCACGACAAGCCCAACGTATGAGTAAAGGCAAAAAGTTTCCGCCAGAGGCCACAGATCTTGCAAAGGGCGACACTCAGCACAGGCGCCACAGCTACAGTGACTTCAGCTAAGCAGTAACACGCCGCCAAGGACGAGTCTCTAAGTAGCTTCCCCGTATTTTATTCTGCTTTTATAAGTTTCTGTGAGCCTTACGGAATTCTTCGCACGTATAGCCACAGTCAGAGGTCGGGTAACACACCGTACATCGTCCACTGTGTGTTATATTTTCTCTTAGATTTTAGTCCTCTGGTTTGGTGACGGTCTCCTTACTAAGCGTAGCCATTATTTCATTTTTTTTTTTTTTTATTTACAGTAAAATCCCTCTCATCCGGCATTCGAGTATCCGGCAGCTTCAAGTATCCGGCACATTTTTCCCCGAGCCTTAAAATCAATAAAAATCAATGTGTACTCATAAAATCGATTAAAATTCCCGCGCGAGGCATACTTTGTCCCCTCGCCACCAGAGCGCACTGCTTCGCGCCACCCGCGGCCCACTGCACTGTGTTTACTCAGTGACTCAGTCCCGCGTGTGCACTGTTTATCGCCTGACGCCTTCATCATGCCTAAAGTTGTAGAAAAGAGGAAGCGTGTTGTGCTTACACTTAAGCAGCTGATCAGATCAGCTGCTGATTAAGATCAGCTGATCTTTGTTATGGTAAAATGCGTGAGTGTAGGGTGGTGATTGTGGACATAATTTCACTTCTATTCAAGTATCCGGCAATATTCAAGTATCCGGCATGTCGGCGGTCCCGTTGATGCCGGATAAGAGGGATTTTACTGTATTTATTTATTTTTTTTGGGGGGGGGGTTACAAAGAAGGCAGACTAAAAGCAAAAACAATTTCAGAAAAAAATGCCCGATAATTGTCTGTCTCTAAAAACAAAAAAGAGGATTCTAAAGGATAAAACGATTAATATTTGGAGGTGTCCTAAAACTCCTCTGTGTAACAAGAGCAACACAGCTTCCAGCCACAACTGTTGCCTCAGAGAAACCTGGAAGCAATTAAGAAGACGATATAAGAAAAATGTGAATTTACACGTGTGTGGCGCAGATGGTGCAGCGAGATGGGGCGATGGTGAGAGGCGTGCATTTGTCACGGTGACGGCTACGGGCGGGAGCACCATTACGTCACCGGAGGGACTGCAGACAAGGCTTTCAATCAACACTTGTTCAGGTCAAAGCGATCGAGCGAACCCTTTGAAGAGAGACTGTGACAACGAGAACAACAATCGAAAACTCCACCTGGCCTGCGCTAAGTAACACATTCACTGCTGCTGCCGCGGAACCTGAATGGGAGTGTCTGTCTCCTCCAGAGAAGAGCCGCCTCTGCAGGAAGCTGACCCGGTGCTTCAAAATATTCATAGGAGTCACTCCCACTGAAGCCTGTAATCCATTTCCCTCGATAGCAGGTCGAGGGCGAGGAGTAATGGCGCAGAGCTGAGGTGTCGACAGGTCCATCTAGATAGCATGAAATATTTCTTAACAAACGACATCTAGAGGTTTACGCCCCCTCCCTCCTCTCCCCCTACACGCCCCTCCCCTCCCCTCCCGTGCCCTCCACTGTGCTGCGTAACATGATGAGCTTGGAATGCTACACTTTGATCACTATCTGTCCCGGTACAAGCGTCGCGAGGTAGTGTTGATTTAGGAACGTGGTGGGCTGAGTGCAGTGAGAGGAAGGAGGCAGCGTGGCACGAATGTTTATGATAAAGTTCAGCGCTGAGGCAAGACAGACAATATGTAATGTGAACGTTTAATTATCAAGGATAGAAAAGTACGAAGACGGATCAGGAATAATTTTACTTAAGGCGCGCGGCAATAGGTGATGTAGCACACCTGTTTTACACACGTCATTTCTAAGAGAATAAGAAAAATACTCATGTAATTTTTTTTTCACATTGCAAGGTATTAATGACGAGGAAAAGAAAACAGATGCTTCAGTACACGCAAGCAAGCAGTAACAAACATCTCCTCGTTAAAAGAGAATAAATAAATAGCAAAAAAAACTCATATCAAACTCCATAAACACAAGCTGAAGGATCTGCTGCACAAAACACACTAATTCACAAGGAGACGCGAGTATTGGCTCACGTAACCTGATGCCAACACGGCTGAGATGAGCAACACTGGACCATTGTGACGCCAGGATGCACCGCCGCCTGCCACCCGAGCACCGTCCTGCCCCGCACACTGAAACCGGACGTCACTCAACGCTACCACCAATTTTGCATTACCTGCATCACTCAGCGTGGCCGCCAGACGTGAAGAGAATAGGGATGCGTGAACGAACGAGAGTAAACTAGAATAATTGGAAGGAGACCAGTGGGAAGACCGGAAAAAGGCCTGCTGGAGATGCTGTTTGGAGGATGACGTGAGGAAGGTGAACAACAGAGATCATGTACGAATCTACGAACGCAAAATGGAAGATTCATCAGCCATTCAACGCCGTAAGCAAAATGTAAGAGCGTTAATGACACCAAATGATGATGATGATGATGAACAAGGATCACCTCTCAGTTCTGCCGGTTGCCTTGGTTGTGTCTCACCTGTCATTGGGTAAAGCAATAAATAAACTCAAACTCGCTATCTAAATCAACTTATCCTAATAGTTATCAGACATTTGTAAATTCCTGAAAGTGAAGGGAAAAATCTAAATCCAATGGAGACTCACTTCAGGTTTCCAGCCACGCCTCCCTCCTTCCCTGAACCCATTAGTCGAGTTACAAATATTCAGATTTAGTTTCTGGCAAGTAGTGTAAAAATTAATCAACGTTTGAACTAATTTCGATGTTCCCTTAACTTCATAACCTCGTGGCTTTGGTGACGAATTTAATTTTGGTGACGGGGTGATGAGCCTTCCTCGGTGTGCGCTGAAATAGGAAAAAGTTATATGTGTGTGTGTGTGAGAGGTGCGTCAGCGTCTGTGATGTATATCCCTCAGAGGGGCGGGACACGTCTGGCAGACCAAAGGACGCTTCATTGCACCACAATAAGCACAAGTGTTGGAAAACCGTTTTCTTCCTCCTCTAGGGAACAGTTATTTTTCTCTCCCTCCCTGACGTATCGCCGGTCACGCCCCGTCCTGCGCACACACGGCTGTCACACTGGCAAGGGCTGCCAGCTGAGGAGAACTAGCACTTATTGAACTGACCTATCAAAGGACTGACCTATCGACTGACCTGCTGTTAAGAGACGGAAGATCATGGCGGCTCAGTAAATGTTGGTATGAATATTTGAATGAGAAGAAGAAACATTAAAGCGCAGAGGTGTGTTAACCTGGGTAAGAATGATAAAAGTTGCGAGTAGAGAATGTTAGTTGGTTGATAGAATGGTTTATATATTTATCAAGGCGACACAATAACGAGGTAATGTTATGTCCAGGAAAGCTATGAGTTAAGCGTTCAACCACAAAAGTCCTGGGATCTGCACGTACCGATGGCTTAGGGACGAAAAGAACGTTGGCTTTACTCAGTTCTAAAATAAACACCGCTGTTGTTGCCACGGTGTGCTGGCCCAGTCGATAAACACAGGCAATACAAAAGTCAATCCTACCATTATTTATGCAGCAGGTCAAGTCGTCATGAAAACATCGGCATTTTCCTCC
>NC_087167.1:6885000-6950000 GCF_035594125.1 Scylla paramamosain | reverse complement strand
CTAACATGAAGCGTGGTTGAAGGAAAGAATATATCGTCGACTAAAAAATCATTTACTTATCTATTCATTTATCTTACTGATATTGAGTTTATTATTCAACACTTATATTGCTGTGGTTGGCACATCTTTCATTAATTACTAGTCACTCTGAGACCTCATTTTTTGTTCCACAGCCGCTCCCAAACATTGTACTGCATAGAAATTGCTATATGTACTTTTTTCCATGTACTTCTTTCACGTACGTGCTTTTAAAGGATCCAAACCTTGTCTTTAGTGTTGTGAATTATTGTGTATCGTAGTGAAGGGGTTAAAATCATTACTTAAAAGTTTGCAAGGACATAAAGACAAAAATGGAGGATGGACAATAGATTCACTTTCTCTTTTGTAAATTATATAAGTATTAAAGAGTCTTGTGAAAAAAAGGAGCCTTCATCTTATACTAACCTATATTTGTTATTATGTTTCATTAGTGCAGCTTATGAGTGACAGCCTCTGAAGGGGAAATAACACTTTTTTGTTCTTTTGTGTTGTTTTGTGATGGAGGCGATTCCTTCGAAATCCGTGATGACTTAAATCGATATTTCAATGTGTGTGTGTGTGTGTGTGTGTGTGTGTGTCCAACGTAATTCTTAATCACAATATTTTTTCTTAATCTACGAAAGGAAAAAACGTTACCATTGACAAATCTGGCGAACTTAGCACCACAGCGTTACCAAAGAAGCTCCATATTATTACCTTATTTAGACCTCAGCCATACACCTTACTTGACATACTGCAAACTTACCCCTTTACCCGCTAAGGTCATCCCTGCTCCTTAACCTTCACAACAAACCACAACAGCACCTCTCCTCCGCTCCTGTCACCCCACCTCACTCTCATGCTAATCACTTATCCAGAGCACCCATTTCATAACATTATCCTTCCAATATTTAAGCAACTCCCCTCTTACACCATCAATACGCTGAGCTTTTCCTGCCTTCAGCTTCCCTAATGCTTTTTCTATTCGGCTCCTCTCTTTTCGCTCTGCAGACACGGTCGCTTGGTATTGATTTCTACTCCCAAACTTGACACTACTGCCCTCCCTTCCATTTCCGCATTCGTAAGACTCTCAAAGTGCCTCTTCCAGGTCCCTTCACCTCTTCACTCCCTGCTACACGCACTCCATCCTTCCTCCTCAGTCTCCCGCCACCACTCTCGCCGCACCTCATTTCTCTTTTAGCGTCTCTGCCGTCCCCTCTAAAAGTTCCTTATTTTCCGGGTATTTCACTGATAACTTCTAACTCAAATCCTCGTCTGTATCTCCTTAACTAATCTCTTAACCATACATCTCTCTCTCTCTCTCTCTCTCTCTCTCTCTCTCTCTCTCTCTCTCTCTCTCTCTCTCTCTCTCTCTCTCTCTCTCTGCGACACATTCCTCTCTGCATGCCTCTCTCTTATTCTCGGCCGCCCTCTCTGCTTCGTCTTTTCCCATTGCATTTCATTTTTTTTTTTTTTTCGTTTTTACCTACTTGATACCAAACCCTAATGAACTGTCTTGCAAAACTTTAAATACATGATTCAATCTATTTCCGTTTTCATCTGTTTCAAATTTAACGTCTCTCTCATCATTTGATTTAGCTCCATCTCATACCTTTCCTTGTTTCACTATCATGTAATTTCTCACTTGCTGGCTTTTTACGAACCCTCTTTCTCTGCTCCGTATCCTCCCAAACTCCCATTTGGGGTTCTGATCCTCAATTTTTGCCGGTACAGCGAAGCGTTCTGAGCCACTTAGCGTTTCACTCACTACGCTGGCATCAAAACCTCCTCCTTCATTTTCTGAAAAGAGCAAACCCTTTGGTGGGAAACTTTTCATCATTTAATACACCATATCTAAAATCACTATTGCTTTATTCTTCTCATATATATATATATATATATATATATATATATATATATATATATATATATATATATATATATATATATATATATATATATATATATATATATATATATATATATATATATATATACATATATATGTGTGTGTGTGTGTGTGTGTGTGTTTATATTTATATCCATCTATCTGCTCAGCTATTCTGCCCTGTAACGACTCAGCATCAACCTGATTACTAAATCAATTCCATTCCTCTGCCACTCTATTTTGAGAATCAGTTCCTTTCTACCTTTTTTTAAATCTACCTTTATCAAGCTTGAAACCATTGTTGCTTGTCCCATCCCGATTACCGATCCTGAGGATTTGGCTTATGTCACCCTTGTTATATCCCCTATACCAGTTAAAGACTTCTATCAGGTCCCCTCTTAATCTACGCCTCTCTAAGGAATGTAAACTTAAAAGCTTTAAATCTCCTTTCGTAACCAGTACTTCTCATTCCTTGTATCTTTTTTTAGCCATGCTCCTTTGTACTGCTTCTAACAGACCATTGTCATTCCTGTGATATGTGGACCAGAGCTGCACAGCGTGATCTAGATGAGGTCTGGCCACTGCCAAATATAACTTTAATATCATTTCAGGACTTCTTTTAACATTGCTAAAGATGAATCATAATACACGATTTGCTTTATTTCTGGCCTTCATGCATTATTTTCTTTGACGGTGATCAGAGCTATCCATAACTCCTAAATCTTGTGTCTTTTTTTTTTATCTTACCAGAGCCTTGTTCTTTATTGTTTACTTATTGTGTGGATCTCCTCTACCCACGCTAATTATATTTGCTGACAATTAATTGCATTTGCCATCTATCTATCTTTCCGTTCATCCTAAGACTGTCTGCAGGGCGACTGCATCCGAATCCAACATAATTAACTTACCTATCTCCGTGCCGCTCGCAAATTTATTAATATCGCTAATAATCCCATTACCTGAATCATTAATGTATATTAATGGGTCTGCTACCTCTACGTGGTGTTTTAATGATGGTACAATGACGAATAGGACCATAATGATCACAAAATGGATGCGTATTTACTTTCTTTTTTTTTTCCAGTCTTCATCCTGATAAGACAAAACAGAATTCTCTGTCGAAAATCCCTCCCTGCAGAGTGTGGCAACATGGATGCTGCGCCACCACTGCACGAGTAATGAAAAACATCGGCATTGTGAACACGCCCTCCATACACTCGGACACGTATCGGAACTATGAGCCCATCGAAGCTCAAGGTGTGTGACAATAATTATCATAATTCAAGATGACCACTCCTCATGATTCTCTGTGCACGTTAATGTTTTAACATGACACCTGAGTGGTCCCATAAGATATCGAGAAGGTTTAACACCAACAATTTCTAAAGAACCACGCGCTCCTACCCAGATGTAGTCATTTCGCGACGACATTTTGTATCATTCAATGCTTCAAAGATGTTTTCATGCTTACCACCACGCCTAGCCTCCTGTCGACACTTGGTTCTCCCTCCAGTCTATTGTAGACTATGTTCATCCTGACCTGAATCCACCCAAATGTAATTCTGTAAGTTTAATACAGCGCTAATGACTCACTGCTTCATGTTGCAACTCCATGATTTACTATTGCTTTCATCATGTCTTTCACGGTTTTTGGAATTCCAGAATTTTATCGTGATTATATATATATATATATATATATATATATATATATATATATATATATATATATATATATATATATATATATATATATATATATATATATATATATATATATATATATATATATATATACACACACACACACACACACACACACACACACACACACTCGCTCATATACAACATATTCGCGCGCGCGCGCGCGCGCGCGCGCACGCACGCACGCACGCACGCACGCACGCACGCACGCACGCACGCACACACCTCACAGGCAATAATACCACAAAAAATTCCTGCCCATAATGGAAAATAATACATTTCAGCACATAATCAGGCCAGTGGATGCGCCACCGACGTTCATTTAAATATTAAACTTTACCGTTACACGAGATATATGAAAGGATTAAATTTGCATAATCAATAGCGCCCAAAATAATGTACTGGTTGTAGACAAAATACATATGGAAATATACCCACTCATAAATGAAATCATAAACATTGGCGATGCATCCACTGACGCAATAAACAGTGCCTGTCTTCTGCTTCCTGTGACAGGCTTGAGTGTTGGAGATAGTGTTGCCTCAGGTGATGCTGAAGCATGATGAAACAAAGTAACTGTGAAAACATTGCAAAGTTGTGATGGTGACAGGAAGCAAGGGAGCTGTGGACCTGACGCGGCAGTTTGGTGTGTCACTGCAGACCATGATAGTTAAGTCCAGAGTTAAGGTTCAAGTGTGTAGTTTAGTTTTGATTATCAACTCCCATTTTGTATTTATTGTTGATAGATTATAAACATATCCTATGA
This sequence comes from Scylla paramamosain, assembly GCF_035594125.1. Classification (NCBI taxonomy): domain Eukaryota; kingdom Metazoa; phylum Arthropoda; class Malacostraca; order Decapoda; family Portunidae; genus Scylla; species Scylla paramamosain. The sequence goes on along the minus strand of NC_087167.1, from coordinate 6,945,627 downwards.
AACTTTAAAAAAAATAAGCTCTATGAATCTTATAAGAAATCAGATAAAAAGTTAAAGAAAAATTACATAATTAATAAAACACAGTGTGTGTGTGTGTGTGTGTGTGTGTGTGTGTGTGTGTGTGTGTGTGTGTGTGTGTGTGTGTGTGTGTGTGTGTGTGTGTGTGTCCGCTTCTCACGGAAAAACAATAGAACTGATTGTGTTGAAATTTGGTAAAGGGTTCCACCTTGATGCGGGGAGTGACATAGGCTATGTCTTAACTACTTCCAACTTAAAACCGTTAGATTATTCAGGCAAATCTGTCACCGTAACCCAATTCTTGCCAGCGTCGCCAGGTATACCGTTACCCTTTTTTGAAGGTGGCGCTAAGCAATTCATTGTTAGCTTGGATTTTTTATGTTAGGGGAGAGAGAGAACATGTACAACAGTAAACGGCCGTACATTTTAGGTTTATTACAAAGTAAACTTTGATTGGTTAACAGATTTGCCGAACAAACGACTGACTTAGGATGATAAACCGTGCTTTGGAGAGCCAAGTTTTACCCGGGCAACGCCGGATAATTCTGCTAGTGTGTGTGTGTGTGTATATATATATATATATATATATATATATATATATATATATATATATATATATATATATATATATATATATATATATATATATATATATATATATATATCGCGAATTCCGTAAAAGAAAACATGTACATAAAAGTTATGTAAAGACGTACTGGTTAAAAATTTACAGAACAGTGCACATTTTAGTACAGTATAAATAAAAATTTTCAAACTGGTTTAAAACTCACTGGGCTAGCAAGAGCACAACAACAGCAGCAGCAGTAGCAACAACAACAACAACAACAACAACAACAAACTAATACCCACGTCTTGAGTTCCAGCCTCGTGTTCACGAGCAGGCTGCACAACTCAAGAGTTGTCAACACGTGTGAAACAAATTAAATTTCCCAAAACGCCTAAAAGTCTTACTCTGTTATTTATCTGCTACTATTCATTGTGTGATCGCTCCGGTTGTAATGCAGCATTCAGGACCGTTTTCCTTACTACAGTTGGCTTTTACGCGTCAATTTGCAGTCATCCAGCAAGGCAGACACCGGCACGGCGAGGCGAGGCGAGGCAGCACTTCACGCCTGCCTGCTAACTCCCAAACGCAGTTTTCCGAAGCAAGCCCGGTTTTGACTTTCCATTTTTTTTTTTTTTTTTTAGGGAAGAGGTGGAGGTGAGTTGGTTCGCGTGAAAATCGTGATTTATGGTGTATGTTGTACAAAAAAAAAAATATATATATATATATGTAGTAAACTTAACTGTCCCTAACAGCTCAACCGTAAACTTTTAATGAATACAGTAACCTGCATTAAATACATGATACCATGCAAAATTTGAGCTTCACATTAAAGTACACGCTTTGCTGGTAATTTTCCGACCGAATACTACCTACCTCGAATTTGAACGAGGCGCAGTTGCTCCCACCTCGCTCAGGCAATAAAGAATCACCTTGCCTCCACGTAGATCTGCCACACAACTTCATAAGTATTAATGCACTAGACTGAGCAACGCCTAATGTCTTGGATTAAAGGCTTCCTAAATGATGATATAAAATACTGTAGTATCTGCAAAGCACACTCTAGAAACGTCTGCAGGAGCGGCAGTCTCAGGTTATGATGGTGCTGCTCACAGAGAGACTTTATATTACTGCAAGCTTCAAACAAAAGTTTCTAACAATGATTTAACCTCTTTCACACAGTTCGGCCAATGTCCGTATCTGCACTTTCACGCGGATTCACCTTTCCAGACGCCGTCACCCGCTCAGTGAACATGATTTTGACGCAAACTTGCTCTCCAGCTTCCTGTCTTGCACCGTACACACGATTTATAATTTTCACTCGACTTATCCCACGGAGCTGGAGTCTTTTCCACCAGTGATATCAACAATTCTGTTCTCCAGCCATATATCTTGGAAAAATTTATATAAAGGTGAAACCAAATAAACCGCTGACAAACACAACTAACCATCCTGAAATCACACAGGATACTGAACAAAATATGTGATGAGTAGCATAGTGAGACGTGTGGGTGTGGCCAAACCCGCGCCTTGTGGAGACATGATTAAGACACTACACAGTGCTCTATTTCCCCTACAACCGGGACAGTCCTTTCACCCGTGAAATTATCCGGGAACGAAACATGGAAAGTTCACACTTAAGGTATCCTCCACACGATGCCGCCACCATGTTTGCGTTGATTCAAATACAGCCGCTCAGACGTGGTCGAACCACATCCGGCAGCGCGTCAAAATTTGTGGTGGCGAGGCGGTTTTTGTGTGCGGCAAAGCTTGTGAAGCCAGAAAAATTATCACCCCACCAAGCTGGTGCCACTAAGAAGACTGTAGCGCCACCACGGAGCTCTCGTGGTTTCCGCGGGTCCGCACATAAACGCGAACGCGGGGATCGCCTGCACCTTGCGAAAAACGCCTTAAGCGTCAAGGAAAAAGCAGAAGTACAGCAGTAAATCTTAACAAAGAGTTTTAAACGGGTCCATGTTTTTTTTTTTTTTTCATTGGTGGCACGGTCTTACTTGAAATATTACTGAAAAACCCTGATAACTTTCATCGGAGTCTGTTAAAATGTAAGGTAAGAAACCGAAGTGTCCGAGAATGCTGTCCCTGTGTCGAAATCCAATGAAGCACACAGCACATGCAGCTGAGCCGCGCCGCCATGAGGGAAGGAGTGCACTAAATTCTTTCTTTCTATACGATAACAACACATTAAGTCCTTAATAATCTTTCTTCAATCAAATGAATAATCTTCAGTGAATGGCACCTCGCTGCCAGCACTATATAGACGCTTCGGTATCACCTAAACATGAATCACTGTTGAATGAACCATCCGAACCCCTGAGGCTCGAGACGCGCCGCTGGCCAGTAACCTGAGAAACCCAAACTCATGCTCGGTGCACCATACCTTGCTTGCTTCCTCCCCTTGCATGCTCCCTCAGGCAGTCAGCGGTGCAGCAGCAAGGTGTGGACAGGCCAGCCACCACCAGTCCTTTCCTCCACCCACCGAAATCAGTGGACAACCACCTACTGTATCAAGGCACAACCACGCACTCCACTAAGACACTCACGCTCTCGACACTCGTGACTCGTGTTTCTATTTACTGCCACAAGGTGCCGCCTTCATTTGAGGACCATTGCCAGGAAACTTTATTGTGTTTAATGCATAATTTTATACAATTCACTGATATATATATATATATATATATATATATATATATATATATATATATATATATATATATATATATATATATATATATATATATATATATATATATATATATATATATACAGTAAAATCCCTCTTATCCGGCATCAACGGGACCGCCGACATGCCAGATACTTGAACATTGCCGGATACTTGAATAGAGGTGAAATTATGTCCACAATCACCACCCTACACTCACGCATCTTACCATAACAAAGATCAGCTGATCTTAATCAGCAGCTGATCTGATCAGCTGCTTAAGTGTAAGCACAACACGCTTCCTCTTTTCTACAACTTTAGGCATGATGAAGGCATCAGGTGATAAACAGTGCACACGCGGGACTGAGTCACTGAGTAAACACAGTGCAGTGGGCCGCAGGTGGCGCGAAGCAGTGCGCTCTGGTGGCGAGGGGACAAAGTATACCTCGCGCGGGAATTTTAATCGATTTTATGAGTACACATTGATTTTTTCTTGATTTTAAGGCTTGGGGAAATATGTGCCGGATACTTGAAGCTGCCGGATACTCGAATGCCGGATGAGAGGAATTTTACTGTATATATTGTATGTGTGTGTCCACACATATATTTGGTTGACAAAATTATTACAAATCCAGATAATTAAGCAAAATAATAATAATAATAACAATAATAATAATGATAATAATAAATAGAAATATAGTAGAAAGAATAGCGCTGGAATGGGATGCTTTTAGTAAACAAAACCGCCATGAAAAACCATTTCTCACTCTTTTTAAAGAGAAAGGCGTCATCAGGACGTGTACTCCCAGGACCACGAGTCAGCACATCCTTCCCGCTCTCACACACAGATCGGACACCCTGGGTCTGCAGAATCCCCGGACAGAGACTTCAAAGTGCCAAGAAGAAACGGAGTCAGTCATGTCCGCCACAGGAGGAGACCATCATGCATTAGCAAACAAACCAAAAGTTGAAGACATTTCAACTATAACTAAAGAAAGGAAAAGTGAACATGGACAGAACACGCCACGCACCGAACAGGTAGATGGACAGCTAAAATAACGGAATGATGGTTTAAGGATGATGAAAGAAAGCAGACGGAGAACTAAATAGTGAGGCATCTGCTGGGCGTCCTGGAGCAGACAGGCAGCAGACATCAGTGGTGATTGGGAGAGGCATTTCTCTCGTAGTGGAATCATAAAGGCTGATCATAATGATGCTCGGGACGATGACAGCGTGTATGTATGTGTGTGTGTGTGTGTGTGTGTGTGTGTAGAGAGACAGATAGATAAACAGATAAAGTTAAGTAGGCAAACACGTAAGCCTTATGAAATAATTTATTGATTGAATACCTGGACACACTACGCGTCCTCACTAAGCTGTGAAAAGACACGTGAATATAAAGGAAGTGGCGATGGAACCAAGGAGTCTCGGGCAAGACCAAGCCCTGCACGCCACCACACACTATGGGTGAAAGTTACCTTCTGCAGTTTATAATATAATCGATCACAACTTGCCCGACGACGACGGCCTGCTGCTTGTACGTAGGGTTACTGAAGACAGAAACAAGGATATATGGATGCAGTAACAGCTAGCTTCTTCTGGTTGATATAGAGATACAGTAAAATCCCTCTCATCCGGCATTCGAGTATCCGGCAGCTTCAAGTATCCGGCACAAGGCCCCAAGCCTTAAAATCAATAAGAAATCAATGTGTACTCATAAAATCGATTAAAATTCCCGCGCGAGGCATACTTTGTCCCCTCGCCACCAGAGCGCACTGCTTCACGCCACCTGCGGCCCACTGCACTGTGTTTACTCAATGACTCAGTCCCGCGTGTGCACTGTTTATCACCTGATGCCTTCATCATGCCTAAAGCTGTAGAAAAGAGGAAGCGTGTTGTGCTTACACTTAAGCAGCTGATCAGATCAGCTGCTGATTAAGATCAGCTGATCTTTGTTATGGTAAGATGCGTGAGTGTAGGGTGGTGATTGTGGACATAATTTCACTTCTATTCAAGTATCCGGCATGTCGGCGGTCCCGTTGATGCCGGATAAGAGGGATTTTACTGTACCTCTGTGTGTGTGTGTGTGTGTGTGTGTGTAATAATAATAATAATAATAATAATAATAAACGGTTTATTGTTTAGGCAGTTAAACTGAAAATGTACATAGGGTGTATGTGTGTGTGTGTGTGTGCACGTCACCACGCCTCATCGTCTGAGGGCACGATCACACTTGGCGTTCCTATGGATTCGTACTCCTCATCCTCGTCGTCCTCTTCCTTCTTCTGCACGTCCTCCACCAAACTTCCTTCTTCCACTTTTTCCTCTTCTTCTTCCTCCTTCTCGTCTTTGGTGCCCTGCTCCCCGTCCCCCTCCCCGCCCGCTGTGTCCCGCCCCTCGCCCAGGGCAGCAAGGCGGGCGTGGTAGTGGCGGCTGAAGCGCTGCACCACGGTCTCCGCCGCCCGCGCCGCCATCCTCCGCTCGTGGATCCGACGCATCATTTTCCTCTGCGAATTGAAACGATTTCACGGTTAATACGAGCAGGGCGGGTCGGCCATATTTCCACCCGTGGGGAGAGAGAATTTATCCCGGTGGCGTCCATTACCCAGCCGACGTTCTTTTAAGGTTGATATATTGTACACTCAAGGAGGATTTGTTATTCTTTTACGCTTGATTTATTTTCAGTTGTAAGACCTTTTTTCATAGGAGTAGCAGGGGAGGGCCTTGAATTGGTGTTTGGGGCAATAATAGCTCTCCTCCATCTTACTTAGTTGATCAAAAGTATTGGCACTTCAGCTGCTGCTGCTGCTTTTTTTTTTTTTTCCCTTTCTTTCTTTCTTTATTGCTGTCACCAGTAGACCATAAACAACAGCAACAACAATTTAGTAGTAGTAGTAGTAGTAATAGTAGTAGTAATGGTAGTAGTAGTTGCGGCGAGGGTGGTTGTGGTAGTGATGCTGGTGATGGTATTAGAAGTAGTAGTAGTAGTAGTAGTAGTATTAGTAGTAGTAGTAATAGTAGTAGTAGTTGCGGCGAGGGTGGTTGTGGTAGTGATGCTGGTGATGGTATTAGAAGTAGTAGTAGTAGTAGTAGTAGTAGTAGTAGTAATACTTAGTAGTAGTAGTAGTAGTAGTAGTAGTAGTAGTAGTAGTAGTAGTAGTAGTAGTAGTTGTTGTTGTTGTTGTTGTTGTTGTTGTTGTTGTTGTCGTAGTAGTAGTAGTAGTAGTAGTAGTAGTAGTAGTAGTAGTAGCGTATTAGTAGTAGTAGCAGCAGCAGCAGCAGCAGCAGCAGTAGTAGTAGTAGTAGTAGTAGTAGTAGTAGTAGTAGTAGTAGTAGTAGTAGGAAAAAGAAGAAAAGATGAAGAAAAGAAAAGAAAAGAAGGAGAAGAAGAAGAAGAAGAAGAAGAAGAAGCAAGCAAGCAAACAAGCAAGCACAGCAGTAGCAACAGCAGCAGCAGCAGTAAAGCAGTGGCAACATTAAGAAGGCATCTGTTTCACCTGCAACATTTGTAACTTCAGAATGTCGGGTGAAGACGGTTCCTCCTCCTCCTCCTCCTCCTCGTCCTCCCCTTCCTCCTTGTACGGGGCCTTCTCGCCTTCCCCCTCCTGGTCCTCATCCTCTGTGGCGGAGAGAATACCTCGTGAAATTCGATGCAGCGCACCACTCAGTAAACAAAAGAACACGGCGGGGACACTGGGCCACCAAAGCGGTATGACTGGGGAGGGTTACTGGTACTGTTTAATCTTCTGAATCCGATAGTCTTTTTCGTAATCTTATTTCAGGTAAATTTGTATGCAGTCATTGAGTTTCATGGGTGATCTTAAATCGGAGAGTTGCGTATGAATCTAGTAAAATACTGGCCTAAAAAGTCTCTAGTGTTATGAAATTCTGACATACAATTGATTGGTTTAATACGTTCCAAGAGGTTTCCCCGACTGTAAGGGTTAACACTGGTCCAACACCTACGTCTCCTCGTCACCGCTGGAGCTAAATAAAACCCCGCATCAGTAATACCGTAGACCAGGCAACCACTACGGTCCACAACAACAACAACAATAACAACAAACACACACACACACACACAGACTGACCCTCGCAACACCAGTACACAGGCCGGCAGCTGGACAGTGGTGGCGGCGGCGGCGGCTCTGAAACACCCGTAATATCACCTTCCCTCTGACGCAATAAGCTGCTGTGAAGGAACACGGCACTTTACCTCTTAAAGCAGTGCTGTTCGGAGTGTGACGCCGGGGCAGCACAGCACAGCCCGACCACTACACTAGCAGGCCTCCCCCTTCCACACACACACACACACACACACACACACACACACACACACACACACACACACAGAGTCACGTAACAAAAGGCCTTATTTATACTTGTTTCAAGGTGACTAAATTAAGTATACGAAGCAGATTAATTAGTTTTGCAGGTGTACGTAAAGAGAGAGAGAGAGAGAGAGAGAGAGAGAGAGAGAGAGAGAGAGAGAGAGAGAGAGAGAGAGAGAGAGAGAGAGAGAATAAAAAATGGAAGAACGTTCAGGGTAGTCCGATGTCGATGTCCGTGTGTGTGTGTGTGTGTGTGTGTGTGTGTGTGTGTGTGTGATCAGGTCGGCTGAGTTACGAGACTGAGTTACGATTTACAAGTGAAATGCAAATTAAATTACACCCCAGTCTGTAATGGTCGTAACTGTGTGTGTGAGTGTGTGTGTGTGTGTGTGTGTGTGTGTGTGAAGCTGGATGGGGTAAAGGGGGTTGAGGTTCATCATTATTACTATTATTATTATTATCATTATTTTTAGTAGTAGTAGTAGTAGTAGTAGTAGTAGTAGTAGTAGTAGTAATAGTAGTAGTGGTGGTGGTAGTAATAGTAGTAGTAGTAGTAGTAGTATCATTAACACCACCACCACCACCACCACCACCACCACCATGATCATCACCACCTCACAAGCAGCGGCAGTAATAACAGTAAGTCTCACTGATGCAATAACCCCGCCAGGAAGGAAGGTGACAGCTGAGTGGGCAATTAGGCAACAAGGGCGGGTGTGTGTGTGTGTGTGTGTGTGTGTGTGTGCCATTCACGAAATTCTCCTTCTATGCAATTTACTTACGAGTGGTAGAAATGAACAAAGAATTACACCAACAGCAGCAACGACGACAGGAACAGCGACAGCACTACAACAGCAGAGTGACTCACGGGAGGGGGAGAGGTGGGTCAGGGAGATCCCTTTGCCGGGCATGTTGAAGGGTCGCAGGAGGAGGGCAGTGGAGCGGTCAACCAGCCCTAGCTGACCCCAATCGTCGCTCAGCACGTCCACAGCTGCGGTCTCCTGCACGGCTGCCTCCACCCTGGCCAGCGGTAAAGGCAGAATGTAGTAAGGACAGGGAAATGTGGTGAAGGGACGGGAGACGCTCGGAGGAGAGAAGGGAGTGACAAGGAAAGATTCTAATAACAAAGAGACGAGAGTTGCTTGAAACAGGAAAATGTAGGGTGACAAGGAAAAATTCTAGCAGCAAAGAGATGGGAGGTTGTTGAAATAGAAGAGAAGGAACAGAAGGGAAAGGTTTTAGCAGGAAGGAGTGCTTGAAATAGGAAAGGAAAGAGTAACAAGGAACGTTTCTAGCAACAAAATAAATATGTAAACAAATAAATGAATAAATAAATAGATAAATAAGTAATTGGAATTGCTTGAAACAGAAGATAAAGGGTGGAAAGGAAAGATTTTAGCATCAAGGTGACAGGAGTGCTTGAAATAGAAAGGAGGGGAGGGACAAGGAAGGATTCTAATCAAGAGGAGATAAAAGTTGTTTGAAAGCGAAAAATAAAAATAAAAAATAAGGGAAAAATCATTCTAGCGACCATACTCGTAGAGAAAACAGAACAGAAAGAGAGGAAAACGTAACGCAAAGGGACCAGAATTGTTTGAATGAAGGGCGATGGAAGGAAGAAGGAAGGTTTTAGATGTAAGGAAAAAGGAGATATAGTAGAGAAGACAATATGATGATAAGATAGTAATTACTTAAAGAAGGAAGACAAGAGGGAGAGGGAGGACTGTAGCAACCATTGATAGAGAAGTAACAAGGAAAGGGAGAGAAGGAAAGGAAGAGACGTAAGGATAGTGAGGGGAGCTAGCAGGGAAACAGGAAGGCGATGAGGTGACGGGCATGAGAAGGAAGGCAGAAGGCGAGGTGCTGCTGTGGGTGAAAGAGCAAAGGTGGCCAAGCAGTGGAAGATGACAAAGGGGAGAGATGACACGAGCTGAGAGGAAAGGATTATACGTATAAACGTGCTGAGAAAAATAGCGGAGAGAGCGAGCGAGTGAGCGAGCGAGAGAGAGAGAGAGAGAGAGAGAGAGAGAGAGAGAGAGAGAGAGAGAGAGAGAGAGAGAGAGAGAGAGAGAGAGAGAGAAAACAACAACAGCAGCAGATTTGCTGATCCTCACAAGGCTGTTTGTGATATGCTACGCTACCTAATCTGATACTAAAGATCTAGGGGAGTAAAGGCGAGAGAGAGAGAGAGAGAGAGAGAGAGAGAGAGAGAGAGAGAGAGAGAGAGAGAGAGAGAGAGAGAGAGAATGAGGAGGGAGAGGTTACAAAAGATTAGAAATAATACACACTGGTAGTAAAGTGAAAATTCAGAGAGAAAGAGAGACAGAGGAATGAAGGGAGGAAAGATGCAAGAAAGGGAATCATGCAGGCAGGAGTGAGTGGTAACAAGGCAGCGAGGGGAAGACCGCCGCGGCGCGCACAGGAAGACGTAGCATGGAGAATAATTCGAGGGACGGAAAGCAGCAGGGGATTAAATCATAGTTACCTTCGCTTTCACTTTCCCTTCCTCACCCTCGCATTCTTTTTTAATCCTTTATTCTCTGCTCTCTCTCTCTCTCTCTCTCTCTCTCTCTCTCTCTCTCTCTCTCTCTCTCTCTCTCTCTCGACTTACTAATATCCGCTTCAATTTTTACCCCTTCCATAAAATTTCATTCTATCCTGAACGCTCTCCCTCTCACGCTCCATGCTCCCCTCACCTGTCCAGCACCTCCTGGGAGATGGTCACTGGGGGGGCGTCCTCGTCATGGCATGGGAGGGTGGGGGGCGTCGTCTCCACCCATCTGCTCCATGGCACCCGCACCTCGGTCTGGCACGCCCCTTCCACCACCTCCACCACAGCCTGACGGAGGGGGAAAATAATACCTGAAGGGAAGGGGAGTGAGCCGGGTGGCGGAGGGAAGGAAGGAGGATTTTTGAGAGGAGGAATGGAGGAGGGTTGGGGTAAGACTTGAGAACGTGAGAGCGACACCTTTAAGTAGTATAGAATCCTGTGCAAGCCTCGCCGCCCCAGCAAGCCTACACACCCGTGAAGCCTTGTGCTGGTCGCCTCGAGGGGCTCAAAAGTAATTCTTGGAGTGTTCCCACGGAAGCCTTACAGCTCCTGGGAACTTCGCCGCGGCCGCCTTACCTGCACGCCCTTGTGGTGCAAGCGGCGCAAGTGCTGGAAGCTATGGTCCGGGTGGGAAGGGAAGGTCACCAGACTGTCCGTGGGTGTCACACTGCTGAACACCACGTGCCGGCGACGCTCCTGGTACGTCTGGGACACGATGATGCTAATCTGTGGGTGAGACGGGCCATGTCAGCCTCAGCCTCCGTCGTCTCGCTCCGCCAAGCTCCAGGCACCAGCAACATGCAGAGAAACAGACATTTTTTTTTTTTTCACCTAGTGCCGGAAAGTCGTAAGTATAGTTAAGTACGTCATAAAAGTGCTGTAAGTGAGATTGGTTTGCATGTGTGTTGTGGAAATTAAGTCACTTTCTGAAGCAGCGGCGCCAGAGTGTACGAAGCCCGCCCGCCCACCTGGCTCTTCCTCAGCACCCTCCTGCCTTTTACTGCTCGTGTAAGTGGCGATTCCCATTAGCAGTTTTATAATCCAATCAATTAAACTAATGCAAAGCAGATATTAGAAGCACCTCTTTTTAATTAGTTCACTTCATTGTTCTCTACATCAAGGGTCAACTCGATGAAGCGCCCCTCTCCCCTTCCCCAGCCACGTTGCCTCCCTCTCATCCTCCCTTCCCCCCGCCCCTCTCCCTTTGCTCCCCATCCCTGTCCACCGTCTCCCTCCCAGCGTGGCCAGCCAGCCCCACACTAGCGGATCTGCAAACACCACCTCTCTCTCTCTCTCTCTCTCTCTCTCTCTCTCTCTCTCTCTCTCTCTCTCTCTCTCTCTCTCTCTCTCTCTCTCTCTCTCTCCAGATTGCCATCACATGAGAATTCAAAACACAAAGATGTCACAGAATGAAATCTAACATTTAAAGGCCAGTTAAGTAAATTTGTTCTTTAGCCAGACGCTATGATTATCATCTAAAAATGTCGGTGTGAATGGAATCAGCTATTCTGAGTCTGTTCCTTTTGTGACTTCCCAGCAGCGAGTGAGGTCTGCTTGCCCACACATAATTTAGGTCTACATTACCTATTCATTTGTTGCCATTACAGCATTTGCCGACAGGTGTGTGCGTACACTACCTGCCTGCAGTAAGGAGCCGCTAACACTGTACACTCCCCCATCAGCCACCGCCTCCAGTCATGTGTCCCGCCACTCCTCCCCTTCCCCGCCACACACCCACAGGCGCTGCGCTGGATGGTGTAAGTGTCTCAATATATCGCCTTACAACCAGACACCTCACCCTCCGTCTGGTGTCCGCCGCATCGTCCATGCTGCCGCCTGCCGTTACCAAGGCGACGCACCGACGCGCTCCTGCACAGGGAACCAACAAGTGCATTTCAAGGATCACTGTTGTATTCCTGGCGAATGTTAAAAATTTTAATAGTTACCATAAAACTTAAAATACTCGAGAAGCGAGAAAAAAAAGAAAGATTAATAGCATTATGAAGCTCTGAAAGAAGATTATACCAACTTTGTAGATAGAAATGATAGTGGAAATAGGTAGTTATACACGAGTCGCCTGTAAGCCTAATGACTTTTTGTAGCTTCCCTTACTGTTCTATGTTCTCGTGTTCTTAATATGGAAAAGTACTAATGCAACCAATGGCGTTGCTTGGCGAAGTGAAGAAGCGCAACATGGAAATGTAAGAAGGGGACATTCGTTAGTAATAGAACTCACTCCTCTGCAGTCACCACACCTTCATGTTGCCACTGTTTGGACTGCCGGGCATCACAAAAGTTAATCTCAGTGATGGATCAAATATTTCACAAAACTGGGGCAGGACTTGACGGGGGATTCTCCTGCGCTATTCATACGGGTCGCCTCACCGCTTTCCGGGGTTTCCTACTTTCCAGCGGTGTTTTTCCCTCACCGATAACGTCTCCCTTTAGACTGGAACTGCATTTTCAATTGTCTCCTCAACGCTTTTACTTCCTGCAACATCATATTTTCAAATGTGCATGCTACCTCTCTCTCTCTCTCTCTCTGAAACTGCTAAATTTCATCCTGGATTTTTACTTTCTTATAGTATTTATTTGTTTATCTGTCTTATTAACTTATTTATTCATGATTTTTAGAGGGATTGCTGGTGAATGATTACATGAGCCAGGTGTTCATTCTCACTGCTGCTTCACCTCCATACATTTACTAAATCAACTGCTGTCATCACCAGGCTCCATCACCACACTGTGAGATTGAAATGACACCACTTGATATCTTTTATATATTTCTTTATTAAACGATAATATTTATGAGGTAATAAGTGTGACTTCCAGACCAACTTTCCATGCACACAGTTAATTACATTGCTAGTAATTCTCACACAAAATCATCTCCATAAAACTTCCCAAATTAATCACCATAAAACTCCCTAAATTAATCACAGGTGAAAAATAAAATCTCAATAAGTAAACCCAATTTAGAAAGAGGTCACCTTGTTCTCTGATTCCCAAACATACCACACTTCAGGCACATGATCAAGACACACTAGCATTATTTACACCATGTGACTGTCAATCCTTCCTGCACTTGTAATGTACGTCAGGCAGGTCCCTCAGGGTGCGTGCTGCCTGCTCTGGGGTCAGGTCACGCTGGGCCTGGGCAAGCATCTCATAGCCAACCATGAACTTCTTGACAGTTGCTGATCGCAGCAGTGGAGGGTAATAGTGGGCATGGAGCACCCAGTAGTCACTCACATCCAAACCCTCACCTTTCTCTTGCAGGTGACAACCAGTAGGAGCTCCTGTAACAATTATTGATGTCAACACCTACATTACTAAAACTAGCCCCTTCCTTAATGCAACAGGTATTACCATCAAACATTCCAAGGCACTGGTGAAATCAGACTTAGTTCACAAAAATTCTGGAAAACTTCATATAGTACTAAAAAAAAATTGCTATCAGAATCAGAGGCCACCTCTACAGAAATTCAATACAACTATAAACAGAATGCAACGGGTTAAATCTTCTAAGCCAAAAGAATTTCATCCCTCACATTAGCAAGGAAATTAAAGATATACCAGATGAACTCAGTTTACTGAGACAAAGTTGACAAAGTGAACCTGGAAATTATTAACTGGTTTGTTTCACAATGATTTCCTTCAGTTAACTGCTGTTTTATTATGCACTTTATTGTTTATTAAAATGTTCTAAGTAAATATTAAACTTTGTTACAAAAAGAAAAAAATTAATCCAAAAATGTATGTCAACTCCAGTCTGAAATTTGGCAGATGAATGGTCTCATAAGCAACAACTGCAATAGTTAATCCAATGAAAATATAAGCAGTATGGCCTAAATTTTTTCACTTGGTAAAGACAGCACCAGAAGCTCCTGATCCACAGACAACACTGGACTAACAAAACAAAATGCAGAAATAAGACTGTGATCAGAGCCTGTAAAAGAGAGAGAGAGAGAGAGAGAGAGAGAGAGAGAGAGAGAGAGAGAGAGAGAGAGAGAGAGAGAGAGAGAGAGAGAGAGAGAGAGAGAGAGAGAGAGAGAGAGAGAGAGAGAGAGAGAGAGAGAGAGAGATCTTGTTTATATGGCAGCATGCAATTCCTCTGTGTCCCTGAAATACAAAGCTCAGTAGTCTGAGAGGACATGGGAAAGATCAGCAAGTAAGCAAAGCCCTTCAACCTCATTGAAAATGGTTAGAAACTGTAATAGAAGTGTAGCTGTATGATACCTAATATGTATACTATTAAATATTTTAAGCTTATATACAAATTTTTTTTTTTGGCTGTCAAGAAATACCTTGAGAGAAGAATGAGATCTGTAATCCTCATCTAACAGTAACCATTCCTGCCTTATTTTGTTCACTTAACTCACCATGCCATCCCATGGAGTATGGGAAGGAGCACTGGAAGAGATTGTCATACTTGGCTGTCAGGCGCCGTATGAGACAGGCCAGCCCATCTCTCTCACTGAATGTGAGTTGGGTGATACGTGACACAGGCCGGCGGGGCAGCACAAGTGTCTCATATGGCCACACTGCCCAGTGAGGCACTACCACCAACCAGTCTTCTTGCTCCAGAACTATTCGCTCCTATGGACACATCCAAGATATATTAGTAAAGGGAAAAATCAACAATGTGCAAGATACCAAACATGCTGGAAGAATTGGGATGGAAGAGCTTGTAAACAATGTACTTGGATATGTAATGAGGGAGCACCTCAATTCACACAACAATGGATGGAGTGATTCAAGATTATTTGTCTCATCAGTTTTTTTTCCTTTAACTAACTGTTTTAATTTTCTACTGGTCCACTATACAGATGTATCCCTTGCAAACTCCTACCGCAGTACTTGTTCTTCTAAGCTTGCTATGCCTACTCACCATGGCTCCATCTGCTATCTATGGCAGGGCTCTAATATGAACTTTTGGTTTACTCTCATATATATACATATAGAGAGAGAGAGAGAGAGAGAGAGAGAGAGAGAGAGAGAGAGAGAGAGAGAGAGAGAGAGAGAGAGAGAGAGAGAGAGAGAGAGAGAGAGAGAGAGAGAGAGAGAGAGAGAGAGAGAGAGAGAGAGAGAGAGAGAGAGAGAGAGAGAGAGAGAGAGAGAGAGAGAGAGAGAAAAAAATTTTTTTTCTATGGCTTAGAGCAATCCAGATACTTCATGCAGCTCCAATCAAGTGTCACTGTTTTAAATTTGAATTTTAAGGTAATGATGGTGAATAACAGGCAAAACAAGAAGTGAATGCTGGAAAGTTTCAATTTATTAACATGCAACATTGTTTAATCTTTAATCATAATTTTCAAATTGTCTCATGGCAATTCAGGAGAACCTGGAATTCAGTTTGAAACCCATGCTATATAATAAAAGAGGGAGATCTTGATATAGTATTTCCTTAACTGTAGTAGACAGGATCTGAGACAGGTTCATGTCATGCTGTCTTGTCTCCATATCTGCTTTCATCTAATCTACAGTTCTCTCAAAAACATGGCTTGCTTTATCACCTCAATCTCCATCACATTTTCTTAATGAAAATGCCCTTTCAAATTCCTTTACAAATTTCAAAAGTAAAAAATAGCCTACCTTTTGTTGCAGTTCCTTAGTTGTGTAGTCATGCAGGAGGCG
This sequence comes from Scylla paramamosain, assembly GCF_035594125.1. Classification (NCBI taxonomy): domain Eukaryota; kingdom Metazoa; phylum Arthropoda; class Malacostraca; order Decapoda; family Portunidae; genus Scylla; species Scylla paramamosain. The sequence goes on along the minus strand of NC_087167.1, from coordinate 6,929,845 downwards.
GGTGCCGTGCTTCAAGAAGTACTGTTTCTGGTGCATGTCCTCTAGCATGGCTTCACTGGGCAAGAAAGAAGAGGCCCAGATCTGCAGAAAATAGCAGCAATATACTGGTAAAGACATAAATAATGGAGGAAAATTAATTAAACAAATCATTTGTATCCTATAGTCCAAACAAAATTTACAATACAACAAAATGAGCAGAAAAATTCTTATTGGATGCTAATTTTTAGGTGATAAGAGACTTTAAAACACCTTAACTATCTTATAACATATTGTTGCAAACAGAAGGAAAGGAGGGATATGAAGAGAGGAAGGTGACAAATTAAATGAATATCATGATGAAAAAGAAAATATATTGCATGCAACAAGAATGAAAACAGTAGCTTTGTAACCAAAATTAATAGGGAATACTTAATTTGAACAGATAAGAAAAGCCAGAAAACTCCCTGTTGTCCAATTTTTTGCTGTGGTCATTCATGATAAGCACCACAAATTGCAGTCATTTCAGTATTCCTGTGTAACACTTCACCCAGCACAGTCACAGTGAATCTGCCACCACAGCACCAGATGTGCACACAATGCCACACTAGTTTATGCCATCACTAGCCATGGCCAGACCCAATCAAGCTACTTGTTACATGATGTTATGTCCAAGCACAAGTGTAATTCATCAATAGTCTTTATCTCATCAGTCCTCTATATGGGAAATTATTATGATTATGATTATTATTATCATTATTATCATTAATAATAATATTCCATTCCATGTTGCGAAATGTAGATTTTTCAATGTAGTTTTAAGTATTCAGTTTTTTATGTACTGAGAACAATCTTCTCACAAAGCAACACAGCTGTGGCTTCACCTGGCAGTGTGGATGGGGGTTAGAGCAGCCCATGGTGGCTCCTTTATTCTCAAATATCTGCACCCATTCATACTTCTGGCCCAGTTCCTCTGTCTCTGCCACCCACCTGAGGAGCATTACTCTATTTAAAATAATGCATCAATTTAGAGAAAAATTAAATAACAATGCTGAATAATCTATACACCTACAAGCACTCTGTCAGTCAGTCTTTCTGTTCATCTTGTGTTTTCACAACAATATGAATGACACTTGCATAGCCCAAAACCATGTAGAAAGATACTTAATAAGATTTTATACATTCTGATTCTATCAAAAGTTAACACCAAAATATACATAAACTGTAATTCAAGAGCCAGAACAGGGAAAAGCAGAGCTAGCATGGAGATGAGTTAACACACCAATGCTTAATGAGCAGATGGGGCATCCTAGAACATTTGGCATTCAAGATGAGATGGCAGTCCACTGGCATACCTCCCTCCCATAGGGTAAGTTTTCTGATACCATCAGTGAAGAACTTGAAAATATGGAGATATAAAATTTGCAATTCAATAACTGCCCAGCAGCCCACCTTCATGGCTGTCACTAAAAGCCCCTCACCCTTCCTTGCATGATACTAAATCAAAGGTCCTGTATTTACAGCAATGTTCCTGGTGACCATCACTGTGTAGGACAGAGTGTAGTGACTAAGAGTACAAAGATCCTAAATTTAATCTTAGGAACTGCCTATCATTTTGGTCTCAACATCTAAGGCACTAAACCTCTTTTCTTTTGGTTTGGGGTTCAATCTCTGGCAAAAGACCAAGAAATGATCAATGTGAAATTTTTTAGTAAGGAGACGTATTAAAAAACAAAGGACAAATAAAAAAATAAATAAATAAATGAAAAACAGAAAAATGTAGTAGCTGCTTCTCAGTGCTTACCTGTCTACTACATTCCTGACTTCATCCTGGGTCATGGTGGGCAGTGTGACAGAAGTCTTAGGGTGGAAGCACATTACCCTGCAGCAACCCCGTGCTGGTCCCCACTGCAATAGCTCTTCCCCAGGGGCCTCCGGTGGTGATGGCACCTCCTCCAGGAGTGCTGGGAAGTCGTTGTTGAATACAAAAGTTGAAGTGTAGTTTGGGTTCACCTAAGGAGCATTACACATAAATATCAATGCAGTAGAGAGCTCTAGTTCACCTCTTATGTTATTGTTTTAGTTGTGAAAATGATAGTATTGTGCCTCCCTACACATTACAGTTTCAGAGTTATCAAAAAGTGATGCCAGCAATGGTGGTGTCAAACAGAGGCACAAAGTGTTAAACTCTAATGTTAAAGTGAACATTATATGAAAGATAGTGCGAGGTGTATCATGAACCAAAATCATCCAAGAATTTAAGTACAGAAACACAGCTGTTCATGACATTTTAAAAAGCACAGAACAATATGCTGAAACTTGTATGGCAATAGAAACCAACATATCCCTTATGTTATGGAACATAACTTAATTATGCTCTTTGTAATTGGTATAATATGCAGCACATTCACTGTAATGAACATTATTTTATTTGCAAGTATTTAATTAATTTTAGATTTTTTAGCTTAAAGAATTCTTTTTATATGACAAACTTCCTTGGATTCTACTAAAGATGGACAAAGGAGCTTCCCCTACAGTAAATACTTAAGAGTTGAAGGCATGAGAGGTAACCTAGAAATCTACATACAATAGTAAACAAATTTAGTACATAGCTAAAATAACACCACTCACTCACTCACTCACTAGCATAACTGCTGCAACAGCAAATTAATTTTCCAAGATATATTCTACACACTTAGTACAAAGATGACTGCAACACAAATGCTTAGATTAAAGGTAAAATATCCACCATGAATGAAAAACTCTGGTGTTTCATGAAGGCATTAACACACTTCCCAAGCTGCACATTTAAAGTGATTCTTAAAAAAAAAAAAATAACAATATTTGAAAGGCACATGGAATACCATTTTTTAAATATAAAAATTATGAAAACAAATCTGAGGAACTCTGAACATCTATTTACCTTTCTATGAGTACCTCTGGTACATCACTCCTGCTTGAATGGTGATACTTTGACCATAATTACCACCAGTAAGAAAATTCCACTATACAACTGAACACCAAACATAACAAAGCTACTGCTGGTGGTCCATTCACACCTAAAGGCTCAACTCACCACACCACTGGGTCTAGACACCCCAGGACACAGAGGGTTGGTGGGGTCATGGTCTGGGAGGTCATCCTGAGGTGGGGGCTCCACTTGGCCCGCCCATGGTCGCTTCATACGGTGCGGTGACACCAACACCCAGTCCCCTCGAAGTGGGTTGAACCTTACATGCTGGTGCTCTGGAAGAACAGAGTAATGAGTGGTGGTGGCAGTAGTGGTGGTGGTGATGATGGTGGTGTTGGTGGGAGAGATGGGGATGGCTTTGGATTAATAACATAATGCTGTGCTGTAATACCATTAATACAAAACTACATGGATATTTCACTGACAACAAATGTCAGATGATTACAGTAATATGCCAAGGTATCAAATGATTATCAACATGTAATTTTGACCACTTAAAAAACAGTCATCAAGTATTGAACTGCAACATACAAGCAGGAAATGCATTAAAATATCCAGCATCAGAATATACTAAGAAAGTTTGTTCTTTCTTTCTTGACACACCAGGGCTAGTACAGTATTTACAGTAAACTTTACAATCAAACAGATTGGTAATATGGTAATTTGTAAATGTAAGTGCATAAAACCTTACATTGTTCAATGAGAACTACAATGAATAATACATTTTCACTTGGGAAACAAATATGTAAATCTCTGACAGCTAATAGCAAGAATATCCCAAACTGGGTTCAAATTGCATAGAAGTTGCAATTCCAATCTCTGGATATTACCCACCTGTTGGATCAAAGGCTGCCTCCTTTCCCTTCATGTCCATGTCTTCCAGGCTGTATATTGTGTCTCTGCCTCAAACACAAACTCTCCTCTTATCTCAATGTAACTAATCTTGGGAAAAGATAAGATGGAGATTAAATTACCTTAACTACTGTTATCATGAGAGCTTTCTATGAGATTATCTTAACTGTCCTCTTCATTTCAATGTTTAATTTCATGATGAACCTTTACAGTGCATACATACAATCTATGTTCTTACAGTACTGTACTTCAAGACAAATTGCAAGGTTTAATTTAAGAAACTGGTGCAATAAGCTGCCATTATTATGATGAAAGTCTCATACTTCAGTAAGTGTTATCCACTTCAGTTACCATTTCATTTCATTTCCTTTCTTCCCTTGTAAAACATTTTTTTTTTTTCAAACTCCTGCATGATAAGTGAAATTTTGTCAACAATACAATTTCTGAACAAAACTGAACAGATTTTTATATATGATATCGGCAAGTCCTCACACATAATATGTTGATGTGACTCAGCATAACACAGACAGTGAAGTGGTCCATGTCCCACAATGCAGAGACTATGATGTTGAGATGAGTGCATGGTTGGACCAAGGGAGTTTATGCACTCATCAGTAAATGAAAGGCTGATCTATATCAAGGTGATGTGCTCTCATTAAAAGTAATTATTATTTTATGCAGTACAGGAAAATCAGGTGACTATGTAGGGCTGCACATTTGTTGAAGGAGGTTCTTTTGCAAACAGGATTGTTATGATTTAAATAAAATAATATCTAATTTCATTTTAGTCAACTTCAATGAATTTCAAGTTAAAAAATCTTGATCTAAATCAGGTCAATTTTTATTACTCATGCTTCTATTCTATTATACAAAATAATGAAAAAGGTAATTTCATTCACAGCAATGTAGTACATCATGTATTTCCTATGATACTGTTTGCATATAAAAATTGGTTCTTAAAATCTTTTAAATCATAATCTTTCAACCTTGCCTGCAAGTGTATGAGCACCTCACCCTTGCACATTCTCTCTGCCTGTCCTCCCCACTATAAATGAGATTGTGTTCTCTCACTCATCACCTGTTTCCCTTCTGTATTGTATATTTCTCCTGTCATCTCTAACAGTCACATTGATTATTCCATATAACTAAGAAATTAATCAGAAAGATAAATCTTTAGCCGTGATAGGCCGTGACTGGAGATTGAGCCAGGAGAACAAAGTACAGCATCTCACATTTCAGGCCTATAATGATCATCAGGTCCTAAGATCAATTCTGGGATCTTGGTACCTCCAGTCATTACATTTCATTCATGTCCACCTCCTGCAGGTGTCCAGACCATCTATATTTCACCATTTGCATCACTCCACAACTCATTTCATCCGCCTTCCTAAACATTTGAAATCTTTTATGTACACTTTCAATATCTTCACAATCCATTCTTATCAAATCATAGGCACTTCTCAAGTATATAACTCATTTCAAGAGCTTATGTTCCAGACCTCTGACTTTTATTTCACATTCAGGTCTCACATTATCCCTAAGTGCCTTTTTTTTATTTACTTTTTTTTTTTTTTTACTTACTTTCATGTTCACTGTCATCATCAAGGTCTCCAAGAATCACAATGCTTACCTTTCTTGTGTATCTCTCTGTCTTGTCTTTCTCTTCATGCTTCCATGCTTGCATAAGACAGATCCATGATGAAGCACTTAAACTCTTCCATTTCATCCATTATCTTTCAATTCACACTGATCATATGCTGCCTGTGGCCCTCAGTTCTTCTCTGTCAGTCTGCAAAATTAATAACAGTTCAACTTTTTGCTCTCAAATAACATCACTTTACATTTGCCCACAATTATTTTTTATTTATTTTTTTTATTTATTTTTTTCCCAATAGACATCAATGAGTTCACATTCATACTAGTTTTTTGTAGATGACGATGATGACAATGATGATGATGATGATGATGATGATGATGATGATGATGATAATAATAATAATAATAATAATAATAATAATAATAATAATAATAATAATATCAAAGTTGGACAATTACAGTTGGACAAAACCAACACACATGCAAGCCTATTTCATAATATAGTGTGAAATAGATATACCTCATGTATTTCATAAAAAAAAAAAAGTATGTACAGAGCTGGAATTGGAAAACACTGCTTGCATGGATATTAAAGACTCAATGTGGATACTTGATAAGGGACTCAGGCTTACTATGGATATTCAGTAAGAGAAACTTATCTGCATTCCTCCTTATGGAAAGATAATTGGTGGGGAGATAAGACACACTCTGGGCCTCACCTCACCCACCTGTTTTATAATACATACTGTACTACAAGAACTGAACATGAATTGGATAATGTCTGTTACGATTTTCCTAATAACTTAATTCTCGTAGTATAATACACTCATATTCATAAAGTCAGTTAGTGACACATTGTGTATGGAAGTGTGAATGACCTTTGAAAAATGTCAGCACTCCAAAACTTTCATATTTCAGAGGTTTCTAGATTCTAAAATGGATAAAGGATTCTCAACTTGTTTTTATAAATGAGATTGTACTGGTAACTTACACAGGTTTGAGAGAGAGAGAGAGAGAGAGAGAGAGAGAGAGAGAGAGAGAGAGAGAGAGAGAGAGAGAGAGAGAGAGAGAGAGAGAGAGAGAGAGAGAAATCATGAGTGGGATATGTATGTGGCTGGGGTGATGGAAATACTGGAGACTGGTACACATAAATAAAACATGAAGAAGCCAGACAACAGACTAAGGGATCCATGATATTAATGTCAGCAGGACAAATGTTGGATGGCTCCTGGGATATTAAGATTTGTTTAGGCTAACAACAGCATGATGAGCAAAACCCAGAACTACTGTGTAAGAGAATTGTAAAGGTGTTCCTACATTCACAATATTCTTCTATAATAATTTGATGCACATAAAAATCTGGTGTGAGGATTCATATAAAAAATACATGACTGCTGTTTATCACTCTTAATGCCTGTCTGTTTTTAATGTAGCCTTGAGATGACGCTAATTATTCATTGTTGTTGTCATTAGTGGACATCACGTCACCTAATGAAGGGTCACTGAATGGTAATTTACTACCTGACGTGCACCATTCCTCCATTCCTCGCCGTCCTTGGGGTTTTCCATTCACCATTCCAATACATGTCTGGATATTAGTGCTATTTATTTTTGTTACTTATTACATCAAATTTTAATCGCCTGCTGTGTTCCTAACATCATATAGTTAAGCGAATATCCAAGTAAAATATGGTGACACGTGGGTCGCGCAGGGCTACATCTACCCAGGATGCGCCCTATCCATGTAAATCCCAAGCCTCTAATTGTTACATATGTGACTGATACAGCTAACAAATGATGTGAAGCACAGATTATCCACTGCACCTTACCCAATGCTAGGACATAAAAACCGGGCGACCACAATGCCAGGACACGCCAAGGAAGCTTACCCTGGGATGGGCGTTCCCTCGAATCTCGATCACCACAACACAGCTGATTCAGTGTTGCCACTTGCCAGATTGTTCCACCATTTTTCTATTTATTTATTTATTTATTTACTTTTTTTTTGTGGAAGGAAAGGGGTGGAGTCTTTTATTTTTATAAAAAATAAATAAAGAATTTAATTAATTAAAATTAGCCGTGTAAAATTCCACAAAATGTCTCACTTCATAATTATTCTTATTAGATTTTAATGTAGTCAAGGAGACTTTCTACAGCTGCAATAAACTGTGGAAGACACAAGTATAACGCTAATCAGGACATAATAGAAAACATAAGATCACTATCACCAAAGTTTACATTATTCTTATTGAAAAATTTTAATCGATGTGCATACCTTCCTGAAGCAAACCCATGATTAAGTCTCGGGAGTTACCATTCAGCATGAACATTGTGAATACTACTCTCACTCTCAAGTGTCAGTGTCAAAAAAAAAAAAAATCTTGAATTCTAACATTGGATCAAATTTACAAAAAAAAAAATCAAGATGTGGCAACACTCAGTTGAGGCTGGCCGAGCACTGACCTACTCAACCCAGGGACAGCTTTATCTTTAACTTAACTCTTTTATCATGATTACATAATGAAGACTACTTCGTGCCAAATACTAGTATTAATAGTAAAAATCTAATTACAGTATTCAGCAACCTGCCTGTGATCTGATTTTGGAGCAGATTAACTTAGATGAAGATTGTCCTCGGGAACAATAATTGGTAAACAAACACCTCACCTTTCATAGCTCTTGTCAGACGATTGGTTGTCAAAGGGAGGGTGTCCACTACAACAACCGGTCTAAGAAGGACAGGGGGTGACCCACTATCTTCCTCTGAGTTAGCATCGAGATTCACCACAAGCGGTCTTTGCGTCATACTGTGCCCGCAGGAGAGCACCGTCCCCAGCATGGATGAGGAGGGCACGCTGAGCCCCTTCGTGTACTGGGCCCAGACAGACGCTACCATCACCCTCAGGATCGAACTCAGGAACGTACAGGTGAGGCTCGCAGGATAAATCTTAACAATAGCATCTCCTTATATATTCCTTTGTCGTCCCTCCCCAGCCCCAGTAAACTTGGGGACCTTGTAGGAAAGTGGGGTTTTCGGTGTGGAATGCAGAAAATTAGTGAAATTTGGCCTTCGAGAAAAGTCAACGGGAAAACATTAATTTTCCAGAGGGTCCAAATATGACCAAAGTCTGGGCTCCCAAACCTAACAGGGGTTTCGACCCCCTTGACACTCCTTAACCTAATGTAACCTATAACCCTCATTATCTTCAGGAGTTAAGTAACAAAGACACCCATGGATAAGGAAAATCCATGAAAAATCAGTTCCCTGCCTTTAAGAACACCCTTGAGCTCCTAAAACTTTGCTTAAGTAAAGAAAAACTGCATATACATGAAGAAAAACTTATGTTCATACAATACAGTTATGAAGATGTGGTGCAGGGCATTAGGGATGATGCTGACACGAGCAGGTTTACTGTATGACTGAGGACAATGACACAGTTGCAGGCCATGGCAGTGGAGTACGAGAATACCATTTGCGTGATGAGCAGTTGTGTGTGTGATACGGTGAGCAGCTGGTGATTTGAATTTGTGGCTAGCAGCAATCTGTGTAAAATTGTGTGTGTGTTATTTTAAAATATTATATTATACAGTAAGGATCTTGTGTTTGAATATGACACTTATTGAGCTGTGGTCCTTTCAGTCTCCCCAGGTGGAATTGGAGGATCAGCAGCTGTCCTTTTCAGCAGTGGGTCATGGTGCACAGGGAGAGAAGAAATATGGGTTTACCCTTCACCTCCTCAGACCCATTGACACAGAGGTAATAATTAACAGCAAATGCTGCCATAAAAAACAGCATGGAAATTTATGGACTTAAACAAGAACAATGTCAAGGAGGATTTTACAGATGTTTGGATAGAAGGTTGTGGGTAATATACATACAAGAATGATAGGAAGTTTTGAAGAAGGGATTAGTTGAAGATAGTTTACAATTAGACAGAGACTAGGAAGGCATAAAACTTTGGGATGCTGACAAGATTTTGAAGATGCATTGGTCCAAGAAAAGGAAATATGCTAGTAAAGAAGAATGTGTAATGCAAATACAAAGCTAAGGAAACAAGTTATAGAACAAAGAAATAACCACAGGAATCATAATATAGAAGATGAAGAACCCACATGATATGCAGGAAATTTATTAAATAACTTGCTAGGCAGATTTCAGAAAGCAATTGAGGTTCTGTGGATTACCAGTGCACAAGGACTGACTAACATGAAGATGTTGTATGCCTTAGCTTTCCTTCTGTCTTCAGAGCAGCAGATACAGAGTGTTGGAGCGTAATGTGGAATTCAGTCTGAACAAGGTCCATGTGGAGTTCTGGCCACGGTTGCTGGAGGACAGTAAGAAGCCAGCTTGGCTCAAGGTATTGCTTTCCTCACTACACCACACATTATGTATTCACTGTTTGAAAGCTTGACTGAATATTTAATCTTTTTCACATGAGTATATATTATTAAGAGTGCTTAGTCTATCTGTCTGTCTGTCCATTTCACTATTTCACAGCAATGAGGCTGAGTTGGGGATAAAACTAATGCTATCCAATAAGAATAGCTAACAACCCTCCCTGAAATTATGATATTTGAAATATGCAGTTTCTATTTACAGTTATCAACAAAAAAAGTTAGCTTCAAGAGGCAAAGTAGATTTTTTTAGGGATTTCCTTTTCTTGCTCCAAAGCTACGTTTTCTGTGAACAGTTGTGCTGGAGCCACTCAATCTTTCTTATTTTACCTCAAAGCATTTGATGCAGTATTACTTCATACAAGTGCCTAGTCTGACTCAATGATGCAAAAATTTGTGACCTTTAATTGCTTTCTTTAATCAGTATCATGGTTGCCTAAGGTAAGCACTTGATCACTTTATAGCCATGGCATCCACAGTGCCTAATAATACTGTACCTTCCTCAGGGAGGATTTGAGAAATTTATCTATGTTGTTTAAACAGTTCCTTAACTACTTAAATATATTTCTAGTAGGATCATAATCACTAATCTCTGTTACCCATATTTCATGTTCTTAAATGTGGAGAAAGCCATTTTGTGTGACCTTAAATATATCTTTTTCTCACACTGAGATCTTCTTCCCAGATTGACTTTGACAAGTGGACACATGAGGAAGATCTTTCTGACGAAGCAAGGGACATCAATGATGACTTCCCTGGCTTGTATGAGAAGATGCAGGCTGAGGAGCTGGGGTGGCCCTCCAAGCGTGAGTGTGGGCTGGTCAAGGTGGGGGGGATGGGGGGGCTCAGTTGTAGAGACAAGGCAGCTTTATTCTGGACCATTGTGAAGCCATGTTTGTATTTACTTAACATATAGTTACTGGCATGCTTGCACTTTCATTCCCTGCATGTTTATCTTAGCAAATGCTTCCCCTTCATATATTTTTTTTTACCATTCTTCACCTGAACACAGTTCTTATGGGCCATCTGACATCATTATACAAACTGTGGATGGAAGAGAAAATGAGAAGTAGGTACCATGGAAATTACTGCAGTTAATTAGATTTCTTATCATTTCATGCACTGTCACTCATCTCTATAAAACCTCTCTAGTTATATCAACAAAACCAAAACTATGCTTCAGCTCCTTAGTAGTTTAGTACATTCCACCTTGTGCAGATAACCCTTCACTCCCTAACCAGCCATCCTCCCTTTCTTCCTGCTCTTGATGCACAGGTGGTGTTTCAGGAGAGAGTCTCAAGAAGGTGTACCTGTTCTTGTACAACCTGTGGCAGTTTGTGGGGTTCCTGTACCTCACAGTGGTTACCTGCACCCGTTACCTCAAGAATGGTCAAGGTATGTGGATATGTTGATTGCATGTATGTGTGCGCATGATGTGCACATGTGAAACATGCATTCATGCATGTTTAATCATTGGAAGGTCATTTTATGTTGTAGATTACACTGGTATCTTGTGGGTGTATTAGTTTGTGTATGGAATATAATGGTCATTGCCATACCACAAAAAAGTGATAAACAGCTTAGGCATCAGGAAAAGTGTGGTTAATTTGGACTGTCATTATTACATTATTTATTCATCCCACAGACTCAATGGCAGGAACGTATGCAGCAGTGGGATGGATGATGCGACTCTGCTTGATAACCCAGCTGCTGGAAGTCCTGCATCCCATGGTGGGCTACACTCGAGGGCCTGTGTTTACCTCCCTTGTGCAGGTATGCTTCAGATGATGCAGATATTTAGTTAGACAAAAGCAGATTTTGAAACAGTTGTGTGGACTAATTGAGGCAATACAAGGCAAGACTTGATATGGTATGTATAGATGTATGTGTCAAGGTTGTGTAATGTCTTTGTACTTCTTCAACTTTTATATGGATGATGTAGCAAAGAAGTCAATAATCATAAAGGTGTTAGGCAGGGTATATGATCTGAATCACCTACTATTTGTTAATGATACAGCTGAGAAAGGAAGTTGAAAAGACTTGTGGAGGAGTTTAGGCATGTTTGTAGGAGAAGGAAGCTGAAAGTGAAAGTTTGTAAAAGTAAAGTAATGAAATGCTTGAGAGAGATAGATAGTGGAAGGATGGATGTGAGATTGAAAGGAGAACAGGAGAAAGAGGTGGACTGTTCAAAGTATTTGGGGTCAACAGTTACAGTGGAAAGAAGAGTTGAGACAGGTGAAGTGCAGAGTGAAGGAAACAGGAATTGTACTTGGTGGATTGGGGAAGATCTTTAAACATATGACACTGGGTATGAGTGTAAAAAGGATATGAGGGAATGGTGGTGTCCACCATGGTGTGTGGTACTAAAATGCAGAACATGGGAGTAGCAGAGAAGAAATGGTTAAATGTAATGGAAATGAAGTGTTTGAGAGGTATGTGCAGGGTAACATGTAGGCACAGAATAAGAAATTAAAAAAGCTGGTGTTTTGAGGGAGTTAGCTGGACAGATAGATCAACACGTTAAGATGGTTTGGGCATGTGGAGAGAATAGAGGAGAGTAAACTAGTAAAAAGAGTAATGAGGTCAGATGTGTGTGGTGAAAGGCTAAGAAGAAGGCCTTGTCTGGAGTGAATGAACTGTGTGAATGAGAGAGGAATGACTGTGCAGCAAACAAGAGTAATTGTGCATGATAGAGGCAAATGGAGAGCAGCAGTGGTGAGTGCATGAAAATGACACAATCTCGTTGACCCCTGTGAGGGGGTGCGAATGCACTTGGTGGGGCCCATTGGAGTATGAACCCAGTTATGGTGTGGGCATTCTATAATACCCTGCTCTTAGTGTGGTCTCAGTATTGGAGTAGGTGCAGGGTAGGGAACAGTCTCATCATGAAGGGGCAGGGGTAAATTGGTGTTTGCTGTTGGGCCTTGCTGTGGATGTGTGTGGGTTGTTGCACTATGCCTAAACTCCTGGGGAGCAGTGCAGTGGTTCACAAGACTATCCCTTTCCACTGGAAGCCAACAGGGTTAAGAGTGTGAATTATGTATTTTTAAGTGTATGGTGATTTGCCTGGGCCAGCCTGTATGGAATTCCTGCCCTGGTATATAGATAAATAGATAAGTGATTTCTGTTAGAGTGAGTTTTTGCAAGCAAGCACCTTACCTCAGTCAACTTTCCTTCCTGGGGATTTCACCCTAGTATACTTGTAGATATGCTCATATACTAGACCAAAATTGACTGTGAAGGAGAACAGGCAGTCTTCTAAAATTCATCACATCACCACTTTGATGTTGAGGTATTGATGCACTACATATCCTGACTTAGATCATCACATTTGAATGAGTAATGCTTTTGCAACATTCTTCATCTTGAAAGTAAATCTTTCAGGTTTGCTTTATGTTGCTGCTGCTCTGTATTTTACCTGAAGTAGTAAAAAGAGCCTGTGTAGTAATTGTAGCAAAGAGCATTAATATGGCAGTTCTGTTGAAGGAATTTTTGTGTGACTGGTGTGGTGTGAAATTTTGCCTCATTTGCAATATTACAATCCTTTACAGGTTGGCGGAAGAGGGGTGATCTTTTTCTGCCTAATTGAAGGGGAGGAGAGAATGCAGACCAAGCCTGTCATCTTCTACCTCTTCCTTGTGTGGTCTATCATTGAATTAGTCAGGTAAATCTCATTTAGTATTCCATAAATTGGATCTTTAATCAGGTGCTATTTCCAGATTTAACTTCATAGCCTAATCAGTTGTACGGGTGTATAACAGTTTTACGTGTGTCTGAGACAGAATCATGAATCCATCAATGAGGATTTTGTCACAGAAGGTTTCACTGTTCTTTTTCATGACAACAGAATGGAAAATTTTCATCACTGTAATCATTTTTATTCATGTATTTCTAGCAGTGGGTTAAGACTTAGAAGAGAGAAAACCTCGGACAGAGTTGATCTCTACTGCAATGACCCATAGGACCACTAATATTGTTGATGATCTGCACTCAGATAAAAGTTTTATAAGCCTTATTCACTAGTAGTGCAAGTGAGCACCACCAGTACAAAGTGGATATTGATTGCTATTATATTTGAAAATTACACCATTTAGGTGGCAAGAAATATAGCCAGAAAACAAAAAGTAAATTTGCTTGAGCAAAATTAATGTAATTTGAAAGAAAGCTTTAAATGATCAATTTTATAGATCCATAAAGATTATGAGTGCCAGAAGTACACTCCATTCACAGTACAAATCCCAGCAAGACTTGTGTTAGGTTGGCAGACCTGCTCCCCACTGGTCTGCAGTCTTAGCAAGACTCAACCTCCCTTCAGAAATATTTATATATCTTCACACAACTCAACAATTATACAAGTTAGGAAAATTTTGTTTACATCCACAGATGAAGCAGTATTTACTCAACTATTTCAGTTTTCAACCTGAATAGGGTAAAACACACACACAGACACACATGAAAAGTAAATCAATCAATTGATTATAATATTAATAACCAAGATAAAGCACCACACACTCATACATACATCATTCACACTCTTAACCCTGTGTTGGAGACTAAAAATGCTGCCATTGTATTCCCTTTCCTGTATGTCATGATGATAATTATTGTGTTAATAGGTAAAGATGGAAAAATATGTGAGGAAATGGTTGGCCATGTATTGCTTATACTTGTGATATTCAGGCGGGCATTGTATGCATGGTTGAGAAATAGAGTGGATATATTGGAAAAATTGAATCCTTAGAAACAGTTTCCTATAAGGAGTGATTTGACAGAATGGGCATTGCTACATTTCAGTATGTGTAATACGGATGTAGTAATGTATGAATAACAAAATATCATCAGCATGTCTATAAGAGATGACTGTTTTGAGACATTACATAAATATGAAGTAATCACAGATAACATGATAGGGAATGTTAGAAAATAGCTTTTAAACATCCTGTTGTCCTTCTGTCAATATCTTATGAGGTGTTTAGCACAGCCATATTGCTGACAGGAGGTAAATCACAAATCTTTTTAGGAAGCCAAAGGCTATACATGGTATTTCAAGTGATTAATCATTCACTTACAAGTATTATTCTGTCTTTATTGTATCTTTATATGTTATTATGAGTTTCACTACAAAACAACCTATCTTCCCAAATAATACTTACTGCATATATATATATATATATATATATATATATATATATATATATATATATATATATATATATATATATATATATATATATATATATATATATATATGCAGAAAAAATTATTACAGTACTGGACCACTTGTATTTCTCAATAAGAACAGAATGCCTTTTCATTGCTGACATAAAAGGAATACACTAGCAATATGGAGTTAACAGTAGGCTGCCATGGTGTATAGCTCATGTCATGTGCAAGTCTTAACAAAGCCCCACCCTCCAGGTACCCATACTACATGCTGCGGGTGTACGACGTGGACAACGGCTTCATCACCTGGCTGCGCTACACTCTCTGGATCCCCCTCTACCCTCTGGGCTTCATCCTGGAGGGGGTCATCATCATAAGGTAAGCAGCAGTTGTACTTTGCTCTTTTATACAAGATTCCTTGATGTTAACTGAAGTTATATGCATCACTTGCTTGTGTTTACTCTCCCTCAACAGAAGCATCCCATACTTTGAAGAAACAGGCAAGTTTTCAGTCTCGTTGCCAAATTCCCTCAACTTTGGATTCTACTTCCCCAACGTTCTCCGTATCTATATCCTCATTTTCTTTTTCCCAGGTGAGTAAAATATTGGTGAGTCATTTTTTGTGTTAGCTGAGTTGTTTTTTCTCTCTCAGATTCTTAAAATCACTGTCATCATGCACATTACTTTCAAAGAATAGACAAGATTTAATATATCAGTATACATTTTCATCCTAAACAAATGGCAGAAAGTCATTTTCCACCAGAGAAGACAATTATATCTAAGGTTTACATGAGTATTAGATCTAACCATGATACTATTTTTTTTCTGACAGCCATGTACAAGATGATGAGCCACATGTATCAACAGAGGAAACAAAAACTGCAAATTCGCCCCAGAACCAAAAAGCTGCAGTAGTGTTAACCTTATGGACTGGTTTTGGTTGTGTCATAGGCCACTTGGCCAGTATGGGGTCAGGTTGAGTATGCTGACTATTTAATGCAGTGTATTTTCTTGAAGCTCCTGAGTTAATATTCAAGAAGGGCCTTGAAGACATTGATGGATATCAAGGACTTGGAAGGTTACCGTTATTTATTAGAGACTGGAGTAACTGTTTATGAGACATCCCATGTTAGAAGTGCTGCTCACGCCAGCCAAAACTGAAATTACTGTATATAGCATTTTATTAAGGCTGTAACTTTTGCATGGGAGTGGATAAGTGATCCTTCAAACACTGTAGGTAAGGTAGAAAAAAAATCCATTAAGGGAGAGGAGTCCAACTAGTCACAGTGCAGACTCAACACTGCTGAGCAATATTCTGCATATGAAGGGCTGCCTGTCCAAGATGAAGAGCCTTTATAATGATGAAATTTTTCCTGGGCAGAATCTGTATTAGAATGGCAGCTCAACTGGTGCAGAGAGGGAATCAGCCAATCAGAGCACTCCTCCTTTAGAATGACTGCTCTCACCCAGTGGAGGGCCGATGGCAGCTCACCACTATTATACGCTTTTGTTTTTTGCCCTCTTACCACACAGTAATGCTCCCAACTCTTTTTTGCTTTGTATGTGTGAGTGTGGTTGTATGAGTGGCACTTATGCCATTGCTCAGTTTCCCCACTGTTTCTCCACTTTATGTTATATGTTATTGTTAATATTGTTAATTTCATGTTCACAAAACATCATTATCATATGCAGTGTTTACCAAAAACACACTCTAAATTTAGTGTAACTTCCAAAGGCTGTAATATTAGTCGCAAAAAAAAAAGGATGCAAAATTTCTGTTCTGCATGTCATGATATTGAACAGTTTTTAACACTATAATGATTCTAAATATCTATTGAGACTACATTTATTCCCTGAGTATGAAAAATAACAGTTTTTAATGTGGGAAGTTAGCCAAACTTTGAGTGCATTTTTGTTTTGTTTTTATCCAGCACAAACACCAACCCTTACATGGCAAGAATTTTCTGGTGAGAAATATATTAACACAATACTTTACTCAATGGATGTAGTGCCATGAAAACATGATATTACACTGAGATTAAAATAACAGCAAAATTCATTCAATCAAAAACATCGCATAGGGTTGTTTTCCATCTTGTGATGGAAAGCTCCTCATCATTGTAATGAACACCAAACATTCAAATCCAGTATGTAACAGCACCTTCACTGGGCTCACTAGGTCCTACATATCCTTCCTGTGAACCCATGCCCAACACTAGTCATTTCTCTAAGTCATTCCCCCAACCGACGCAGGAGCATCTCTCATCACCTCAGGAAGTACACCAAGTGGTATGTTTGCTGATTATGTCAGCTACACCAAGTGGTATGTTTGCTGATTATGTCAGCAAGTCTCCAACAGTATAAAAATGCTTCCCACCTCCTCTACACTGTCTTATGTTTTAAGGTGGAGGGACATTACAAATTCAGAAATACTGAACATCCTTTTTCATCACCAACATCCATCCCTCTCCATCTCTTTATGTATCTGATGTTCAACATATTTGCAAATGTTCATGTGTGTGTGTGTGTTTGCATTTGTATATGTACATTAATGTATGTGTATTACATATTAATAGTATCCAATAAGTTGCTAGAAGTTAAATATATGAATGACTTCATACATATTCTTTGGAAAGAATGGCAGAAATTAACTGAATTCTTATGGATAAATATTCTACAACCATTGTGTGTATGTATGTATGTATGTATTACTAAACTTACTATGACTTGTGTAATTAACAGCCTCCCAATATAGATTAAATCTGAGTCTCTCATTTACCATTCAACCCTTAGGATTCCCATTAAGACTTCACACCAGAGATGTGATTGAGAAAATTATGGTAATCTCTGAAACACATTTGTATAAACAAATGGAAAAGAGTTGGGACTTGAAAAATACATTTTAGAGTTGCAGAATCAATAAGGATATTTTGGATACAGATGCAGTGACTGGGAAACCTAATGTAATTTAATCAAAGGTTTAGCTACAACCAAAGGGTCTCCATTTGTTCATGTTCCTACACTCTACTCTCGCAGCATTCTAACCACTCTATCAACCATCACTCTTCACTCAGGTATTACAAGTGTTGAGTCTGCCCTCCCATTTTAAAGGTGCCTTCCTCTCATACCCAGTGCCCACTTTTATACACATCATCTATATAGATGATAACTTTCTCTCAAAGTTAAATACAAATAACTGTCAGCGTAACACTCAAGAGACATCGGTGCAGTACTTTTTTACACACAAGGGGCACCGGCCAAGGGCAACAAAAAAGCGGAAAAAAAAGGTGCACTTGAATAGCAATACCCAAAGTGAAGTCAAGAAGAATCATCAAATACTGGAGGATAAGTGTCTTTATCATTTAAACCTCCCTCTTGAAAGAGTTCATGTCATACGGAGGTACAAACAAGTCTAGAAGGTAGAATCATGCAGCTCGGAGATGCAACAAAGTTATGGTCTGAAATACAATACAGTAAATAAGTATGGTCCCTTGTGTATAGCAGTAAGTGATAAACTGTGGAGAACAAAAGGCGAACGGAAGACGATGTGGATGGGTATTAATAAGTGGGGTGGTACGTGAAGTAGCAAGAATGAGGATTTAAGTATGGACAGGGTATAATGGTTGGTCTCCCTGAGGAAAGTAATGCTTAGATCATATGATGACAACCTATTATCACAAACTAAATTCTTTATATATAATTTTCAGTTGTTACTCTGCTCCCCTCCCTTTTTATTTATTTATTCTATTTTATTTTACTTTATTTTATCTATTTATTTTTATTATTTTTTTATTTATTTATTTTTATTTTTTTTTTTTTTTATGTCAAGTGATGACAGATGTATTATATAGTAAAGGCACGATCACAAAGCTCGCTTGGCCTTGATTCTAGGGCGGCGTATTCCAGGCGTGTCCTGTAACTGAGCCTCCTTACTCGCGCTAGGTCTTTTTTTTTTTTTCTCTCTTTTTTTTCTTTCTTTTTTTTTTTGTCCAGCGACATCCATCTTTCTGATCTTAACGAAAGTTTGTCTGTATTCCGCCTGTTTCTAAAAAAAAAAGTTATCTCTATTTATTTATTTTTTTTTTTCAAATAAGTCTTACAACTTTGTTTTCCTGTCTTTCATCGGTTTTCAGGTCTTTTTCAGTCTTCTACTTGACCAAGGGCAATAAATAATAACTTTTCTGGAACAGTTGTTATAAGCTTAAACAAAGATACACTACGGACACAATTTAAATATATTTCAAAATTATTACCCTTTATCATTATTAACGGGATCTACGCACCAGCCTGTCACAGCCCAGGGAGAGATTTTGAGATGCTTCCTGATTGAAATGACCTGATAATCTCTCCCACTGCCTCTATATTACCTTCTACATTTCCTAGTAATTATGCAGTCACCTTTCTCCCTCAAAGCCTTGAATATTCTGGTCTCATGGCCGCGTAATCGCCCCGTGGCGCAGTAAAGGAATAATAAAATCTGTAATCCCCATCTTTCCCTCGATTGGGCGTGTGAAGTTACTAACAATGTGTCTTTCCTCTCCTGTTTTCGCTATCCTCATTAATTTTCAGAACAGAGCTGGCTGTTGCATCTGCACACTCCTCCGCTATACACAATTTAACTTCATCTCTTGCCCACGACCTTGAATCTCCAGATATTTCTACTATCTCGCTGAAGACTTCATCATCACTTTTCTGATAAATATTATACCTATATCAATTTTATTTGGTGTATCTCTCCAAACTCTTCCGAGTAGGAAAAATTCAAATACAATTTGACTTGCAGTGTCCATATTTGGATATTTTGACATTCACCTCCAACTTCAGCTGTGAACGTTCTTTCACTGAACAAGCCTTCAACTTATTTTGCATGACCTACAGCTAGTGGTGTACTTCTGATAGTACCGAACTTCTGACCATCCTGGATATACGCCCAACAAATTTTCGTCTTTTCCTAAGAAACAGTTCTTCCACTTCTGTTAAATAGCTGTCTCCGTTGTGTTTCTCCAGTCATCATCCTTGCGTATACTTTTCTAACGGTCCAGCTGGCTCTGCGCAGGTGTTCCCTTGGCATCGCGCCTCCGCTTCAAGGGAAGACACGGGGCGTATATATCCAAGAATTAGTCTCTTATCCCTGCATGTAGGAACTGATGATACCAATCATTACTTGATGCACATAACCGTGATGACGTAACCCATGAAAACCCTTTGTTAGAGTAATCCCAGCAGCAGCCAAGTGGGAACCTTATCTTTGACTGCAGTTAAAATTAGTATTTTTGCGTGACATATTAGACATTCTACATCAATGTAGTCATCAATTCTCTAGTTGATACGACCTCCTAAGGAACCCGGATCAATTCACGTAAAGCATGTAGTGGCACATGAATTATGCCTCAGTCATTTCAATGGTTATCAGGTCAGCACTCCCGCCACCTCTAACAACAAGTATAGTTATTTCGTTCGCCGAAGACCACAGAATATCTCATTATACCTAACTACTTTCTTAAACAGCTGCTCTCTGAAGAGGGATGGACATTGCCTGCATACATTTTCATAGTAAAATCTCTCTCTCTCTCTCTCTCTCTGGAGACTTAGGGTTAATTTACGATCGTTAACTCTTGCATGTGAAGGGTGTGTCGATGAAATGAACGTTACCATCACATGGATTAGAGATTAATTCACCAGGACCACGTGTGGAGGGATGGGTGTCTTGAGCAGTGCTGCACCTTGATGGCTACACGCCTTACGGGCCCATGAATCATTAACATAACATCAACAGAAGATAAAAACAAGACCTACCTACATATCCAGTTGGTGTATGTACAGTCTGTCCATTAGAATCGAACCAAATAAACACTATAGCAAATCCATGCGGGTGAATGCACCACCAACAACAAAGATGGCGGAGTAGTGAGCGAGTATTCACTGGTCTATTTATGATTTTTAACAAATTTGATTTTCATAATTATAGTTGCTTTCAAACACTCACTGATGTGTATAGTGTCATTATTTTTGACTACTGTTTACTATTCCTAACAACATTGAATTTTATAATTATTGTTGTCCAAGTAATTATAAAAGACGACAAAACAACATTTTCGAAGACAATTTAAGGCGTAATGACGACATAATCAAGTTGTGAAGCTGAGTATCCTACCTGCGCTCGGTTGCCTGACAAGACTAGGTTCGTACTATCTGCGACCATTTCTCTCTTTTTACTCAAATACAAAATTTCAATACGTGCATTCGTATCAATAACACGATAAGGAAATACTGGCAAGTACGTATGCCACCGAGTAACACGGAGATATTGCAATAAAGGGACTATGCTAGCTTTTATAGCCGAAGATAATAGGCCATTCGCTTGGATATGAATCTATAACGCCCCCCCTTCTCTCTCTCTCTCTCTCTCTCTCTCTCTCTCTC
Organism: Scylla paramamosain; assembly: GCF_035594125.1. Taxonomy (NCBI): domain Eukaryota; kingdom Metazoa; phylum Arthropoda; class Malacostraca; order Decapoda; family Portunidae; genus Scylla; species Scylla paramamosain. The sequence goes on along the minus strand of NC_087167.1, from coordinate 6,908,469 downwards.
TCTCTCTCTCTCTCTCTCTCTCTCTCTCTCTCTCTCTCTCTCTCTCTCTCATGAGGATGATTAAGTTTTGGTGTTATCTTTGCTGTCGGCAATTTGATATTTAATGACAGGTTTTCCTCAGTCAGGGATGCAGCATACGTCACATCTTGATGGTTCGCCAGCCAGGAGCCACTACTTAACAGCCAGGAGCCACTACTTAACAGATTAAAGAACAGCATTGGGGATTAAGGTGTGCATTCTGTATAAGATGAATGCAAATAAATAGATAAAAGAAAATATATTTGGTTGGATCGACCCTTAGATGTAGGTAACAGGAGTTTTCTTTCTTTCTTTTTCTTTCTTTTTATTCATATGAATCATAATGTAAATTTACTTTTGTTCATTTACGCTTTAATCCTCTTACAACTACTGTAGACAATTTCTTAATCACTTATAACTTTTAAGATATTTATCTATTTACCTTTATTTTATTCATCTATTTATTTTATTGTTATTTATTTTTGTCACAGTCTCTAAAATAGTTATATAACCTCTATTATCTGCGTATGTACAAGCAAACTTTTCTTTTCCAGTGATCATAATGTCAAACAAGAGATCGCCCAAGCAGTGAAAGTTGAACCAAGGGAGACGGGGCGAGGCAAACAAACAACAATGGATACACATCTGACGCAGTGTTATGTATCCCCGAGGCTTAGAGGAAACTTGGCAACAGCTAGCTACTGGGGTACTTGTAATATCTGCGCAGCCTTGCCGTGGGGGATCGGTAGCCTGACTCCCACTGGCTGTTTGGGTGTCACTTAACAGGCTACACGCGGGCCGCTGGCTCAGGCTGGGTCAGGTAGAGTGTCGTAGTAACACTGGAGGAACAATTTGGCAGCCTCACCCACCAGTGCCTTGTCCGGGATGGCCGCCGCCGTGCCATATACCTTGCCCTGTGGGGGTGGGCGGGGCAGAGGATTGTGGTGAGAGAGGTTGTGGTGCGCGGTGGAGGAAGACAACTGCTGCTACTTGAAAGAGCCAAACGTTTGCTGCCCTAAGGTTACTGCCAAAGTTTTCTTATAGTTATACAGCCGCAGACGGGGCGGAGAAAGTACAATTGGCTAGTGTTAAAGCAGAGAGAGAGAGAGAGAGAGAGAGAGAGAGAGAGAGAGAGAGAGATACTTACAACGCCTTTGAGAGTAGAAGGATTGTTCTTAATCTCTGTTATCGCCTCCTTCAGGTCGTGCACCAAGCCGTCCACGAAGGCGTCATTGGCGTGCAGGCCGGTGAGGCACACGTGTAGGCTGAGGGAGAGGCAGGAGGAAGGGAAGGAGTAACTAACACAAGGTGAGAGGATAAACACTACAACTGGAAGTAAGACACAACTATTTGAATCAATAGGAATCCAGTTCTCCATTTTAATCCAATCTCTACTTGCGAGGAGCAGTACACATCTATCAGACAGCCACCCACCCATACCAACACTTATCCCTATACATAGATGTGGGTCGTCTTACCCCGATGGGTACTGCAAGAAGTTGAGGTGCCAGCCCCTGCCAGAGAGCACGTCTCCGACCTTGAGGATGTCTACTTCAGTGGTGTTAAAGGCGACGATGGAGGTGAGAGGGTCGCCGAATATCTCCACCCCGGGCACTTCCTTCAACCTGGAGAGAGAGAGAGAGAGAGAGAGAGAGAGAGAGAGAGAGAGAGAGAGTTACATATTGTTATATTAGGTATAGGGCAACAAGTCACAGGAGACCACAGATTCAGAGCGTGACTCACCGCTGAGTTAGCTTCCTGGCGGTGGCTATGATGGCCTTGGTGGCGTTGGTGTAGCCCTGGAAGCCGAGGTATAGGAGCGAGGCCCAACACACCGCCACCAGTCCTGCAGAGGCACCACACGTGACAGGAACACTCAGGTCCTCACACCCTCCCCTTATGTACACCCTGCCTCCTTGCCCGCCACTAAGTATATCCTGATATGAATGAAGAGTTCAGTATGATGCATAGACTGGTACACGTGGAGGGAGAGGAACAGGCAGACAAATGAAGACAGCAAGGTGACTAGACAGCAACGTAGATTTGCATTAGTAATAGTGGGGCATATACACAGATAAAGGTGAATATAGACAGAGATAAACGGGAAGTTGTAATGATGAGAGAGGCCGCCGCTCAGCCAACCACACGCCCCTGGCCAGCACTCACCGCCCGCCCTGGAGCCCGGCACGCTGTGGGTGGCGTAGATGCCGCCGGGCCAGTTCGGGGTCACGAAGTACTGGTGGTGGAGGTAGTTGTGGCTGCGGTACATCAGCACGCTGGATCCCTTAGGCGCCTGCCCGTACTGGTGACAGAAGGGATGGGCGGCGGCATGTGTCAGTACGTCAGAGTACCTTTGTTTTGTGTGACATTGCATAACATTAACCATAACATTGATTCTCTCAAATTCAGGCCAAATACGAATTTTATTTGCTATTTTAAGGACAAATGAAACCAGCACAGATGTTTCCTAATGGTGTGCCGGCGCCTCTCCCTTCACCTTGTGCGTGTCGGCGGATATACTGGTGACGCCCGGCACCTGAAAATCGAAGGGGGTTACCGGATACCCCGCGGCCTTCATGAAGGGCAGGAGGAAGCCGCCCATACAGCAGTCCACGTGCACGGGTATGTTCCTCGCTTTCCCCAACGATGCCACGCCCTCCACGTCGTCAATGATGCCATGAGGATATTGCGGGGCTGAGGCTACCAGCTGTGCGACAAGGGGAAGATTCTCTTAGATAAGCTCTTCTTACATCACAAGTTTGTCGTCTACATTTATTTATACTACACACACACACACACACACACACACACTTACCATAACAGTGTTGGAGGTGATGGCCCGCCGCATGGCCCTCAGATCTACCTTGCATGTCACTGGGTCCATATCCACCTGGGAAAAGTATACCATTCTTAACCTACAGGTGTTGCTTTATCACTGGTATAGCCGTTAATACAGCACTGAACAGCATCACACTACTCCCTCACTACAACACGAGGATTTCCCCACCAACCTTCCGCAGCTTAACGTCGAGCAAGCTGGCCCCCTTGTCGAATCCTGCATGAGCTGTGTAGCAAAGAACAATCTCAGGTTCGGTGATGCCCTTGACTTCTCGACTCCAATCCCGCGCCGCCTTCAGGGCTAATAGCAGACTCTCAGACCCGCCTGTCGTCATCTGGGGCACAGCAGGGGAGCCACGTGAGCTACAGCTTCTATATCTGCATTACGTGACACACTCTTCAAACACCCCACACTAATTCTCTCCTGCATCGTTTCTAAAGCAGCCTCCTAGTCACTCACCGCTTCCGTCATCATAACACTATCATCACCACACACACACACACACACACACACACACACACATGGGGCACATTATTAAAAGCGACACCACTGCCTTCAACAAACCACTGAAGAACTCCCACCAATCGTCACGTCCAATATTGTATCATCTTTGAATCTTCCTCTCAGTATACATGACCGTTCTCTTCCCCTCTCACAATAACAGCAGCAGCAGCAACAACAACGCGAACAGCAGCAGCAGCAGCAACAACAACAACAACAACGACAACAACAACAACAACAACAATAACGATGACGACGACGACAACAACAAACGACGACGACAACAACAACAACAACAACAATAACGATGACGACGACGACAACAACAACAACAACAACAACAATAACGATGACGACGACGACAACAACAAACGACGACAACAACAACAACAACAACAACAACAACAACAATAACGATGACGACGACGACAACAACAAACGACGACGACAACAACAACAACAACAACAACAACAACAACAACAACAACAGCAGCAGCAACAACAACAACAACAACAACTAGAACAACAACAACAACAACAACAACAACAACTAGAACAACAACAACAACAACAACAACAACAACGACGACAACAACAACGAGAACAACAACAAGAACAACGAGAGCAATAACAATAGCGATAGTAGTAACAACAACAACAACAACAACAACAACAAGGCCACTCACACAGCCGCAGGCGTCCTGGTCACCTTGGAAGAGGTCAAGCGTCATTCTCACAATCTCAGCTTCCATCTTACGCACTCCAGGAAAGATGTCTGAGTGCAGAGGATTGGAGAGGGCGTAGAGTCTGTATATCTTCGTCAGCAGCTGCGTGAAGGCATCATCCTTGCCGCTAAAGGCTCCCCCGGATAAGCGACCTTCCCTCCAGTCATATTTACCTGGCAGCGACAATACAAAAGATGATGGAGAAGAGTGAACACAAACAACAAAAGAGTATGAGCATCGCAACACTGAGAGTCGTGCGTGAAGAAAGAAAACAGCAACAGGGACATCTGCTGGTACACTCCAAAACAGCAGAGCCACCGCCGCCACGACGCGTGATCACCGCCTCAATACAGCAACAACGGCAAAATTACAGAAAAAAAAAAAAAAGAGAACAGATCCTATGGCTTTTTTTTTTCTATCAACAAAAGCAACAGAGTGAAATAGTCATGTAATCACGACACGAAAATGATGATAACACTAAAAGCTGGATTAATTTAGTTATTATTTACTCATGCTGATGGCCAGGGAGGCCCCTGAGTGTAGTGGCCATTGAGGCCGAGCAGGAGGCATCGATACTCCATCCACAGGCGCGGCATGGGGGAAAGTGCTGCCCCTCGGCGGCAATCAGAATTGTGTCGCGACTGTTGACTTTGTGCCAGTGACTCACGGCTCAGTGGCACAGCGAAGGGGATCCACATACAGCCATACTGCCCACACACACACACACACACACACACACACACACACACACACACACACACACACACACACACACACACGCGCGCGCGCGCGCGCTCTCAACAGCGACAACAAGCAGCAGTCGCTGAACGGAAGGACGGTGACAAAACAAGGTGGTCACCGAAGGTAAAACTGGTGACAACATCCGGACTCACCCAGGGCCAGCACCTTGGTGGCAGCGGTGATCACCTCCTCACCAGACCAACCGACTTGGGGCAGGGCGTGCAAGGGCGCCACGCTATCGTCCTTCACTTCGAACATGCTCTTTTCGATTTCTGTAAGAAGGAATGTGGAGGATGTTTATAATAAAAGTGACGGAGGCACGCACTGTCACACATGGCAGCCAGCACGGGGCGCGATGACACCGGCCTTCCCTGTGATACCACCACACATCAGCCACGCCTTGTAGAACTACCTGCCTTATTATGTCTTGTGTGTACTAATCCAGTATTGATTTATTGAATTACTTAATTTTTATCTATTCATTCATTCATTCATTCATTCACTATTAAACAATAACGAACGCACGGGAACAGTCCTGGAGACAACCAGGTGTTCCCAGACAGACAGCATAAAGAAGCCTGACGTGTGACTCATCCACTCCCCCGCTGCGTCGCCCTCATGCCTGACTCAGCGACCCTCTGCCAAGGGGCGGGGGCGGCAGCACACGGCCTCAAACACTAGACCGCCTCACTACCTCACTTGAGGGTTTGGAGCAGCGGCAATACGCCAGCATTCATTACTGATTCTTACACAGAACTCACTGCAGCAAGAAAAGCTAGGAAAGACAGGTATAGGTTCAGCTCGACACACCAGTTCACAAAGAAGAGGGAGAAGAAAAAAGAAAAAAAAAAAAAAAAGAAAAACATGCGTTGGCCCACTGAATGCCGTCCATGAATAAGAGTTTATAATTTATGTAATAACAGGTGAGAAGACACTCCTTTCTGCGCCTGACGCGATGGACAGCACCAAGCCTGCCATCAAGCGGCGTCCCGTTCTGCAGGAATGAAGTGTGAATGAGGCGTGATGTGTAATCCAGCCGTGGCGTGACTCACCTTTCCTCGCCTGTTCCAGCTGCCGGGTGATCCTCCCCTCGATGGCCGGGATACGGCGCAGCATGCGGAACACCCACGCCCGGCTTGACTCCAACACATCTGCGGGAGGGGGGGGGTCAGAAAGAGAGAGGGGGAGGAGACAGGAGAAAGACAATGAATAGATTTCTATTGATACCAAAGTAAATAGTACAGTACGTGTGTGTGTGTGTGTGTGTGTGTGTGTGTCCCTCACCTCGTCGATCGCGCCATAGGTTCAGCAGGACAAGGGACCCCAGCGTCACTCCTGCCGTCACCACAATCAACAGCCACGCCTCTACGTCCTCCGCCAACTCCTCCACGTCTGCAAGGAAAAAGCTATTTACAATCTCTCTCTCTCTCTCTCTCTCTCTCTCTCTCTCTCTCTCTCTCTCTCTCTCTCTCTCTCTCTACAGAAATAATAATTACATAAGCATTGATCAAGTCAGACAAAACCTTTTAGCTCTTTTCTTTTCGCTGCCGCACTAAAAGAACCTCCACGTAGAACTGTTCGCATTGATCACCACAACACGAAGCCCATACATGCAGGTGTCTCACGCTGATTGTCTTGAAAACAGGTAACACGGATACCTGCCTCACGGGACCGCAGTTTCAAGGTGAAGATGAAAACCAGTAACAAAATCGCTCTGAGAATCGACGCAGTATAACGAGGAGCTCATCAAGTAGACGACTCGTGCAGGGCGACAGTGTTATATCTACGTGCGTACTATGCATGCAATATTCGTGAGATAGATGAGGAGGTGTACTGCTCTCATGGTAGGTTAGGTGCGGCTCATGATCCCGATCTTGCTTTTAGATGTAAAGTTAATAAATATATACATTAATAAATAAATACGTACGTGTATGTTTAGATGATGCAAAGAAAAAGAGACTATGCTTCTTTCGAGTTGAATTGAGTTTATATATTGCTGGGATTAGATACCCACGATGTTTGGATACTTGTATAAATGACAAAAAAAAAAAAAAAACACACACACACAGGCAGGTTCCTTTTTAAGTTGACGTAATGTGTTGCTTGTGGGAGTTTGTCTGAAGCAGCAGCAGTGCCCCATCCCTTCCTCCCGCCCTTCACAGACTACGCGTCGCCACTCCTGACAGGTAATGCGAGTGTTATTAAGCGGTGACGTGCTGTTAATTTGCCATAGAAGACCTTGTTGGCATTAACATTACCCACACTATACCTGCCTGGGGATGCTGTGACTTACATTCTGCCTTACTACAAACGGACTGTCTGTCGCGATATTCTGATATACTGTAGTCGGTGCCGCACAAACCTTTCAAGTACACCTTATGTGAACGTAAAAAATAAATAAACGAGGAAATAAATAAACAAATAGATTAATAAATAAATTAATGAATAAACAAATATATGAATAAATAGATTAATGAATGAATAAATAAATAAATAAATAAATGAATAAATAAATAAGCAAATAAATATATAAACAAATGATTGAATGAAATAATGAATTATTAAATAAACAAGTAAGTAAATAAATCATTCTACTTTTGGTATCATACAGGTACGGAGAAAACAAAATGCAGTTTCACCCAACCAGACGTGTAAAATAAAGCGCATCCTTTCACTAATTATCTAAACAGTCAATTATCTTGTTTCTGCAAAAATAAAGATAAAAAGTTTCCATGATAAGCAGATCTTCCCCCCGCCCTGCCCCCTGCGACGACCTCAGCGGGTCCTTGAGCACCGCAGAGCTGGGCACAGACTACGGAGAGCATGGAAGAGTAGTATGCCCATGAAATAGTTTAAATTCAGTAAACTTCGAACTCACAACAATAATCGACCGAACATTATATAGTGCAGGAGCAGAGATGGCGTCATCGGCAGCGGCGAGAACTCCTAGACCAGTATTGGTGACGCTCCCGGTCCAAGCCATCCCGATCAGGAGGCTAACAGCTTCATGGACGACTTAGTTTTGAAATGCTCTTCACTATCAAGTTTCGTGCAGCAAATGGCTCGTTTGCGTCTCTCATAGCTGAAAATCCCGGCTCTTGCTTGAGTCGCCAAGATCGAGGCGGAAGAGGCGAGGCGTAACGGAAAAGGGGTTTAGCAAAATCAGACTAAATTAATCTATTCAAATACTTGGACGATAAAAAGAGAAAAGCATACAACGCATCATGAACTGTTTACTTGTTAAAACCGAAAACACACACACACACACACACACACACACACACACACACACACACAAAGTGCAACTTTTCAGGAAATTAGATCAGAGTATAATTTGACCAAAAATTTGCTGTAAACAGATGTACTCGTAGCAATGTGCATTCCTTACTTTAAGACACTTGAAGCATTTGTGCGAGTGTTTTTAAAGAGGAAATGTTTAGCCCTTGTAATGTATGTCAGGAGAAAAACTGTCAACTGTTGCAGTGAGAGAGAGGGAGGAGAACAAAAAAAAATTCACTGCTTGTAATTGGAGATTACAGAGTTATCAGTACACGCGTGCTTGCGCGTGCACATGCACTCATTAAGTACAAAAATCGACTGTAAATGAAGTAACCAAACAATACATAAACATAAAAAGATTACAGAGATTGCTAAGCTGGCATTACTTAATCTGTCATCAGTATTACGTATCAACACCAACACCACCACCACCGCCGCCACCAGCACCACTACCACCACCAGCAACGACAACAACAACAACAACAACAACACAAGAGCAACATCAACAGCAGGAGGATCACCCACAGTTAAGATACTCCCGCAGGGCTTCCATGGTGGTGTCTCCGCCGGCAGCTACAGGTGGAAGGGCGGTGTGGGAAGGGCAGAAGGCGGCGGAGGGAAAACCTGGAGGCGATGAGGTGTGCACGACGCCCAGCCGTCACTTGGGTCACGGGCAGACTGTTCCCCGTCCCTCCCTCCCTCCCTGAGTCCCGCCTCCCCTCGTTCACTGTAATAATCCTCATGATCTACTTCACCCCCCACCACTGTCTTCTCCATCCCTCCCTCCCTCCCTCCCTCCCTCCCCCTCTGACTAACTGATAACGTGGCCGGCATCGGTGGTTTTATAAGGGAGAGAGAAAAGAGAGTGAGAGAGGGGAGGGGGGGGATAGCTAGAGTGTTCACATAGACTTGATTACACCACAGACGCTGCTTAATTAGTCTTATCACTGCTGGACCTTATTTTTCTCTCATTATCACCTACGAATTTGAAAATACTTATATTACAGACACAGCGTTTTAAGCAATTCTGTAGAAGACAAATTTGACCTGCTCTCTCTCTCTTTCTCTCTCTCTATCTCTCTTCCCCGGTACACTGAGAGTTAGCAAAGACGACAGCACTCAAAGCATCAAGCTCTCGACAACCACCTATGTTTCCCAATCCCAGCATCACACAGCTCCCTTGCCCCTCCCTCCCCTCTCCATCCCTTCACCCACTCGCTGGAGACTTGACTCAACACAATGAAGTTCATATCTTTCCCCATGCTGACGTCTCCTCTACCGTGATCATTCTAAACCTGGAAGCAATTATAGCCTCGCTCCCTCCGCCTTCACCACCACCACCACTACCTCCTCCTCCTCCTCTGCCTTCTCCTCCTCCTCCCCCTCCTCCTTCTCCTCGTCAGCGTCAAGACAACCATAATTTAGTCAGTGCACTATAGACATAATTGCGTCACACCTTACGTCACATCCTCTTGAAAAAAAAAAAAAGCTGAACCACTTATATCTGCCAGAATTATTAACTTGTGGATGAATTAATAAATACATGATGGTAATGAAAATCAATGAATCAGCTTTCAGTAATTAACTCGTAACAGTGACAAAAGAAGATCGGGAATTCGGTGCAGGTTGTGTTACGTGAGCACTACGTTTAATGTTTTGGGTTATCATAGTTATCTCGAACTTAGTGCATATGAGCAATCAAATAGATAAGTTAGCATATAAAAAGTAAGGTTGATGATAATTAACTTTCCTTGCACCCGAAGTAAATAGTTAGGTAGGATGAATAGATGAATAAAAAAAAGGATGATTCATACCTAATTTATATTCTCTCTCTCTCTCTCTCTCTCTCTCTCTCTCTCTCTCTCTCTCTCTCTCTCTCTCTCTTACATCTCTTAACGCTGAAACAATTACTACTTTCAAGGCTTTGTGGGCGGGTGGGCGGCTGGGTCTTGGTGCCGCGTGCAGTGGTGATAAAGGTACAACTACCACCCTATCAATGCTGACTGCCTGTCGCCGTGAACTTACACCAGACTGACTGACCGACCACCTTAGCAGTTACGAGGAGTGAAGGCATCAGGTCAAGACTTCCACACCACTGTCAACATACTCATATTACAAGACTTTTTTCTCTCTCTCATTTTTTTTCTCTTATTCTTCATCTAATAAGGGTTATATTACATTGCGCCATGAATATACGAGTACTTGCATGGAAAAACAGGCCACATGAGGCATTTTCTTAGAGGGAGAGAGAGAGAGAGAGAGAGAGAGAGAGAGAGAGAGAGAGAGAGAGAGAGAGAGAGACGTGGGTTGGTATGTTCCAGTTTCTAAACTCTATACTAACTCGTCACCAACAAACAGGACGCAAGGATAATGAAGAGAACTATATATAACGCGTGTATAGACTACGTACTTGTACTCGTCCGTGTATGTATGGACAGCACCACGAGAAGGAACACTACATGCAGGCAACAACAGAAACAAGAGGTGCATGCCAAGTCCAGTTATTATTTCGATATGAGCGTCTCCTTAGGTTTCATAGATTACATTAGGTTGCATTTCTCTTCGTTCGAGAAAGGTTAAAGTATGTGAGTTTAGACTTCAGTTCGTTAAGGTCGCGTTAGGTAAGGTTAGGTTACTCTTTGTTCGTTTGGGGAAAGTTAGGTTGAGTTAGGTTAGATTTTTTTTTTTTTATTCGTCTAAACAGAGTTGTGGTTGGACTCGTTAGATTTATGTTATATACAGTATATCCTTCCACCTCCCACTCCGAGGCAGAATATCACCATGTTCAGTACACTCTGACAAGTGTCTTAGCAACACAACATGGCTACAGTAACAATAGGGGCCGAGGAGTGGTCAACACTCCTAAGTGTGTTACCACTCCTGGGCAGGCGAAACAGAAATTGGTAGACATTCGGAGCAGGATTCACAGCCATAAACCTACAGGTAACTTTTCTAAGGATATAATTTTCAGCCTTAAGAGGGCTGATTAAATTTGGGTGTGATGGCAGTTGGCACCACACTAGTGGAATACCGGTAATGTGTTGTTTCTAGATGATAGTACTGAGATGTGTGGCATGCTCTAGTTGTGAACACCCGTTTATTAGGGTCACGGGTCCCACCTGTGATATCCGGATGACCACAGTGTACTACACTACGTACAGTACAGTACCTATTCTAGGTTTTCCCAGGCACCCATCACTCACCAGATTATAATGAGACAAGAACACCAGAGAGTGGGCTGTGAGTTGTCATTAATTAATATTGATTGGGCTCTCAGATGAGGCCCCCAGCACTATCAATGGCTTAATAAATAATTTTTAATGCGCCTCAAGGACGGGATCATGTGACACCGCCACAATCCGCTGAAGTTAAAAATCCCGCTTCTTTTTGTTTTCTTAATAAGCAAGTGATAGTTTGTTGAGATGGTGGTCGCTTCAAGATCAATTTACAAAAATTAATGTACTCAAGAATATATCTGGGTATTCCCACAAGCACACCCACAACAAAGACTGAGATTGTGCAAAGCTCGTGTCCTCCTTGACACACACACACACACACACAGCTACGTCGTGCTGCATGCATCATGTATGCATGGTGCATTGTTTACCTGCCCACCACTACTACCAACACTATCCCGGTGTAAAAACGACGCCATTACTACGCGGTAGTTTTTGTGTTTACTCGCTGCACAAAGACAGGAAACTCACAGCTTACTAATTGAACACCATAGAGGTGTCTCTGCCATCCACTTGTGACTGGTATTATTAGAATGGATACGCCATGTTGTTTGGCAAACTTTCGAACAAATTTAACCTGCACTTTCTGTTAGCTGCAGATTTATTAACCATTTAGTGAACCATCGCCTTATGGTAGCAAGCTCTTGGACTAGTTTTGGGAATACACAGTTCACAGATTCATAAACCACTAAGAATGGTTAAGTGGCAAAACAGCTCCTGTATATTTCCGAGTCGTTAAGTATGGTTGCATGATTATGATGATGACGATGATGACGATGATAATGATACTGATGATGATAATAATAATAATAATAATAATAATAATAATAATAATAACAAAAATAATAATAAAAACCATAATAACAATAGCGAAACAGCTGGAGCATAGCTGCATATTGAGCAGCTAGGTGACGCCCAGGAAGGGAGCATAGTAACGCATTAATGCCCATGTCTTCATAGAGGATGCCGATGTGTGGCAGTCTTTAACAATAGTTAGGCAACAGTTACTTAACAGAAATGGTTCCTGTATAGCGAGACTGGTGACACTCATTCGCTTCTCTCACCTTCGCCTCTCATCCTTCCTGCTTCGTTCAGTTCTGTCCCGTGCACTCACCTCCACTCTCATTTCTCAGATTAGTACTCATTTTGTTTCCATCTCATTTCCCTCCTCGCTTCTCTGTATCTAGTTCCCCATCCTATTCATTTCCACATGAATATTTGTGTATGCAATGGTTCTTCTGGATGCTTAGAGGTCTTCAAAGTACGTCTCTGTCGTGAAGGAGAGATTAACTATGGCACTCGTTTCGGCTGCTCACAGTAGGGGTCGCCAGAGTGTACCTTACTCCGTCTGGCGCGTCCTCTGTTACACTCATCACCTGTTTGTCTTCCTTCTGCTGTAGCACACGACGCCGAAATCCATGCCGGAGCTCGTGCGAATGTCCTTGAGAAACTGTAGAGAGAGCAACGTTACTGTCTTAATTGCTTCCTGTAAAACCAGCAAGTCCCATCAGCACGTCGGGTTCGGGGGAGAGAGAGTGGAACACTTGCCGGCGTCCCCTGCACCTGTTGAAAATACTGGGCGGCTTCACAGGTTACCCATAAGGATGTGCGGACAAGGGTGTCTTTACAAGGGGGACAACACACACACACACATACTCTCTCTCTCTCTCTCTCTCTCTCTCTCTCTCTCTCTCTCTCTCTCTCTCTCTCTCTCTCTCTCTCTCTCTCTCTCTCTCCTCAACACCTCAGACAAACCAAGCACATAGATAATATTCACTACTGTCTCTCCTCATCTTAATGCACAGGTGACTTTGGAGACAATTATGCCTTCACTCTGACTTTAAAATTCTCCCTCCTATTGTCAGTGAAAGAAGCACCGCATAAGACGCTTCGCTAGACGCCCGTGCAGTCCGGACACAAATAGGATAAGCTAAGAGTACACTGGTAAGCTGCGTTCAATATTCGGTTCTCAAGCCAGTCCAGTTAAAATTGTGACACGCTGAGAGAGTACACTTGTAAATTGTGGCAAATATTCGGTTCCCAAGTATCTAGAGTCAAGAGTTATGCGTGGCTTTGTTGTAAGTTCATCGCAAATGTAATAGTAAGTGTGGTTTGTGTACATGCGCTAAGTGAAAACACCCCTTGTGACCCTCCAGCAGTCAGCAGTGGCTCTTTTTATTTCATTTTCCTTATTTTCATTGTTTAGCATGTTATATGAACTGCCCCTCTCTCACACGCACTCCCGCTGTTCTGCACATACCTGTAGCCTCGATCTGTTTCTCCCTGGCAAAGATAACAAAGCCGTATCACTGCCTCAATGGAGGGCGTATTGAAAGAGAGAGAGAGAGAGAGAGAGAGAGAGAGAGAGAGAGAGAGAGAGAGAGAGAGAGAGAGAGAGAGAGAGAGAGAGAGAGAGAGAGACAACCCCCACCCCCAGCCCAGCCTCTAACCAGTATCAGGCCGCTGGTATCAGTCTTCTTATCTACCACAGCTGCCCTTGCCCCTTGTCGTGCTGGCTGAGGGTGACGGGGCGTAATGGCAATCTCTGTCTTGCATAAAGGACCCAACTAATTATTATGTGCCGCACTAGGCCTCCCACCCTTGACCGCCGCTCCTCCAGGCCACTCGGCTATTGCTTGATATGTAATTCCTATGTGTAGTCGTCTCTCTCTCTCTCTCTCTCTCTCTCTCTCTCTCTCTCTCTCTCTCTCTCTCTCTCTCTCTCTCTCTCTCTTGATCACTTCCCCACACTGTAACAGCTGAGTTGGTGTGGGAGTGACTCTTGTCTTAAGTTGAGGGCTTTCGCTGCCACGGATGTCTGCAATTTCGTGAGCATCTCCCCAGATCGTCGACTCCTTTTTCCTTACATCTAAATGATGATGGGGCGAGAACAAGAAAACTGGTGAGTTTAGTGCTGAAAGTGTCGTCCACTACTTGGCCTATTTTATATTGCTGGGTTTCACTGTAATGCTAGTGAAGCTGAACCACCTATTGTGCCTCATCTCTTATTCTGTAGTATAGACCGGTGGTTCCTAGCCTTTTCTAAGTTCATGCACCCTTCCGGGAGCTTTGGACATTTTGAGAAATTCACGTACCTTAGCTCCTAGGACGATTGATTACAAAAATATAAACAAATAAAATAAAATACACTAAATAAATAAATAATAATTAATAATAAATAATAATAAAAAAATAAATAGATAAATATTAATTTTTCTCTAGTTTTAAAACTAAAAATATACAGATTAAAGTATTATGCCTCTATTCTAAAAATACAAAATAGGTACTCGGTCCTAAATAATTGTTATTAGGAGCTAAATGTGTAACAAAATGAAATAAATAAAATGCCATGTCTGAAACTCCTGAGGCAAGAGTTGCGCCTTAGTGTAATATGCTAAAATAACACATAAGACTATAGCACTTTAATCTTATGTCATGTACGTAGTGTACCCTCTATGTACCCCCATTATCTCCAAGTACCCTTTGAAAAAAGTAATGCTCTCCGATGTGCTCCATGCACCCAGGGTGACTATCACTGGTGTTGACCAAAGACGAGAAGGAAATTGTTTACATAAGAACATAAGAAATAAGGGAAGCTGCAAGAAGCCATCAGACCTACACCTGTATGAAATATACCTATCTATTTCCACGTATCATCCTCATCCATAAATCTGTCTAATCTTCTCTTAAAGCTCCCTAATGACTCAGCACTAACAACTTGATTACTGAGTGCTTTATTTGAGAACCAGTTTCTTTCTATCTCTTTTTAAAACCTAAATTTTTCAAGCCTGAACCCGTTAGTTCTTGTTCTATCCTGGTTATTGATTCTAAGAATTTTGCTCACGTCACCCTTGTTATAACCCTTATACCACTTAGAGATTTCCATCAGGTCTCCTCTTAAACTACGTCTCTCTAAAGAATGTAAATATAACAGCTTCAATCTTGCTTCGTAAAGAATACTCCTCATCCCCTGCATTCTTTCAGTCATTCTCCTTTGTACTGATTCAAATAAACCTATATCATTCCTGTAATACGGGGACCAGAACTGTTGTATGGGGACCAGAACTGCTATATGGGGACCAGAACTGTTGTATGGGGACCAGAACTGCTATATGGGGACCAGAACTGTTGTATGGGGACCAGAACTGCTATATGGGGACCAGAACTGCTATATGGGGACCAGAACTGCTATATGGGGACCAGAACTGCTATATGGGGACCAGAACTGCTATATGGGGACCAGAACTGCAAATAACATGAACCTCGGACCCGTAGTAAGTACGAGTATGTGTGTGACCTCAATGCAGACACTGACACTGACGAACAAATAATAGAAAAGTAATACATACATAGATATGAAATAAACAAATAAATAAACGAATAAATAAATAAATTATATCCGATGATATACCGATAGTTATCTTTTTTCTGATCTCCTTGGAGGGATGCAGAATGGAACTGCGATAGCAGTGTCGCAGCAGCTCAGTGTGGTGGGCACTGAGAGGCTCGCAGTGCTCACAGCTGTGGGAGTCCGCACTGAGGTGGAATCTTAATTTTGCCATCCTCAAAGAACGGAAGTGTAATACAAAGGTTCCACGTTATGAAGGACGTCTTTCTGTGGCCGATGTACTATTCCTTGTAATCTCTCTCTCTCTCTCTCTCTCTCTCTCTCTCTCTCTCTCTCTCTCTCTCTCTCTCTCTCTCTCTCTCTCTCTCTCTCTCTCTCTCTCTCTCTCTCATTATGTGTGTGTATGTGTGTGTGTGTGTGTGTGTGTGTGTGTGTGTGTGTGTGTGTGTGTGTGTGTGTGTGTGGAAGGGGAGGGGGCTGTGCAGGCAACGGAGGTAGTGTTACCCAGCACACCACCGCCGTGAAGGGAATCAGTCACACCTGAAGATTATCTCACCTCGACGTGCCTTGAGGGATTTCCCATCCGTGGTGCCGGATAAGTAGTACATAGCGGTCATACATCCATCACTGGACAGGTGGCTGCGCACGCGGCACACCCGCGCACCATCATTATATGAATCTGTCCCTAATGCATTATACCTAATCGATTAATTGTGTTACCATGATGTACATAAAATCTACCATTCTTCTCCCAGGTAAGACATAACAGGCATTGGTAACAGAGGCACGAGGCACCACGCTTGCCAGGCAGGTGCACAGCATGCAGCACACCACGTGCAACACCTGGACGCTGGGCATCCATACTGACTTGGGAACTGTTTCTTGATGTTCATTGCAGATTATAAAACTAAAATATATGATCCTATCTGAAAGGAGTTGCACGACGCTGGTCTCCTTGAAGTAATTGTGTCTTGCCATCAATATTCTGACGCACTCCTGCAGTGTAGATCATAGAGCGTGAGTTTAGAAGTGAATTTACCCATGGCAACATGTCACATAATGGCTTTAAATGAAGACTTCTCCGCATTCACTATTTTTCACGGAATGAATGAACGCAGTATGTTCCGCAGATGGAAAGTGGGCTGAACTAAGTGTGACACTGATCGCCACTCTAGGTGCCAACAGCCAGCACTGAAGCTTGCGGCGGACACAGCCCAAGCCTTTCATCGCCCTGCCATAAAGTCTGCTTTAAAGCAATCCCCACGCACCTGCAAGGGACCACGTCGGGAAGGAAGGGACGGCCCACCCAAAACACGGCCACGAAATAGAAACCAAACCATGGTAGAGCAATGGCCTCGAGACACACACACACACACACACACAGACACACACATGCCCCAGGTGAGAAGCCTCGTGGCCACACACACGCCTCCCCTCACCCCCGCGGTCCACGCCCCATGTGCTGGCCGCCGTTTATCTGTTCCTTGGCCGCACCTCGCTGCTTCAGACCGCGTCCCGATGAGAGATGAGAAAATGGCGGCGATGATAAGGTGGGTTTTTTCTGGGAAGTAACATACACACAAACATACAGACAAACGGCTAACCTTACCTTTCCACCCTCCCTCTGTTCCTCTTCCCAGCCCATGCACATTCCTCAAGGCCCCATTTATCTGTGTGTGTGTGTGTGTGTGTGTGTGTGTGTGTGTGTGTGTGTGTGTGTGTGTGTGTGTGTGTGTGTCTGTGCTGGTCTCATTAGCAGCGCGAGGCCATCCATCCATCCATCCATCCAGGGTGACCCGCTTGTCTATCTTATCAACACACTCACTAGACGCTAGGGATTGTATTTTCTTTGTTCTCCTTCGGTGTGTGTGTGTGTGTGTGTGTGTGTGTGTGTGTGTGTGTGTGTGCGTGCGCCACGTAGGATACTCATATTCACTTGAGTGTTGGTGAGCGGAGGTAAACATAATACTAGTAATAATACTATGCCATTATCACCACCATGACTACCACTGCATACCGGTGCAATCATTACTGCGTGCGTGCATGAGTGTGAGTCGCCATCACTTGCAGCGAGGCGGAAAGGGAGCAGGAGAAAAAGGAGACAGAGAAAAGAAACAGAGAGAGGATAACGGATAAATAGGAGCAAGAGAGAGGGAGCGGGACCAGACGGGACGGGAGGGGGGTAAGGAAGCAAAGGTACTATACAGCCAGTACTTACAGACGCACAGACATACACAACATACGGTGAGTGTCGGGAGGCGAGGAGTTGAGCTAGCCAAGGTATATTTATGGATTCCTCACACCTGCTGATACGGGAGGCGCGGCCGGCGGGACTGGTTAACGGGGAGAGCTATTGTCCAAGGCTGTGGTAGGGGTGGTGGTGGTGTTGGCGGTGGGGGTTATGGTAACGATGTGGCGGTGGTAGTAATAGTAATAGTAAGGAGGAGGAGGAATAGTAATAGTAGTAGGTTGACGTCCACTTTCAACCACTTTACTTGAGGTGAAGGGCAATGAACTGTTATGAAAGACAAAACAAGACTCATCACACTGCTGTTGCTTATAAGAATGGATGTCACTTTGTTGAGGGGGGTGGGGGTGGTAGTGGTAGCAGCAGCAGCACTTATAACAACATACAGCTTGTAGTAGTAGTGGTAGTGGTAGTAGTAGTAGTAGTAGTAGTAGTAGTAGTAGTAGTAGTAGTAGTAGTAGTAGTAGCAGTAGTGGTGGAAGTAGTAGTAGCAGCAGCAGCAATGTAGATGTCACACACACACACACATACACACACACACACACCTGCCTACGCAGATCCAGCAACATGCGTACATATCGACTGAGCTGAAATATAAACAGCTAGAGAGAGAGAGAGAGAGAGAGAGAGAGAGAGAGATTTGAGACGCAGTATAAACCATTTGCTATCACTAAGTAGTTTAGTTCCATCATGGCGCTGCTCCTCCACCACTACTACCAATACCACCACCACCACTGCTACCAGTACCACCACCACCACCGCCACTTCACCTTCATCACCCGTCCGAGCGAAAGAATCACAACAACATTAACAATACGAGTGATGAAAAGCAATGGGAAGGGAAGCAAAGAAACGGGAACAATAAATCGTTACGTGTGTGTGTGTGTGTGTGTGTGTGTGTGTGTGTTTTAATAAATTTCAGCAAACAGCATTCCCCACCCAGCCCTGAATGACGCGTTAGTTTGCCAAATATCAGCTGCCGCCCGCTCCCTACGCATTGCTTCTACTCTCGCCTCTCACTGCAGGATGTTTATGAACGAGGTAACTTATATTTTCTACAATTATCTATTTTTCCGTGTTTTTTTTTCTTATTTTTTTTTCTCTTCCGCATCGTTTATTGCCTGGATCGGGGAAACCGCCGCCGAGTCTCTCCTTGAAATAGGATATCCATGATAACTTTAAAACACGCGACATTGATCTCTATGGGCGGGATGATTGTCTTATATCCGTGACGTCACACAGTCTTCTCACGCTCTCGCCCAATAAGAACCTGGTTATTGTGACGTCACGTGCCTGCCTCCTCTTTTCTGTCTCTCTCTCTCTCTCTCTCTCTCTCTCTCTCTCTCAGACGATAAGACAAGACGCGGTGAGAGCCGCGTCACAAATCCTTACCAAGCTACATCCGGCCAAGCCAAGCCCTGGGTCTCCTCATCACGCCACCTCCTCAGCCTCCCATGATATGTGAATGGCGCTAGGCGTTACTCTTGCATTATCATACTTTTCGACTTTTGCAGCTCCAGTGACGGCTTGTCCGCCAACGTGCTGAATCGAGACTGCCGATGAATAATGTAAATGAGGCAGCCAGTCAGCAGGAGGAGCGGTAGCAACAACAACAACAACAGCAACAAGGGGAGTAGTAGCAGCAGCAGTAGCGGAGGCGGTAGCGTCTGCGGCAGGGACATTGCTCCGAAGAACGTCACAGGGTACAAATATGTTGACGAACTTATGGCAATATGGCGACATTTGATCATTCTCTCTCTCTCTCTCTCTCTCTCTCTCTCTCTCTCTCTCTCTCTCTCTCTCTCTCTCTCATTAGAAATTTTCTCCTCTACCCGAAGCTTCCGGCACAATAGGACACCCCTCCTCCCTCCCTCCCTTACACCAGGCCTGCTCCATTCCCTTCCCCCTACAGATCCCACACACCCTCCCTCTCTCCCTCCCTTCTTTCCTCCCTACCCTACCCTCCGCCCTGCTACCTACCACACACCTCCGCGGAGCCGCCGCCGCTGCTACTACTACCACCACCACCACCACTATACCACCGCCGCCGCCTCCGCCGCCGTGCACACATTAGCATCGGGAGGAAGACAGAGCCGGAGCGATGGAACACGGCAATCAGCATACCACCAGCCCCGATACAGCGACTTCCTGAAATAAAAACACGGCACATGACAGCAATGATATGATCGGCACGGTGAGACTTTGTTCCAGCCACCGGAGGGAGCTATGAAGGGAGAGGGCTACGAGGGGCGGGTTCTCAGAGCAGTCGTGAGAGAGTGGTAACAGGGAAGCCTTATTCCCTATAGATTCGCATACAGCATTAAAATCACTTCGGCCCGGAGGCGAGGGAAGGCAGGACGGGGAAAGGAGGAAGGAGGAAAGGGGGAAGGAAGGTGAGTTTGTTTCAGAGGAGCAAGGAAGGGAAGGAAGGAGGGGGATAATAATATCTAAAGTGGGGCGGCCGGTAGGGAGGAAGTGAGGGGAGGGAAGGAGGGCAGGAGGGAGGTAAGAAGGGATGGATGGAGGTGAAGAGAAGCAGTTGGGAGGTAGGTAGATAACGAAGTACACGTATATACATACATACATATTACTTATTTATACCTGACACTTGGCAACACAGCAACACATACACACACATAGACACACACACTTCACTACTATCTCCGTGCACCAATTCTCTCATCACCAATCTACACCACCACTTCGGAATCATCACCACCAAGACCACAACCCTACCTGCTATAACTACCACCACCATCACTGCTACCACCACCACCACCGCCACTACCTTAGGGTCAGGGAGGGGAGGCAGGCTAACCGTCTCGTCACAAAGTACTACAGGACAACGCCAACCAACACCCGGCCCTCCTCCCCACCACACCACACACACCTCTACTTTGTCCCTCTCCTGCCCCTGCCCTGCTCTCTCTCTCTCTCTCTCTCTCTCTCTCTCTCTCTCTCTCTCTCTCTCTCTCTCTCTCTCTCTGGCCACCCTCTTCTCCCGCCTCCTACACACACAAACACACACACACATGTACTTTTTTTTATATTTTACAAGAACAACAACAACAACTACTACTACTACTACTACTACTACTACTACTAGTGTATAAAAGTAAGCAGAAAGCTTCAAATGGTGCGGTCCGTGCGTTGATGCGCCCCGCGGAGTCCCCAGGGACGGGTACAGAGGCCGGGGGAGGAAAGGAAAGGACAGAGGGCTATTTGGGTGAGCTTAGAGGCGTTCCAAAATGTTAAAATTCCACCAAAAGGAGCGTGGGGAGGTAGAGGAACTCATCCGTGGCACCTGCCGGCCATGTTTACGATTGGATGTCTGTGAATGCTGCGGCGTCTAGTTAACCGAATCAATACGTAGGTGTCGACTCCCTCAGAGCATCATTAGTTAAAGTATAATGAGCATGATGGCGGGAGGTGCGGTGGAATGTGTTGGTGCCAGTGAAGCGGTGTACAGCAGTATTGGGTGCACGCCGTCGCTCACTGTGGGCCGAACGCACGCCAGGGCTGCGGAGTGCGGGGGAGAGCGACGGCCAGGCACGTGTCGGTCAAGGGTGTTTGTCTACGGTCACCTTTCCCTAATGCCTGGCCGGGAGTCTCGGGTTACTGCAGGTGTGTTAGAAAGAAAACAGGTCAATAGAAATGAACGTACTTCAGCCTCTAAGCACCGTCGACATTTTTCAGAGGGAGTATTGACAAAACAACTTTTATCTTATCTCTTCCTCTCTTTTCTCATTATCCGGAGCACCGCGCTGGTCACCAATAGATAGTGATGTTGTGTGGCAGTCTTGAGGTTATGCTTGGACGAGGGGGATGAGGCCGGGTGGGGGGTGTCGGTGAGTGCACAAAGGGGGCGTCACCCATTAGATGCTTGACTTGACCAGCTTCATTTTCGTTCTTTATTTATCTATTTATTTTTTTCGTGTACGATAGAGTAGTGCCAACTATGTTTTCATATCACCAGTTAATGCACAGCCTAGCATTTCCCTCGTAACTGTCTGGAAATTAGAAATCAAGTCAAACATCTGGACGACTCCCTGTCACTCGCTCGCTGGCTTTCCTTCTCCTCTCCAACTCTATGCTTGGGCGAAACATCCGGGTCCCACTCACGGAATCCCCCTCTGAGGCGTGAGCGTCAGTCAGTGCTCCCGGCGCCTTGTTAGCAAGATGTGGTTGCTCATTTGATGTAATTTGAGGTCAGGTCAGATCTCGGGGCGACGCAGGAAGTGTTTATTATAACAGTGTCTTTATTATGCCCACACTCTGTTAGCCGAATTGGTGTTGTGATGATTCTTGTGGCCTCACGTGAAGCGTAGACATTATTATTGATGTTATTGTTATTGTTGTTGTTGTTGTTATTATTATTATTATTATTATTATTATTATTGTTGTTGTTGTTGTTGTTGTTTTATTCTTATTAGGTACTATCATCATCACCAGCACCATTATCATCATTACTACAAGCAAATGAGTTTCCCGTTCCAATCTCAGTCATCCTGCATTTCACCCTTTCCAGGAACGTCTGCCTGGCTCACAAATACTCATAGATAGTTTTCCGTCTTTGGTGGCAAACATCCTTTGTGTGGTGGTCCACACCTGAACAACGAGGGAAATGCCTTCAAAACATTTTTTTTTTTGTTCGAGAGATTCCTTGGTTCCCATTCCCCAGACTATAATATCTTCCTTACACCAAACGTTACTTAATTTCTTAAGCTCTTAAAGGTGGAGCCATCTGGTATTGCTTCTCGCCCAGCACTGGAGTAACAGTTCCTCAGACAGACAGGACGAGAATGATGGTCGCCTGTGACCTTGCTTTCCTCACACGGACTCGAGAAGACTGGTTGGAATACATTTTTTACGGTTTGAGTTACATCTTGAATGGCAGTTGGCTTTGTCGTTGAGGCAGGCTGATACCGTTATGATGTCTCGCCTGGAGCACATAATGTGTAGGGTGTCAGGTTTAGAGAAATATTTGTATCCAGCTTGTTTAAGAGCATAAGTTGTTCATAGCATGATCAGGCCACAATTCATTTCTTTTGGAATGCGAAATTTAGCACAAAAAGCACTGATCTATATTTTACTATTGCATGTAGCATACTCTTCTTAAGTACTACTACTACAGTTTGCCGTGTGCCGCAGCGCCCTGAGTCCCATGTCTTGCATACATCTGTGCCGTGGGTCTGGTGGTGTGAGCATGGCGGCAGCATGAGAGGGCAGTGCGATGAATGAATAATAGTGTGCACAAGGGACCTTCAGCATGTTGTGTGAGTTAGCCGGTGATGCGATGCAGCTGTATCGAGGGGTGGCGGTGCGCGGCGGCGGCAAGCGGGGGGCGGGGCAGGAGGGGAAGGGAAGCAAGAGGAAGGGGAAGAGGGTGGAAAGAGTGGGGACGTAATCAGGTGAGCAGCGAGACAGATAGAGGGACGGGAGGTGGCTCGCTAAAGCGTCACGTGATCCACGGGACACGCGGGCACGGCACTCACCTCCCTGGAATTCTGAGAGAGAGAGAGAGAGAGAGAGAG
>NC_087167.1:6817500-6880000 GCF_035594125.1 Scylla paramamosain | reverse complement strand
AGACGCAAGGACGATAATTCTTCCCCATACAGACCCTTGCGCCCTTTGCTCTCATATATTTAAAGTACGTGGGGCATTTCCTACATTTCTTGCGTCATAAAGCCATAATGAGCTCTGTCATAAGGCCGAAAACCAGGTGCAAGCCTTACACACACGCCCTTAGTCGGCAGCGTGCGGCGTCCGCCAATGAAAACACAGCATTTTCCCGCGAACACAGTACAAAGCCGCAGCCTGAGAAGGCAAGGCGTTGCTTCCGCTCGCCATCGAACCAATGAGAAGCGGGGTCTTAGCGGGGCGGAATTATGGCTGGCGTAGAGGAGGCAAGGAGCGGGGCGGGGCGGGGCGGGTGGGAGCTGCTAACGGTCAGAGAGCGTCACTCACAAGCCAGAGTGTGAGGGAGAGGGTCGCGTGGCAACTACCTCAGTCTGAGTGCCCCCCTAATAGTGCCAGCATGCCGCGTGGACGCCCCAGGGGCTCCGGGATGGCGGTAGACAAGCCCCGAGGCAGGTTGTCAGCTTACGCCTTCTTCGTACAGACGTGCCGCACAGAACACAAGAAGCTTCACCCAGATGAGAACGTGCAGCTCGCGGAGTTCTCCCGCCAGTGTTCTGAGCGCTGGAAGACCATGTCTGAGGCTGAAAAGAAGAAGTTCCACGATTTAGCGGACCAGGACAAGATACGTTACAACGCTCAGATGCGGGACTTTGTTCCACCAGGAGGTCTCGGTGGGCGTCGAGGGCGGCGATCGCGAGGCAACAAGCCGCCTAAGGACCCAAACAAGCCCAAGCGCGCTCTCTCCGCCTTCTTCTACTACGCCAACGACGAGCGGGCCAAGGTGCGTGCTGCAAATCCCGACTTCTCCGTAGGGGAGGTGGCCAAGGAGTTAGGGCGGCAGTGGAATGAGCTTACTGAGAACGACAAGCTCAAGTACGAGAAGCTAGCCGAAGAGGACCGCGCCAGGTACGACCGAGAGATGACAGCGTACCGGGCCGGGGAAGCACCACCTAAGAAGCTGAAGGCTACCAATGGTCACCCGGCGGTGGCGGAGGTAACTCGAGATGACGATGATAACGAAAATGGCCTTGCCCCTGACGATGATGACGACGACGACGACGACGACGAAGAAGAAGAGGATTAATTGAGGTGTTTGGGACGGTCGTGTTGGTGACGGTGTGGTGATAGTGTTATGATATGATGTACAAACTTATTTTTATACGGCTAAGCCCTGTACATTTTAGGGTGTAAGGCGGCCCGCTGGCCTCTCTCAAGGATCTTCACCACAGCAACGTGTATCAGGACCATGTACTTAATGACCTCATTTTTGAACGTTTAATTTAGTTTTTATATTTTGTATCAATAAACTGGAAAAAAAGGAAGTGATGTGTCTTTCTCCGCAAGCTGAGCGGCCAGATAACGCCTATGGCCACCACGGCCCCGGGCTGCCAGGAGGCCGCGGGAGACGAAATTTACATAACCAAGTACGACTCAGCGCCATTTTTAAATCTGAAAATTCACAGATTGTCTTCCCGCTGCCTGGAGACCTGGGTCGCCTGGTCATGGACGTTATCTGGCTAGAATGGGAGGGCGATGTAATTAATAAAAACACCTAATTGAAATTTTAAATGTAACGCGCACACGCTAAATTACCAACCTACAAAATGTATGTGTGACTAGGATGAGTTTGAGTTTGCAGTTAGTGTTATTACTGTTTTTGGGCTATATAGTTTAGTACCGAGTCGCAGTTCATTATTATGAAGTTCCCGGACGATGCTCGCGCAAGGTAGTGAAAATGGGAAGTAAAAAGGCTCTGCTACGGAGTGAAAGCAAGTAGGAATATTGCGTGTCCACCTTCAACATGACCTCTAGTTTTACCGTTTCAGAAAAAAAAAAAGATAATAAATAAATAAAATAATGGAACTGGAAGGAGGAAGGCGGGTAATGTATAAAACAATAAATGGGAGACGGAGGTGTAGGTCAAAGTGAACAACATTCATTCACCGAGCGCTGCCGAACCTGAGCACGTCATGCCACACCAAGCAGCAATTAAATTAGATCCTTGCCAACAAATTAGTTTCTAGTGTTACAAAGGCTCGGTAAGATACAACACAGGACTCTTGGTAGGACTGGCAAACATGCCCTTGTCTCAGTGAAGTCCTCTAGAAACAGCGTCCCCAGGCATTTGTGATTAAGTAAAATTCATCAATGTTAAAGATATATTAAGCACTCGTTGAAATCTGCAATAAATATCGTCGACGTCTAACTGGCAACTGAGAAAGTGATATGGGAGGAAGGTAGAGAGGGAGAGAGGAAGGGAGGGAATGAGGTAAAAAGATGGTTGCGTGCACGAGAGGGATGGAGGGAACGGAAAGGAAATGTGCGAATTAGGAGAAGTTGTGGGTTTCATGTATACGTGAGAGTAAACTTTCGTGAAGAGGGACGTTTGTGGTGAGAGTAGTACAATGAGCCGATGCGGAGACGCGGTTTGTCGGTTTATAAAATTTGGAGAGGCTAGAGTGCCAGATGAAGATGATATCCAAACGTGTCTATAGTCTTAAATGAGCAATTCATTACATATATATAAGGCTTCAGAAAAAAAGTCAGAATAAAGTAAGGTGAAAAAAATAATACGTATAGCTTCCTACCGATTGTAAAGCATACGTGTGTATTATAAGGAATACGGGGCTAAACTTCATTCACCATCATAACAATGAGTTTGAGTCTTCGCATGTAGGTGTTGTAAAGGTATAAATACGAAAGAATAAGAAAAAAAAATATTACCATTATATTTGTAGGAAAATCTACAGTAGTAAAAAAAAGTATTAGATTATAGTATTATTTTACTTTTGCAAGTTAGATAACAATATAAAATGTAAAGAACATGCTCTAAAGAAAATTTAAGTAACAATTTATGATGGGAACTCTTACCTTGAAATAAAATAAATATAAATATATACAAACAAATCGATTGACCACGAATTCGACGTGGGAAATGAGTGACCTAACTATGTACTTTTCCAACACAATTTGATGATGTGATAATCGATACCATAATAATCAATGTCATGAAGATAAGATACTGACTGAGAAAATGGGAAAAATCTTACCAATATAACGAGCAAATAGCTTCTTCGTACCAGCGGAAGCCACTTCCACCCAACAACCGAACGTATTCAAAATATCGACATCGATACCTGAAGTAGTGCTTTTAATGTCATGCTTATGTTTACTGTAGATACTTAGATAAAACCCTGCATTGTTCTTATTCATTGTTTCGATATGCATATAGATACGAAAATATAAATTTGATACAGGATATATTAAAATGTGTTTTTTCTCGTTTAAATATAAACAAATGTATGAAAATACTCAATTATATATACATATGATATTGATTTGTTTGCATATTCCCTAACTCTTAAAGAAATAATGAGTGGTTCCCAGGAGGAGCTTGGGCCTTCGAACGCGGCGATATTGTTTACGCGGCGCCATTGGTCCAGCACACGGAGGTTTCTTGGCGGAGAGTGCCATCCCTAAACCTACACGTCATATTAATTAGGTAAGGCTTTGTTTCAGACAGCTTATAGTGTCAGTAGGGATGCATAGTATTGCAGCATATGTCAGGGTGCAGTGGGCGAGGTGTAGGAAGCCACTGTCGGCGTGGGACGCGTGACCCGGTGGCGGCCTTCCCAGCCTTGCCTTAGCCAGACTTACCCACGCGGTGCCTGCACTGGATAAATTGACGTGCATGGTTGTTTATTGGTGGGTCTGCAGTGGTATTATGAGTGTAATGCCTGGCCTTAGCTTCCCAGACAAGTTTCAGCTGAAGGGCGTATGGACAGCTGGCTACCTCCTTACTCAGACCTCTGGCCTCAAGTTTGCTTTGAATTCCTGCATGCTTCAGGGTTTTCTTTTAGATATTAAATATAATGTGATTATCTTAATTTCTTTTCTTAGATTCTAAAGGAGTCTCTCTTTAAGATGGCCCTGGGTTCATACCACAATACTTCCCTTGTGTCATGTTTTCCACATTCTTTCAGCTCTCACAGTGAATGGTTCCCGCTTTCTTTATTACATATACATAATACAAATTCAGGAAAAAAATAGACTAGATTGTGTTTTGGTGCTGCTTCTGTAGATGTTGGCGGCCTTTTTTTTTACAGACAGACTTCTTTATTTTTGTAAACAATTTTTATTTGTGATTAAGTTAACCAGATATTTTTCCATGGATGTAGTCTGCACATAAAGGTTTGCATTGGGCACCAAAGAGTGATAGTGAAGACCAGAAGTTAGTGTTTCTTTGTGTTATATATTTATTTTCTGAAAAGTTAATCAGAAACTTTTGCATATGAAATGACATAGCACTTCCTGAAACTCTTACTATTGTTAATGCAAAACCAGAAAGGCTTACCATGTAAAAATAAAAAAAGAGAGAGTGAGAATCTTCAGAATTCATTCACTTATTTGGAATTGATTTCTCAAACATGGTGTTGAAACAAGAATAAAGAATCTTATATAAGGAATATATAAAGATGTTTGATACATTTTAACTATGAATAGAGAACAAACAGAAGAATATATTTTCTTGGTATCTTGATATTGATTTGTAACATAGAGGGTGTAACACAAATTTCTGTGAATATTACTAGAGGTGAAAGTATAGGTTATCCTGAGTAGAAATTTTTTTATTCACATAGACATTTTGAGGCTTTGTTTAGCAGTAGTATAATATTCAAGTATGGGTGGAGAACAGATACAACGGCCAAGCTGGGTAGGTGCCCAGGGGGGATTTGTTGACATGGGATGTCTGTGGTGAAATTGTGACTTGTTTAGTCATGATTTTTGCAAGTTTTGGAGCATTGCAGTATCTTATAATGGGACGAGTGGTATTAATGGACAAGTTATTTACTTGTAAACATTACACAAAGATAGTATGGCTGTAAACGACAAATAAAGTAATGGGATACATGGCACCGCACCTACCTAGGCAGGGAGCAGGGAGTGAGTGAGGCAAGAAGCAAATCAGCTGATTGCCAGTCAGTCATGCAGTTTTTGACCGAACAGCAGTGGCTCGTGTATAAACGCTGAGGGACTGCAGCTTCCTCTATTTTTACTTGTTAACGTACAATGTAATGATCCTTTTTGCCTTTCATTTTATTGTACATAATATTTAATATTATTATCAATAATCCTAATGCTTAATGTCAGTAGCCATCGTCTCATTCATGAAAAAATACAAAATTCATACATGAAACTGTTTACTAAACAGTTCTAATGACACGGTGTTTGGCTGTCACACGCAGGCACACTTGTTCAAGGGAAGGAGCAGGGTTGGGTAAAAGAGAGAGTACTGTCGCTCACACAGTTCCAATATTGTTGTCTGTGTGGGAGGTAGTGTTAATGCATAGTCGAGGTAAAAAGGTTGATTGAATTATATATATATATATATATATATATATATATATATATATATATATATATATATATATATATATATATATATGTATGCATCTGTTTCATTTTGCATAATAGTAAAACAATGCCTTGAAATTTTCCTGAAGCAATACTTCCTCTAATATAAGCCACAAGCTGCTACTGAGACTGAGGCAGTGATGGTGAATACATTTTGGTTGTATTGCATTATTTTGAGAGAAAAACTGCTGACAGTGCAATACATCTATAGTAATGTGGACATGATGCTTCTCTGCCATGGTTTCTTGCCTGGTCTGTCCATTGTATCTGTCACCAGGCCACACTTAAATTTCATACAACTACTAAACCAAGCCTGGAAATGTTTATGTGCATAGAACATTGTTGAATCAGAGAGTTGATAGCAACATAGCAGGGAATGTTGTTCAAAGTAATACCACACCAGGCAACTATTGAGGTGGGGGAAGTGATGTATTTTAGTTGAAGGGGAGGATGTAATGCTAGCATACTGTGATGTGGTGAGAAATTGGAGTTGAGGAAACTAGAAAATCCATCTAAATGAGTAATTATCTATGTTGCTGTCAGTATGTTTCTTTGAGTGTATTTCCTCACTGCATTATGTAAATGCTTTGCACAAATCCATGCCATTGCCTTTTTTTAGGGGACAGAATTCTTTATCATATATTCACTTTCCTCAAGCTGTAAGGCCTTAGACTCCCACCATTCAATTTCATACACATTACATCTATTGAAGCCCTCACAGTAGATCTTCAGCCAAGCATTTCTTTTACCAGTGAGGATGGAGCAAGAGGAATTACAGTATGAAGAAGTGGTAGATGCTGGAGAAGGAGGTGAAGAAAGTTTTGTTGGCGCTGCAGAAGATGACCACCATCTAAACGACACTGACCAGTCCATTGAAACTGAGCTAGAGGCCATCAAAGGTAAGAGCCAGGATTATGCATCTTGTTCTTCCCATTTTATGTTTGATGATAGTATGTAAATGTTTGTGCTTTCAGGGTCTTAAGAAAAATGCTTGTGCTAATTTTGTAGATAAACTCATTATATTAACGTGTATTTATTCTTCAGCTCTTAGTTTTAGGGTGTATAGGCACCTGGTAATCTGTATGTATTGTGTTCTTCCATGGTGATTGGATTAGCAGAACCTAAGTGCAGTCATGTTATTATTTTGAGTTGACTGTGGTTGCTTGTCAGGCAAGTCTTTCTTTGCTGTTGAAACTGCATACCTTCCCAGTGACAATTTATATATGTCATGTGAGGATGAAGGGATAGTCATTTTGATATATCAAGTATACTTTCAGATGTATGCCTTGAGTTTGGATATCTTATTGACATTTTGCATAGAGTTTCCTAGTGGTAAAAGTTTACAGTGAGAGCTTATTGACAGCACTGAACTTGATTTAAAAAAAATGAAATGTAAAGATGTGGATGTGAATAAGTTTTGCTCAGGACTTACACCTCATGAACTAGAAACAGTGAAATGAAGTGCACTTTGCTTTTGATTGCACCTTTATTGCCTATCACAAGTAACCATGCAGGATAGGGTGTCTTTTCTGTTGGATGATGAACTCATTGACAAAGAAATCAGTGTTGTAAAGCTGGTTCAGTTCAGTCTTGTCACAGCAGATAATTTAATATTGTCTGTTACACATGCCCCAACCATCACCCCACAGCACGGGTCAGAGAGATGGAAGAGGAAGCTGAGAAGATTCGCCAGATCCAGTCAGAGGTGGATAAGCAGATGAGTCTTGGCTCCCCACCAGGAGCAGCTGGAGCCACCTCACCACTCAACATGTCCCTGGAGGAAAAGATGGAGGTGGATGCTCGATCGATCTATGTGGGCAATGTGAGTTTTGGAGAGAATGCTGCCAAGTGTGAGGGTTGCAAGGTTTGGGTGTAAGACAGTACAAGTGTAAGGTGAAGTGCAGGTAGAATAGTGATGGAAAGAAGATAAGGATAGTAGTAAAAATATGACGGTTGCATTCATTCATTATTTAAATCTTTATAGGTCTACTAATGGGGAGAAGAGAGGTATAATGATGAGGAAATGTAGCTGTAGGGAGGGTGGCAAGTCATCCTAGTGAATACAGCCACCGCTTCTGGTTGATGAGAAATCTTCTCCCTGAATACCTCTCCTTCATCCTCATATGCTCATGAAACTAATCCTCAAATGCATTTTTTATTTCAGGAAAAAAAAAAAAAAAAAACATGAAATAATATGCAAAATATAGTTCCATAATATGTAATGTGCAAGGAACACACGGTATTACCAAGAATGGATCAAGGATGGTATGAAGCAGTGAATGGAAAGACAAACTGTAGCTCGTCTATACCTATTGTAGATATTTGATGATTTTCCATTTTGAAAGTTTTCTTTTCAAAACGACAGCTTAAAAAGAGATGCAATTAAAGAACTGCATATTTCTTCTAATTTATTGTTACAAATGAATGTATAGAATATAGGCACTCAAATGTATTGTTCTAACAAGACTGTCTTGTCACACTTAAGAGTATTTACTCATATGGGGAATTTAATTTGCTACTTGGTCATTCGTTTATTTTTTACTGTAATATATTTATTTGTTTATTTATTTATTTATTTATTTATTTTTTGCTCAAGGGCTTAGTAAGAACCTGCCTTGGTACAGGCGAAGTGATTAAGAATTTTATCTACTTGTGTCAGGGTTTTGTAATATTACTGTGGTTGTTGAACTTGTATATGGATGGTGTAGTAAAGGAAGTGAGGGTGTCAGGCAGAGGCCTGAGTTCAGTCAGTGAGGAGGAAAGGTATGGGATCTAAGTCAGCTACTACAATGGGAGTCATGGAAGTAGGTGCAGGTCATTTGCATTGACTGATTCAGGTTGCATCAAGATCACATTAAACAAATAGTGTGTTAACACTTACCCTGTTCATAGACTGCTTTTTTCTAGGAAATATAATTTACCACCATATTAAGTAAAAGCATCACATTTTCAGGGTGTTTCACTGCTTTTACTGTGTATCACAGGTCAAATCAGGCAGAGTTAGGCGGGGTTTCCAAATGTCTAGCTGGTATACCAGTGACAGTAAATGTGCTTTCATCAGACCATAGAATGGATCTGATCTTGTCAAATAGCCACATGCTGTACTTTTGAGCAAAAGCCATGGGATCATGTTTTTGTTTAGGATTCAGCAATGGCTGTGATGTGGCAAAGCAGGAAGGAAGCTTGAGTTTCATGCACTGAGACAGTCTTCATAGACACTGTAAGACTTAATTTGATCTTCAACTGCTGGTAACATTTAAACGTTTTGTTTGGGAGCCTATATGAAGGTCCAGGCTTCTTAAGTTGGACTGGAACTTTGCTGTCAGGAGTGTCATGGCAATTCTAACCCAGTGTTGCACACTTTGTTGAGCCAGCCCACTCTCTCCACATATACCACTCATACTGTAACCAGCCTTCTGGATCATTTGTATACATATCAAGGTTTTGTTGGATAAGTTGGGGTTACACCCCATTACCATTTGAATGAACTTTGGATACTGAAAGGATCAGTTACAAAAATGCAAAAAGCCTGGGAAGGAGCAGATGATGAGTGACAATCTCCCACCACATATCTTTGTGCGACCCAGAGGCATCCCTCTGACACAGGAGTTGCCAGTTACTCTCTTTTCCCACTATTGTACTATTGTTTACTCCCATGGTTTAGGGGGTACATTTCTGAATGCAGAGAGCAAGCAAGCGCGTGATGACTTGTGCCTACTTTCATGACTTCCACGGTACTTGCTGATGATACAGCTCTGATGGCTGACTCAGAGGAAGTTGAAAAAATTGGTGGTGGAGTTTGAGCATTCATGTAGGAGGAGGGAACTGAAAGTGAATGTTGGTAAAAGTTAAGTGGTAAAATGCTCAAGAGTGATGGTTGGTGAAAGGATGGACGTAAAATTACAGTTACAGTGGAGAGAAGATATGAGACAGGTTAAAGAGATAATTATGTGAGTGAATAGTGGTGCTCACTTGTGTATGATGCTGAAACATGGAACATGGGAGTAACATAGAAGAAACAATCAAATATAATGGAAACAAAGTGTTTGAGGAGTATATGTGGAGTTATATGGAGGGACATAAAAAAATGAGAAGGTAAGAAGAAGAGCTGGTGTTTTGAGGGAGATGGCTGTATTGACAGATCAGTGAGTGTTAAGATGGTTTGGACATGTGGAGAGAAAGGAGGACAATAAAATAGTAAAGAGAATAATGAAGTCAGATGTGTGTGGTGAAAGGTTAAGAGGAAGGCCACACCTGGAGTGGATGAACTGTGAAGAGAGCACTGAATGAGAGAGAATGGCTGTACAACAAGCAAAAAACAATTGTGCATAGTAGAGGTGAAAAGAGAGTGGCAGTGGTAAGTGCATGAGAATGACGTGGTCTTGTCGACCCCTGGGAGGGGATGTTGGTATGCTTGGTGGGGCCCATTGGCATATGGACCCAGTTAGAGTGTGGGGCACTCTGTAGAAAGTACCCTGCATCTGCTATGGTCTTAGGATTGGAATAGTGTGGGGTAGGGAACAGTCTTATTATGAAAGGGCAGGTGTAAACCAGTGTGTGCTGTCAGGCATTGTTATGGATGGGTGTGGCCAGCTGTGCTGTGGTGGTCCATGAGACTGACCCTTTCTGCAGGAAGCTGATGATGGGCTAGGAGTGTGAATGATGTGTGTGTGGGAGTGTATGGTGCCTTGTTTGGGCTACCCTGTGTAGGATTGCTGGTCTGGTGTATAAACAGATAGAGAGATCCTACTGTCCTCTTCTAAGCTGAGGAGTTAGTTGTCTCCTTGTTTACTGGCTGGAGCAGAAGACTGGGAGTCCTGTCTCTTCTTGTATGTGTCTTTTTGAGTGTAAAAGTGTTTTGGCTTTCTCTAAGAGATAAAAAAAAAAAGTTTAAACCACACACAAAGGTGTGAACATGGAGAGGAGAAAGGAGAAAAAAATGATAATAGTTTGTTCTCTCCTTAGAGACCACATTGCTGGTACAGAGAAAATAATGTTGAGAATATAATTCCTATTGGCATATATATCAAATGTGGTCTGGAGAGCCCAAATTTAACATTACTTACTTTAAAATGGAAAATAACCAGCCAAATAGGTTTCATATTATTTAAGACCTTTAAAAGACATATGTTATTGCAAACCCTTGCTGTTCATAAAAGATAAGTGTCATAAGGCCATCATTGACAGAGTAATTGAGAAATGAAGTTAATGTTCAATGTAAGATAATAGGATTATATTCCAGCCCTCTCCCAGTCAATGCCACATGTCTATTTTTATTCACAATTCCTTAAATCATACTTTTTATTTTATGGAACCTACAGAAACAACTGCCTTAAAATACAATGTTGCAGTGATCTGGCATTTACTAATCTGGTTCCACTACTAATTTGGTACTAAATTTTGCTAGTATAGTCTCAGTTTTCCTAACTTACAGTACCTTCATGCTGCTATTGTATGGTGGCACTACTTGTATATTTACTGTTGACATCACATGCAAACAGGGAAGCCATTACAGTTTGTTCCATTTATTATAATCTGCTTATTTTTAAACCCTAAATCCAGCCGTGGTTCCAATGAATAAAGTAAGTGTTTCTAGTGTAATGCATAAATGCTGTACATTGTCCACAAAAGGTTGAACTTATGAGATTTTTCATTTTATAATTTTATTTTCTTTATTAACCAATTTGTACTGATTGGGTCATTTTAAAGGTAAGATGAGGTGGCCATCTATTGGCTTAAGTGTACTCTAACCTAATAACGCATTTATAATCCAACAAAATTTGTAAGCTGACATCCCACGGGCCCCAATTTATACTCTGTTATGGATGGTGTACCTGCAGCAGATTGGAATTCATAGCCAAAGGATTAAGATATCCATTGCCCCATCTTGTGCTGTCATTTGCTCCCTCACTTGCTGTCAACCAAAGCCTCTAGTTTCTTGTTCTCTCTTGCTCCATTTGATCAAGGCTATCAAAAACACTATTTCTTTTCCTCCACTGAGTTTCTTAAAAAAAAAAAAAATCCATGTGAAAGTTTGCACTCTCAGATGGCTTTCTGTTGTCCCCAGTAAGTCTTTTCACCTCTCTGAGGTACATACAAGATCTGCAACTCAGTTGGGAGAGTGGCAAGAAGAAAAGAATATCCGCAGTGATTTTAGTCAAGGGATGGCTGTTGATTAATATAGTATTACCAAAGCAGTATCATGTTGTAGGAGAAGGTTGGTCATAGAGTAGGGACAGATTATAAAGTTAAGATTAAGGAAAAGTATGTGGTTGCAGCAAGGCTGATGGTAGTGCAGTGTACCAGCATGCATTAACAGTAATGTTTTCAGAATCAAATGCTTATAGTTAATTTAGTTATTTGTGCATCAAAGGGATTCAGGAGGCATAATGAAAAGAACCAGTGCTGAGCTCAGGCTACAGCTTGAACTTTGGGTTCTGCAGAAAGACTTGCATTAGGGTTTAAGGGAAACCATTTAGTGAAGCAGTGGGAGACCAGCCTTCTTGATAATTTTCATATAAGTGTAGATCATTTATCATGATTGGCGAAAACTGTGATTCAGTCTGCTGTAAGGTTGTGAACAGCAAAGGTAAATAGGTTACTGCTTTTGAAGTTGAGATCTCTGCAGTGAGAGAGAGAGAGGGAAAAAACACACACACACACACACACACACACACACACACACACACACACACACACACACACACACACACACACACACACACACACACACACACACACACATTTCTTGTCCTGTCTTTCATTGCACATTGTCATTCAACAATCTTTTGTACAGTACCTTTTTCATAGATTACTTGACAGTCATTTCTTAAAAACAAAACTGTTGCAGTACTGTAGATCTATCATTAATCTCATACATTTATTGCTATTGCTGCTACTGACATCTCTCGTGTCTTGAATGGCATTGTCATGTAAGCTCGTGATTTTTGGTTGCACATTAACGTCTTTCTTGACAGACTTGTATTTACTCTTTTTTTTTGTTCCTGAATAATGAAATGTACTTCCTTACTCATCTTTGTTGATTTCTTACCATTTCTACGTGAGCAACCTTTCTGAAGTTGCTGCATTTCGTTCTCTTAGTCACTCTGTTTCATTCTTCCTTGTTTCCTTAATATGTCATATCTCTTCTACATCCTCATTACTTTCACTGTCTGTTCTTGGCTAACCACTGCCATTCCTCAAGATTGTAATTTCAACTTTGATTTTTAACCTTTGTCTTTCATTCCATATCAAAGTCTCGGTTGCACATGTGGTTGCTGGTGGTCTTTTTTTTTTTTTTTTTTTTTTTTTTTTTTCTCTCCCTTGCTTCGTCACCTTTCAGTGTGCATCATAGAGGTCAAACCACTTTTCTTCACTGCACTGCCGTTTCTCTCTTCTCACCCTCCATGACCTTCCATGCTTCACGGTATGCACATAGTCTCATCAAGATACACAAATTGAGGTTCTTCCTCAATAAATATATTTTTTCATCCATTTGTGCATTCATTTCATGTTCTATTTGTATATGGATCCTTAAAATCAACAATTTCACTTTTTTTCCTTTTTGATTCTCTCTCTCTCTCTCTCTCTCTCTCTCTCTCTCTCTCTCTCTCTCTCTCTCTCTCTCTCTCTCTCTCTCTCTCTCTCTCTCTCTCTCTCTCTCTCTCTCTCTCTCTCTCTCTCTCTCTCTCTCT
Source organism: Scylla paramamosain (assembly GCF_035594125.1). NCBI lineage: Eukaryota > Metazoa > Arthropoda > Malacostraca > Decapoda > Portunidae > Scylla > Scylla paramamosain. The sequence goes on along the minus strand of NC_087167.1, from coordinate 6,866,837 downwards.
CATTCATCTTTAACTTTTGTCAGTCGCGTACACCTTCAGACACATTTATAAGCTGTTTGACTCACTTCCACTTCCTGCAATCAGCACTGTATCATCTGCAAACAAGCTCATAGGATTAGCATTATTGAAATGGAGATTGAACATTGTGAAGTTAGGTTGCAGGTTTCAGCTTCTCATGGGGAGATGTTTCCTGTTAAAGGTAAGTTGGTGTTTAGTAATTCGAGAGATGATGGAGATTCTTGCTAGGTATTAATTTTTGAAGACCACAAATTATGTATTTAGCCAGTAGGTGTGGCATATCACATAAGTATGAGGCATCTTGAAAAATAGGAATGCAGATACTGTGCATAATTGCATATAATATTCCTTTTCTATTTGTCTGTCAGCATACTAAATTTTGAAGTGATTATTGGTAACTAGAGGTGTGAGTCTGGGTATGAGTGAAATGGGGAAAACAGGCACCTTTTGTATGACATTCAGACACAGGGCGCTAGAGTCCAATAATGTGTGTTACGTATGTGCTAGTCTAGTGTACTAAATTGTGTGTTCAATATCATTTGATTTCTAGGCTGGAAATTATAAAGAATATCCACTATCAGTCAGTTTTTTATGTGAAATGTTTAAGATATCCTCCACATGATTTTCACTTTATCATGGGTGATAGAAAAGGGCTTAAAGATGACTGATGTCCAGTAAACTCAGCTGTAATTCTAGTAAATCACGTCTAGTCATCACTGCTGTTGCCATATCCAAGTGTCTAATGCCACTAATTTTGCCTCATGGGGTGGCTGGGATGGGCTTGGACAGGTGGATTATGGAGCCACAGCAGAAGAGCTGGAGCAACACTTCCATGGGTGTGGAGCAGTCAACCGTGTCACCATCCTATGCAACAAGTATGATGGCCATCCAAAGGGCTTTGCATACATAGAATTTGCAGAGAAAGACTCTGTGCAGATGGCCATGGCCCTTGACGAGTCACTGTTCAGGGGAAGACAACTCAAAGTAAGTGTGTCAGAATTCATAAGACAGTTGTATGTATTTGAATTTGATTTTTTATAAAAGTTAAGGATCATTGAGTTATTTATCTGGTTTTGATAAAGGTAACTTGTTTATTTATATTGAGCTTTTATTTATTTATTCTCTCTCTCTCTCTCTCTCTCTCTCTCTTCCCTGTCCCTCAATAAATTTTATGAAACTGTCACTGAACCAGATGACTTGATTCTTTGTGTATAGGGGCAAACCTTATTTACAGAGAAAAAGAAAGTTTTCCTTTATTGTCTTTTTTGTTTACAATAGGTGATGCCTAAGAGGACCAACAAGCCTGGAATCTCAACAAGTAACCGACCACCACGGGGTGTCAGGATGGCGCGAGGCCGAGGCAGATTCTACTCTGGCTACCGACCCACCAGACGGCCCTCCAGGTACTCCACCTCCATGATGGTATTGTTGTAAGAGGGAGTGAGTTAGTGAGTGAAGAGTACTTTCTTTACTTTCTTCTCCTTTCTCCTTTCTCTCATCCATTTCTTATTTTTTCTTACACAGTGGTCCCCCACAAAGCATAGGGTTAGCCATCAAACTGGAAGCATTGACCAAAATTTTTCTTTAAAATATTCTTCCATGAAACGCTTAACCATTTTGTTGAAATTTGTGAAGTTGTGAAGTCTTAAAAATATTTTGTTACTTTACTTAAGGATGAATTTGATCATGGTATCATTACTCTGGATTTATCATGTATGAAGACAATGTTAGGGAAGTAACAGCCTTTTCACCACCATGATCCATCCAGGCTTTACCTCATAGTACTTGGTGACTCATGTATGATGGATATACTTTGAGCTATGAAGTTGCAGTTAAAAGTTCAATTTATCAAACCATAATGGTGTACGGTCAGTCTTCATTCATTTTCTATAATTATGTTCTTGAACATTATTATTTTATAATATAATTAACAAACAAAAAAAAACACATACGTAGGTCAGTTGTTTTAATTGAGGGTTATATTCTTGGGTGTATCCCAGCACTTCTAGAGATGAAGTTTAGTGTTTTCTCACTAAAACTTGTAATATTAAATATTAATGGAATATGAAACAGCATGATTCAATCATAGATTGTAATTGTGAATACAGTCTAGAACTCACAGTGTATATATTTATACTAGCTATCAGCTGATGAGTTGTATTCGTATTCAGCAGCAGGTAATTTTTAAGCCTAATTTTATCAGATGTGAGTGTAAGCTGCTATTGTTAGTCTTGAGTGCTTTTGCCAGGTGCAAGCTCTGTAAGCCCCAGCTGTCTCAGTAAGCTGGTAACAAGCCTAAACCAACCTCCTTTTGGAGATATCATAAGCTGCTTACCTGACATCTCAGAATAGGCAAGATGTCCATGATCTAACATTTCATCTCATTTATGTTCACTATGTGCAATACTGATGTTTTATAGTAATTTTATAATGAACACAGGGCATCTGGCATGTGTACTGCTCTCATATATTTGAAATATTATGAGAGACAAACATATATGAGAATGTTATTTGCAAAGTGCAATAGATGTGCAGATACTTTGAAGATGAATGATATTAGCACACTTATTTATTTACTATTTATTTATGAAGAGATATGATATGGATGGTTTAAAGCAAGTATACATCTTTCAGTCACATGTGTGTTTATTTGTGAAAATGTTTTGCTTGGTGTGTGATTGATTGATTTGATTTAAGGCGTTCAATCAGTGGGATCATATGATACTGCTTGCTTGGTGTGGATGCATTCCTAAGGCAGGAAAGTTACTTTCACTGCATCTCACTAATGTAGTCAATTTGTGTGCATGGCATTATAGTATATGTTGTGTGGTACAGGTTGACCATCAATATTTCGACATCCTAGAGCTATCCTGAATTAGCTGTTTTCCTGGATTAACTGACATCTTCGTTGCACTTTTTGGAATGGCTAAAAGAATTAAAAAGTGTGCCTGGTGTGCCAAAAAATGTTTTCCATTAAAATGAAACAGCTACTATACTAAATGTAAATTAAACAAATGCTATCGTGAAACAGAAAACAAGAGATCAGCCTGGTAAACTTGTCAATGTATTCTGCTGCTCCTTCATTCTCCCTGATAGTTTTTCTCCACAAACCTTATGCACTAATATGCTGTAGCACTTCTAGAATCTCTGCAACCATCCCTCTGCATACTCACAGTGATGTTCTAAACCAAACTCTATGAAACTCCTTAACTAACTTATTCCATCATCCTTGTGCCAGATATGTCCACATCATCACTCCTTTGCCATCTATACCACTGCATCACTACTTGATGTTTTGTATGCATATCTGTTTCTTTGAATCACTGTCAGCAAGGAAGTGCTTTTCCTCCTACTTCATATCATTCACAACTGATGATACTGTGTCGTAAGCTTCATACAGGTGATGAACGGAAACACCAAGGTTTAACTTTTGCAACACTTCCACTTTTCTCTCATTGTTATTGTGCTATATTTGTTTTGAATTCCTCTTCCTTCTTCGTTTGAAGTCACAGATATAGTGAATCCAGACTTCCTTTGTACTCAGGGTGTTGGTTGTAGTTGTCCCAAATTGATGCTGTATTGGTAATCAACAGGCATATGAAGATCTCTCACTCATGCTGTAATCTTTTGCCTTAATTATTCCAAAATTATTTTAATGATGGAACAACAACTCTGCATCTTCTGGTACACATGGCAATGCTCATAGGTCTTGCTGCATCCCGTGTCCTTGATACGTGATTTCCTCAGGCCACATCTTACTGGCCCAGATCAGGTCAGGTCACTCTGGCTTTGAGGTGGCAACAGTGTGGACAGGTACAGCCAACACCCTGAGTACCACATTAGTCTGGATCCACTACAGTATGAAATAAGGGTTCGAAATATAAAATCTAGGAAAAATGTTCAGCTTAGTGACACTGTGCAAGGGCTTCTTGATTGATAGTGCAGTGCAAAATTGTTCCCACTCTCAAAATTGCTCCTGGGTTTACTCACTCTCTATTCTAACATATTCCATAGAGCAGTAGTACTCTGTCACTGTAACTCTATACTGATGTTTATATCTAAAATTTGTAGAACTTTTACACTGGCACATAGAGTGTGCTTTGATGCTCTGTTATCACTCATTACTTTTGTTTTCATTTTCCATTTCTATCCTAACTCCACAGACAAGAGAGCAGTTGTAATTTGCTAAGATAACTCGGTACAGATGTTGATATTACATAAGATATATTAAATACTTAGTAGATGTTTTGATGTCCTCATTTCACCAAAGTGTGCTTGTACAAAAGTTTCCTCCTGGGGCAATTTTGATTTGGGAAAAACTCACTCAACTGCATTACTATGCTATGTGGCCACTTGCAGTGAATTAATTACACAGCCACAGCACATTTAACAGATAGGGAATATAGCCAGCTGAAAATATGCAGGATTAAGCAAGGTTCAGGATCAAACCTTGCTGGAGTATCAATGGTCAACCTGTAATGTTTTGCATACTACAGCTGTGGAGCAAGGGTAGTTGTATCCTTGCTAGAACACTGAGTATGGACTGTTGCCTGCTTTGGCCTTGTTTGTTGGTAGTCTTAGTTGGTTCAAGAATGAAAGCCTGTATTCTTTATTTTATTTTGTTTTAATTCATCAGTTAATTTTATTCTTCACTTTATGAGCATTTCATGGCTCATAGAGCCTATCTCTCTCTCTCTCTCTCTCTCTCTCTCTCTCTCTCTCTCTCTCTCTCTCTCTCTCTCTCTCTCTCTCTCTCTCTCTCTCTCTCTCTCTCTCTCTCTCTCTCTCTCTCTCTCTCTCTCTCTCTCTCTCTCTCTCTCTCTCTCTCTCTCTCTCTCTCTCTCTCTCCAGATTATGTATAGTTCACAGAAGTGCAGCATACAGAAATGCAATAGTAGCTGCTAAATTGTTAAAATGATTATTGTTGTATATATATATTATTCTACTAAAATATCAATTACATATATCAGTTTATTTTGTGGTATTATTTCCAGTAAAAAGATAAGTTTAGTATTGACAGCACATTCACCAATAATATTTTTTATGTTCTGGGCAGTATGATCCATTGATGGATCATTTCAAGATAATTGTATATGGTTACATTTTTTCATAATATGAAAATATGAATATATGATACAAAAAATTATTATAATGTTAGGTTTCAAAGTAACCATTGATATCAATTTAATTTAATGAATTATCCAAATGCATATTTTAGATTCAAATTTCATTATTTTCTCCCCTAAATTAAGACAAACCTTGTTTATACAAATGTGTGAAGCATTTGTGTAGAGGCAAGTGAATATTAGATGAATGTTACGCATTCCTTTTAGTCCACTCGCATGCAAATAAAGTTAGTACATAACCATTCAATTAGTTACGGTCCAGTAAGAAACTTATTAGGTTAGTCTGTACAGGTGTCTATTCTTAACTATTTCAAGGCATGAAAAAGAAAAATATAGCTTTTGTAAGACCTATTCAGACCAAAATATGCATTTTATGTTTTGAGTTACATTATCAACTGATCATTTTTCAAATTCACAATTTTTTTTATTTTTTATTTTATTTTATTTTCATTTATTTTTTTTATGAGGTAGATCATTCATCATGACTTGTATTACCATCAGTGTTGTTTTTTCTTTTGTAGCAAAGCAGAATGCTCACAAAATACTTGCTTATTCATTTTTGAAACTCCAAAACAAATGGAAAGGGATTGGAGTCATAAGGTATGGATAAAAATATAGCATAAAATTGTACTCGGTGTGGTCTGATCCACCAGTAGTCACTCACAGTGTGTGCCCACTTGTGGGTCACATTGCAGCATGACATAATATTTTCCTTTTTCTGTTGTGTGACCCACTGGAATTTAGACTTTAGTACAGTCAGTAGTCTCATGAAGGCTCGTATGCATCATATACCTTTCCTTTCTCTGGCAGCTCTGTTCTGGTAAATTAAAATTAAAACTTTATTGCTGCATTGATGGGGAGTGTGCTGCTCTGCTCTGCCACTCTGCCAGCCACACTTACTTAACATGGGTAGTTAGCACTCATATGTATAAGTTGTTCTCTATGGGTATCATGTGGTTCAGCCTCATTTCCACATTTATTGCTCTTTGGAAAGAAACATGAAAAACATAATGGTCTTGCTTTACAACATCATATATAATTTTATTGATTTATTTTCATAAAAAAAAATTACAGTAACTAGGATGATGATCAATGATGACTGACTGTACATATACATGGTGTTTATGAACACTTAAGGACATTCTAGATCTGAAGTCTGATCAGAAGTAGGAAGGATTGATGGCTCCTACATGTGCAACACTCCTGACTATCCACTCCAGTACTGACTTGAGTGACCATCTACGTGTGACCTTTACGACTCAGTAATTAGGTGTATGTCTTTTATGAACATTGACAATCCATTAGTCTTTACTTAAAGTGAATTAAGTGGGCAGCTTCAGATAACAAGGGTGTGGATGGTTTAGCTTGGGTTAATATCCTCAGATTTTTAATTGACAGTTCAAGCAGTGTTTACAGAATAAAAATATCCTGCTTTGATTGTGTTTTACAGAAGTAATTTTATCAAATGGAGAAAAAAGGATTCAAACCCCACTTTTTTTTTTTTTGACACATTATATTTGGTGTCTTGCAAAGAAAGGGTTAAGCAAACAGGAAGTTGAAAGACCTGCATGGGACAGAGTGCACTGATAGGAATGATGTGGTATATGTGTATAGATATAGGTATACTTGTGTATGTATGTTTAGAAACATTATGGTGCACAGGTCAGCACATTTGTCTCCTTAAAATCCCACTTCATGCACTCATCATTAAAGTGCAGCATGGTAGAGATGGAAGGTTAGAAACCCTGCTCTCTTGTAACCTGAGCATGGGAATAATGTGATTCATTACATATTTGTTGTAAGGTATAAATCAAAAGATGGTATATTTATATGGTTCATTATGACAGTATGAATTTCTTCCTCTCCCCCCTTTTTTTTTCATAAAAAGTATATTATTTTTCCATTGTGTAAACTATTTTATGGCATATTATGGTTTTTACAGTATATGCATAAAGGCATAAAACTGCTGCTCTTTTCCATATTACGTTTTGTATAACCTTTACTGAACACCTCCATGGTAGGGTCTTATATCAGTTGTCAAAGAAGACCTGAGGTGAGTTAGTAGTGTGCCACTGGGTAGTTCATTTATCTTGTCATGCTCTAAACTTCTAAAGCCTGACCTACAGAAATTTGATTGCAGTTGTTAAGAAGTTGTAGAAAATGCAGCCAGTAATTAAGGAACAAAACCACAAATAATGAAACTGAATAAAAAAGGGAAAGCCTTCGAGAGGAAAAATCCTGAGGCAGAGTGATGAAAGCAGTTGACAGTAGGGTGAACCAGAGTGACAGGTCAAGCTGGCCTCAAATAGCTGCAATATTTCTGGAGCTACACAGGTTATTGAAATGTCTAGCAACACTCCACAGTTATAAAGAAATTAGAATGTGTCACTTGTTTGAATATTTGTAAAATCTTGAATATGTAGTGGTTTGCTAGATATTCAGAACCATACATTTAATTCCTTGTATGTAAATTATACTGGATTCTTGCTTTCTGCACACTTCCCAACATTTTAGGAGATGGCCAGTACTATGGGAAAAAAAATGTTATATATCATTGTACACCGTGCCATAAGAAAATTTGAGTTTTATTTATTAAAAACATTTAGCTACCTCAACAGCACCTCATCTGCACTGGGTGACTCAGTTGTGAGCTATCTGCATCTAGATTTCACACCATTTGGTGAACTTTGAATCCTTTTTTGTCCTTTTAAAAATTTACAGAAAATGTGTTCAAATTAGATTTTTACTCCATTCTTCCATAACAGATTCAGTTACAAGAAGCTATAGTCATCGCAGGCTAAGCTGATCTAGAAGCCTTGCCCTGCATCCTCACTGCCTTTTGGTGGGGCAGCTAACTGGTGCACTCATAATGGTCTTGCCCAAAAATTTTTTATTAAGATATTTTAATCACCTATCATTTAGCCTTTCCTTTAGCTGATTTTCTAAGATATTAATACAAAAACAATAATGATGTTGGACCATTAATTCTACAGAAAAAATTTGAAACTGGCAAAGGTTATGAAACCCATCCACATGTTCCATTGAATGAGTAAGTCCTGAGGCAAAGCCCATGTACAAGAAAGCACTTGCTTAATTTAAGTTTGGGCACCATCCCCCTTGAGTAGCAATGCAGCACTCACACCGCGCCATTGTCACCGTTGAATTGCGTTCTGGAAGTATTGTTCTTGAAGTGTCATCGTATCCATTCTATATATGGAGGATTTTGGTTGGCCTGGTTGGCCTTATAGTTTGAAGTAGTAGATAAAATAATAACTGATAGTGGTGGGTCCTTGTTTATTTACATGCTAATTATCATTGTTACTTTCCTCATCATAGAAAGTAGATTCCACCTTTCCCCAGATCAGTGTTAGTCATCTGGTGTCATCTAGCTCATCTGTGCTTTTATATACAACTATTTTGTTCAGTCCTCATGTCTTTATTTATTTATTTATTTGTTTATTTATTTATTTATTTATTTATTTATTTATTTATTTATTTTACAACCACATTCCTTGTCTTTGGTGTGCATATTGTCATTCTGCTTTCTTCATAAAAATATTGAGAATATTCCATCCAGTCATTTATCTTTTCATCACATAGCTGAACTATTGCAATTTTGTGTCCTTATCACATAATTGGTTCTGTCAGTCCTAACTACTCATATTCATACTTGTTGAGCCACCTTTCACAGCAGCATTGCACATCTACCTCTTCATTTTTTCTCATTCCATTTCTACATTGTCATTTAAGAGCCTAAGTCTTAGAACTATAAAACATGAAGCATTCTCTCTCTCTCTCTCTCTCTCTCTCTCTCACAGATACAAAGGAAACTCATATCTTGTAGTATCACTTTATTGCCTGCCTTTACTTGGTGTTTACCTTGACTGTAGAGCTCACTTTAATGCTGCACCTGTTGTATCACCCAGAGAAGGTGATTTTGTAACATTTGTAACATACTACTGGATCTCGCATTCAACACCACAGTTTTATATTCTTAGCCATATTATTCAGTTCTCGCTGTGCACATCACTTGTGAAATCATTTACATTATTCAACTGTCATATTTCTTCATCTTTTCAGCAGGGAGTTTCCATACATCCATTGCCATTCCATAACATTTCTGCATGTGTCTAAACATTTCTTCATAAATTAGAAGTACTCTTGTGTTGTTTATTCATCTGGTTTCGTATACGCATTCATATTCCTGAGCCTCTTAGCTGTTGTTTTTTACCTTTTATTTTATTTATTTATTTTTTATCTATTTATTTGTTTATATTATATATATATATATATATATATATATATATATATATATATATATATATATATATATATATATATATATATAAAGTAGTTTTTACATCATTACAGGATTTGTTGCTCTTTCTCATCATATTCACACCAATCCTTGCATCACACCCCTTCCACTCTTGTAATGGTGTAGAGAATTTTATCTCACTTGCCCACCCCATCATTGCAGGAAATGGTGGGTATAACTTTCCTCTTATTTATTTATTTATTTATTTATTTATTTATTTATTTATTTTATTTATTTATTTATATTTTTTGAGGGATATGCAACTTGATAATTTGTATCAAAGTTTTTTCTTTCCTCTTTTGCATCTGTTCCAGTTACTGGGGTGGGGCAAAGTGATATATTAGATTGTACAAATTATCTGATGTATAAATTTTTCTTTATTCTGCACATCGGCTGAACGTGAAATTGATAAACTGAAAAAAATTCTTATGATAGAATTTGGAATACCTGTCTATTTTGTCATAATGATCCTAAATATGCAATGAGATGAACTTGTTTAATTTCTTTTGATATTTGACTAAACCATTTAAATTTGCACTCAAGATCAGGCAGCTTTAATCATGGCCATTTGCATACACTGAGATATTGTACATATGTATAATGTATACTGAATTATGTTGCTTTACAATGTATAGATGGCTATACAAAGTGCTGTCACTCTGTCCTGTGCATTTTGATTATCTGACTTCACATCAAACCCTTCACTTTGACTTATTCCTTTATTTTGATTGACATTACAGATATATTTTATCTTGTTTTAAGATAAGAATTTATCTCTTGTGGAAGTCAATAGTACTTTAATAAGGATATATTCCTGATGTTCTGTCAGAGCTTTTTGATGCAGAATTTATCCTTTTGTTTTTAGTCAAGAACAAAGCTGAGTTGTTCATGGTACTATTAAACATTATATATATATATATATATATATATATATATATATATATATATATATATATATATATATATATATATATATATATATATATATATGTACAATGCTGTGATTATTTGGCAAAAGTCTGGAATAGTGTTATGGAAAATTGATATTAAAAAATGGAAAGATCTTAATTTACTAGAAAGAAAAATGGAGCAATACATACACTTGCTTGATGTTGTCATCAAGAACAATATTCAACTTCTGAGACATGACATAACATTATATTTTTACTCTTGTAATATTTTTATTTTACATAATCATTATATTAATTTATCAACTTTTAATAAACCATAAGTAAAAACAGGTAAAGGTATGTTTGGCATCTCATCTTTGGCCACTTGGTGACAATTCAGTTAGATATTTATAGTCATATTTTTAAAGCAAATTTTTATAATACTTTAATCATATTTTTAAAGCAAATTTTTATAATACTTTAACGATAGAATATTGTAAAATGTTATCTTTTGTTTTAAAGTTTGGGGATAAAGCAGTTCAAAGAATGCAGTCATAGACATGCACACTTAAATGCATTACTAGAACCAACAGTGAATACTTGTGTAGCCATTGGACAAAGCCTTGTGACAATTGTGACAATACTTTGTATAACCAATAGTACAAACCTAGAAAAGGGAGTTCATGTGAATCTGTTTTTAAGCAAGATTACAAGATGGAATTAGATGATGCTACTGGTTGTCTCTGCACTTCCCATGAAAAGCAAAAAGCAGTTAGGTAACCAGTTGCACAAAATTTACAAATAGAATCACCTGTTACGTGATGACTTTTTGGCTGAGGATATTGTATGTGTGTTGTATTGTAGCTATGCCTCATTTTGTTATCTAAAGATACATAGCATTTGCATATTGTTGATTCCTATTAGAATAATGTATATACATGTTGCAAAGACAAAAGCTTTGAGAAAAAGTTTGTTTTCCTATTATTTGTCACAGTGTGGTTGGTGCAGGTTATAGTTGTGATAAAAGTGAAGGGAAGAATAACTGATCAGTGGCTGAGGTAGTGCAGCATTCAGGTGTAGAGAGAGAGAGAGAGAGAGAGAGAGAGAGAGAGAGAGAGAGAGAGAGAGAGAGAGAGAGAGAGAGAGAGAGAGAGAGAGAGAAGAAAAAAACTTATTGCTCATTTCAGCTTTATAAGTAAAAATAATGATACTTGTAGGGGACCACTGTAGTACTTTTTATCACCTGCTTTCTTACTATCAGCTATTATTTGCATATATATATTAAGAATATATACATTTCTTTTGTGTATCTTAGCATCTGAAAGTCTTTCTTGTTCCTTCTTACAAAACTGACAAAATTTGTTTTGGCATTTTAATGGTTTTGACATCTCTTTTACTCAGACTTTTATCCATTCTATATCTTCATTCTATAATCTCTGTGTTGATTTTATTTATTTATATTTATTTATTTATTTATTTATTTATTCATTTATTTATTTATTTATTTACTTACTTGTTTGTCTTGCTTTTCTATATTTTTCATACATTAAGGTGAAAACATACCAATTAATAGGTACTATTGTCTTTCCATATTTTGTACAGTTGCAACAGAAATTTCTGAAACACTGTGAAGACATTTGCTATCACATTCTGTATTGAGCACCAGTCACTGCCGTTGTGTAACTTTTATAGTCACATTGATAAAAATAAGCGGTAGTCTAAAATATTATGTTCCGATGGATGAGATTAGATGTTTTTCAAAGCGTTACTCCTTCATACATTGGTATGGTGGTGTTTGGCTCTATGAATTGTACCTTACAGTCCAAGTGTGTGATATCACTCATTTCAATGTCAGATAGCACCTGGAGAAGGAGGCTGCCTTCTCTTCCTTAGTGTTCTAAATAGTGGAGAATGTTGAGTTTTTCAGTACATAGCATTGTGTAGTGCACTACATTTCTCAATATTAACCAGTACAAATTTAAGAATCATATGAAGACATTATTATAGAAAAATAGTTAATGTGGTTGGTTCCCAATCACATGTTGCCTTTAAAAAAGTATTATGTAGATTCGATGAGCATACAGGCATGTCATATTTTTATTTGTGTTAATGGGAAAAAATGTCTTATTATCCACAACATTACCAAATAATTTTGTTATTGAGCAAAATTTAAGTCTGAATAAGCTTTTACCTCTTTGGAACTACAGTTCAATTACACAGTGAGTGTTCTTAACCCTCTTCAATTAAGCACTGCCTGGGAAATCCCAGGGGAAGAAGATGCTACATTTAGTGTTTTCATGATAAGATATTGTAAGGCTGGGATCTGCTTCAGTGTTTAACAACTACAGGTTGCCAAATCAACAACAGAGAAATTCCAAATTTAATAGTTATAGAAAAAAAGGTTACATTCTGTGTGTCAGTAGTAAGAAGAGCCTCTGAAGCTCCTGTGACAACTGTGACATTAACAGAATTAGCTAATAAGATTGCTTTTAATTGATATCTGGGTATTATTGTGTGCACTGTATAATCATTCTCGTGTGTGCTAAACTTAGCTTAATATTCTCCATGCACTAAGAAAGGTATGCACCTTCTGTTCAGGGAGACATGAAGAAACACTTATCTGGTGCTCTCTGACTGAGTGATGTCACTGCATGGAATCTACCAGAATTAATTACTTATACATATTAAACCAAAACCATGCTTCACTGCAACTGCATTCAGTTGTATAATATCTATTTACATAGCATTAAAATTCTTTAGACTTGACAATATTTACTCACATACAGAGAAAGCTGTTCAAGCTGTTGTTGCCAACACAGCATCTATGCTGATCTGGATTATAAATGTATTGTGCAATATTAGTTTCAGCAATGATAAGTTTTTTCTAATTCAAAATAGGTTTCATAACAGTAATGGATAGCTCCTGGTATCCTATTTCCTCATAATTTAATTTAAAAACACAAGTGAAATTTTGTATATGTAAAAAATATAAAAAGAACCGCAGGTAGAAAGATGGATTCAGTAAGATATAGCTGGAGAGTTGTCTTCTTGTGACCACCTTGAAGGCAACGGCTGATCTGTAATGTTGTAGTGGTGGTCAACTGTGATGTGTACGTTCTCAGTCCTCACTGTATAACACCTCATGTCTGAGCAACTATGACATTAAATCAGGAAGGATTCAAGGAGTTTCAATTTTATATTTGTGGACTTGATGCCAGTACCTAGAACCTTAAAGTTAGGAGGATCAACATTCCTTAAGTATTCAGTCAAATAGTAAAATTAACTAGACTGCAAGAGAGAAGCAATCATATCTCTTCAAACTAGTGTAGTATCATAATCTTAAACTTGCCCATCCATTTTTTCTTTGCACATCCAGGATACTTCATCATCATTTGACATTGCCTATTCTATCACTAAAATCAAAACTTATGCTTTCTTATATTTAGTATGTCTTTCAAATATATTTCATTCATATTCTCATTTTATCATGTACTTCATGCACTATGTGGCATTATAGTATAAACTCTGTGCCTACTTTGTCCCATTTAGTTTCAAGTGACACTAGAGGATTTTATACAGATTACTAATGATAGCATCTTCTTAATGTTTCAATAGTTCACCTCTTGCCTTAGGTTTCTTTCCTCTTCTAATGCTTATAAAATATTAATAATAACAATAATAATTCTCTTCAGTACAGTTTAGCTTTATTTTACATAACTTTGTGTGGTATAAAGCTTTCATGGTCAAGTGGTTAATCTCACCTAGTTTTCATTAAAAACTATAACCATATTTTGCCAATCTTATAGACAAAAATAGAAATCTCATTGAGAATTGTTTCTTAGGTATGGGAAATAGACCTGAAAGAAGTGTTGATTTTGTCTTGTGTCAGTTCTCTTGAAGCTCATAAGTGATACCACGTGTATATGGAATAAGGTCTACTAAACAGTCCATAAGCAAAATAGAATGAAATCCAGAGTTTTAGTGTAGGGTACTTTCTCAGCTGATTTCAAAGTCATCCATGGTAATCATTCATATTTCACACTTGCCCTCTATATTTACAGTAAAATTAATTATTCAAAGCTTTAGATATTATATACTGTCAGTCTTTAATTTCTGATTTTGCTTTGTGGACCATGCAAAGTGCCCCTATACATATGAGTGTCTTTTCATCATGATGTTATTTGTTTATCAGTAATATTTAAAGTAATCACCATGCCTTTTAATCTCACACAATAGTTATAAGGTTATTCTGTTGCTTTTTTAATGTTGGCCATAAATGTCAGTAGATAAACATTTATTGTGTAATCAGTAAACAAAATAAAAAATATAAAAAATATGTAAATAAATACCTAAATAGATAATAAATAAGTAAATTCTCAGAGACCACAGGAATAAATTGGGCAGTTAAGGTCATGTCTTATCAGTCAATTCATTTGTGGAAGAACATTTTACTTCTTTAGAAGCAAGGAAGCCTGGCATTGTTTACTTCCAGAGTTCTTCACATCACTGTACCTCTAGAGTTATCATCCTCTTCTATCAGTCCAGGGTTACCAACAGCTTTCTCCACCATTGATGTAGGAACAGGTTTTTAGTTCCAAAGGTCTTTATTACATGTGCCTTCAGACATTGTTTAATTGTAGCTCTTGTCTAGTTTTTATACTTTCTTGCTCTCCATCTTGTAAGATGAACAGGATCCTACTGGTGGAAAAGAGCCTCACTGTTCTGTCTGTTAAGTTAGCTAATCATGGGACTGCAAGAAATATATGGCAGTTGTTTTGGTGTATAGAGCCTATTGTACTGCAGGGAATGATCCAGAACTGAAACTGTTTTTTCTCTTGTTATATTTGCTAATGACAACAAAGAAGTAATTTAAAATAAGTATAAATCAAGAAACATTGATACATATATGTAAATCTGAGAAATCTTCATACCTTGATGTTTATGGCCAACATTACAAAACTTACAGATCAATCCCACGATTATTATTGTTATTATTATTATTATTATTATTATTATTATTATTATTATTATTATTATTATTATTATTATTTATCTTTTTTTTATTTATTTTTTTCTTTCTTTCTTTCTTTATTTTTTTTTAGCTTATTATAGGGTATTGTGATGACTTTAAATGATTATTGAAGTTATGTATATATCACAGTGAAAACCATTTGTACATGAGCACTGTTTGGTTCACGAAGTAAACTTGAAAATTTAAAATTCTAGTAGCATGTAGTATTTATGCCATGCTTTGGGTTTACTGCAAATTTTTGTCATAATTTGGAATCAAAGGTTATGAGTTCCTTGACAGCAGTTTTCATGAATTCCAGTGACAGGCACAGTCTGCACTTTGAATGTGTGGTGATCATATTTTTTTATGTTGAAAAGTTTGACAAACCAAATGAGTAGTCAGAAAGATTTATGCACAGTGACATTGATTAATGATTGATTGATGGTGACTACAGTGCTATCGGACCAGTGAAGAATGGTTTTGGAGCAGGATGGGTTAGTGATGAAGTGCATAGGCTAGTGCAATTTGTATAGTTAACCAGTGACTCAGTAAGTTAAAATGGGTCATATCAAAGTATATATATATATATATATATATATATATATATATATATATATATATATATATATATATATATATATATATATATATATATATATATATATATATATATATATATATATATAATTTATTTTTTTTTATTTATTTATTTATTTTTTCTCTATCTTCATAAACTCATGAAAATAGGTTTGGAGCTATGTGCAGAGCTGCTTCTTTTCATATTTGTATAGAAGTAAAAATCCCAGATATGTCCTACCTCACCCACTTTGGTTTACTGGCTGTTGTTGAATGTTGAGGACTTGATTAAAAGCTGCAGTGAAGCATGAGTTAATATTCAAATTCATTCCTGGTACATTTAAAGTTTATGAAGTTGCTGATGGGGTTTGTTGGGTGGGATTTCTCTTTTTTCAAACAACCTTCTCAATCATCTTTAGGAAAATAATACATCTTTTTTTCATATCTGGCAACTCATCAATAGACTGGGCATTGCTTGAGTGTGAGTGCAGATGACCAGTGTTTAGAGGAGTGTGATGGGTGATTTCATCAATGTGGTGATGGTTTTATAAGCTGCAACTGACAGGAGTAAATTATCCTTATCTATACACACACAAAACAAGACTGGACGTAAAGCAAAACGAATTGTAGTGGATCAGAAGTGCTACAGTGAAGTGTTTTGTACTGGATGGAAAAAAAAAAAAAGAGAGAAAAAAAGATGTGATGTGATTGATAACAGTCATCTCATTTGGTGAGACCAGGAAAAAGAAAAAAATACTCAATATTTTTTGGTGTTAGGTTTCATGAGATGAGGTGGGTGAATGTCAACTGCATCATGTCTTTTGTCATCCAATAAGCAACACTATTGCAGCACTTCTTAATGTAATGGTGAAAATGAGATGGGAAAAGATGACACTACACTCCATTGAACATTGGTTATTTGTACCCATACTTAAGTAGTGGCTAATCTGAGGGTGAGTTGCTAGTTATGGAAAAATAAGTAAATCAGTAATTATTTTGCTAAGCACAGATGAAGAGGTTTTCTGAGAATAGGAAGAAAGTTAACAAACAAACTCCATCAACAGTTATGTTGACTTTATTACAATTGGCAGCAGCTACCACACCCTGTAAGACGGCAAATTAATATATTAGTGTGTATTTACTTAATACTCAATATTTTTAATATTTTCTTCTTCCCTGTCTTTAAGATAGCAAAGAAGAAAAATTAGACTAGAACCAACATCTTATGAACATTGATTCAAATTGATTTACCTATGTAAATAAAATAATTTAACACCTCAATACATTATGTATATATTTATATATCAGGCCAACATTCCTTGCAAAGGCAGTTAGGTGAGACACTCATGTTCTTTGCTTAAAAATAACAGTAGAGTGGCTGAAGATATAGGCTTGCTGTAAATGATAATTTCATAAAAGAAAGTAAAGCAAGAATTTAATTGTATATTTGCAATGGTTTAGCATTGCTCTTTTAAGTAGGCTTATGCTTTAGCTAAAGTGTGTGTTTCCAAACCCCATGTATGTGTGTAATGTTTTAATGTTATGATTTAACTAGTTCATTGTTGGTGTGTTAGCAATGCAGGATGAGTTATCAGATGCCTTCACTCTGTTTTGGGATTGAGTGCAACAGTACCATCTCTGAGACAAACATTTCACCTCACTTGTCATTTCAGGGGCCGGAGGTTCTACTACAGTCCATATTAAGTGACCGGAGGCAGGCAGGGAGAGGGAGTGAGAGAGAGGGAGTGTGAGGCAGGTGGAGGTGGTAATCATGTGGTGGTGGAGGAAGTATTGTGAAAACTTCCAATTCATTTTTATAATTATTTATTATTTTTAACAATTCATATCTGTTTTAGAGTTTATCTAGTTTCTCTTACACAATGGTAATAGTGTTGATGGTTAGAACCACTAAGTTTAGGCCTCAGAGTTTTGTGGTG
Organism: Scylla paramamosain; assembly: GCF_035594125.1. Lineage (NCBI taxonomy): Eukaryota > Metazoa > Arthropoda > Malacostraca > Decapoda > Portunidae > Scylla > Scylla paramamosain. The sequence continues at coordinate 6,848,961 of NC_087167.1, read as the reverse complement.
GGAAGTTACATGACAAGGATAGGGCTTATTTTTATATAACAGTATATATGTGTGTGTAGATGTGTGTGTGTTTGTGTGTGTGTGTGTGTGTGTGTGTGTGTGTGTGTGTGTGTGTGTGTGTGTGTGTGTGCATGTGTGTGTGTGTGTGAGTGAGTGAGTGAGTGAGTGAGTGAGTGTCTAGCTGATTAGAGAGGCATGACCATTGGCAAGAGACCTAACCTCCCCCCTCCTCCCTCCCTCACACATCCTTCTCCACCCTGGATGACTGTACCAGCCAACGCCACATACAAAGCTCAGTATTATTGGCTGAACAACAAAAAAAAAAAAAAAAAAAAACTCAAAATTTAAACTTGAATAATTTGGGGATCACAGACTATCCTTAGGTAACAGTTGAGGCTTTTTTAGATGTTAGAATGGTGGCCACACGAGTCTGCTGCAGGTGAGCCAGACTGGGCGACCAGCTGCTCCAGCGGTAAGATGTCCTAACCCTTCCTTTTCAGCACCATCTGAACAAAGGCAGTCACAGTCACACTCATTTTTACTCCTTCATTTTTTTCCATTTTAGAAATAAGAATATTGCATTAATTTGTAAATTTAGTTCAATTGTTATAGGATACAATGAGTTCAGGAGAGTCACAACCTATAAGATTTTATAGAATATGTTTTTTATTTTCTTTGATGGCTTTAGTTGCATATCTTTATAGTGTTGCTGTTGTTGATGAGCCTCCTACATGTCTCATATTGCCAGCCATGTTAGTTTTGAGATCCTATTCCTTGAGTTTGGCTCATCATAATTTTTGCTAGTTTTACTGGCAGACAGCTCTTTCTAATGCTTACCCTCCCCATTTATATGGGCTTAGGAATGTCAGTCAAGTTGTGCTGGCTTGCACCCTTTGTGGCTATTGTGATTCTGTTTATATACTTGTGTTAATTTAATGCACAGAATGCATGAGTGATTCTCAGTGACTGAAGGTCTGTTCATCTTTGATCTCAGATAACTTAAATACCACACGACACTCAGACATAATCTGATCCTGATATGTCCCAGTAGGAATGCAGAAACAGTGAAGTGAATTATTGGATCAAAGATATCACTAAAGAACTCGTGTAGTCTTCAGGTGTGTGTGTATGTGTGTGTGTGTGTGTCAGCTAACCTCCTCCACTGGGGATATCATCGTTACATACAGATAGATCAAGGCTTTGTTTAGAAAACAAACATTATTCAGGCATTTAGTCTCATATGTGTTTTGCCTTGGTTTTGCATTACCCACAGTAAAGGGTATTAGAAATCACATTCACCTTATTTCTATAATTATGCAGTATTATTCTCTCTCTCTCTCTCTCTCTCTCTCTCTCTCTCTCTCTCTCTCTCTCTCTCTCTCTCTCTCTCTCTCTCTCTCTCTCTCTCTCTCTCTCTCTCTCTCTCTCTCTCTCTCTCTCTCTCTCTCTCTCTCTCTCTCTCTCTCTCTCTCTCTCTCTCTCTCTCTCTCTCTCTCTCTCTCAGTATAGGTAATCTTGGTTGTTTTCAAATTAGTCCTCTTATGCTAGGTGTTGTCTCTGTGCCCATCCTGCATTACACTTTATATGTGTTTCTCTTTTCTGTTTCCTCAAAGTGTGGAAACTAGGCTACAGCCAAATGCTGCAATTTTGACTTGTATGTAGGTTGTTACTTTCAGCTTTCTTCCATAATTCCTTGCAGTGTTGAGGTTGATTTCATGCCCCGTAACAGTCTCACAGCACCGTAACAGTCTCACAGCACGGGTGGTAAAATGAGTACTGTCCTTTATTTTTTATATATTGAACTTTAGTGTTATGGCACTCCTGACTCAAATTAAGCAAGGAATGAAGCCTTCTGCTTGTCTGTGACTGCCTTGCCTGGCCAAGACCATCTTAAAAAAAAATGATAAGCAAAAAACAGGGGAAAAAAAATTGTTAAAGAATAAAAAATAAAAATTCAGGGAATCAGTAAAAAAATGTTAAAATAAGAAAAAAGGAAGGTTGTAACAGAATAAAGAATAAAAATGTAAACAAAGCATTCTTTTTTTATCCTCTTCATAGCTGCCCTACCATATGCTGTCACTGGGGGACTGAGGGCAATAAAGCTGCAGCCTTTAGGAGACCCACCTGAAGTGATGTGCCAAGCAGTAATGCATAGAAACAAGGGTCACAGAATATGAACCTTCAGTGATAAGTTTGTACTGCCAAGCCTGTGATGGAAGGTTGAAAACTAACAAAACGAAAACTCCAGTGTTTCATTCAGAATTGGCCTGGATGAACTGTTGCAGTTAACTAAAATTTTCCTAAGAAAGTTAAATGTTTCAATGTGATATGAAATGATTAACACCACCAGAAATATTCCATAAGATCTTTAGAAGCATCTACAAGAAAGAAGGGGATTTAATAGAGTAAGTGTAATTTCTACCTAGATTTAAAGATTGGAGATGGCTGTAGAACAAACAAAGATGTCTCAGAGGGATTAGTCATTAAGGAAAGGTGTATCAAATAGCAGTCAAAGAGTTAAAGGAGCCTCACTTCTTGGTAAACATTGTCAGTGTCAAGGCCTAGCAAGTAATTAACGATTTGGTATGAAATATCAAGAAAATATCAGTCTAGATTAGTTTATTTATATATGGTACTTATATTTATGTAGAGCACCACGTGTGCCGTCACTACAGGAGGTAATTGGTTAGGGTCTTTGATAGCGTGCTACCTTTGAAAAGGTTAGTGGCTTGAACTACCCTCCACAGGTGACTCACTCGAATGGACATAATTTGCATAAAGAAAATGCACTGATGGATTCACAAAGAGTGTCTCATGCAATCGTCCACGTACAAACATACATCCACGACATCCCATATTTACTTAAACGCTAGTCTTTGAAGAGAAGCAGATAAGCACTATGTTCAATGGAAAGTTCTCTCTGTGGATCTTAGGATTGAGTTATTTGCGTATTCTGTAGTTTGTGAATTTTCTGATGGAAGGTGACCCGATCACTGACTGACGTATAGGAGTGTCATTCATTTACCTCGTTGTAATGTTCTCCCCCCCCAAAAAAAAAGTAAAAATAAAAATTAATAAAAAATAAATGAATAAATAAAATATTAGTGTTGACTGGTTATTACAGAATACAAGGTTAAAATCATAGTAAGTGACGTATCAGTAAACACTATCATTACATTTTTTTTAAGATATGCTCTTTTTAAGTAATTTAACGTTTTATGTATATCCTCGTATATTTGTTTTGTGCCTTTGGTGTCACACATGAGCCATATAATATCATACTAGGCTATTGTCATTACAAAATGACAAAGGTACCATCAATAAACTACAGTTGTTTGATGGCAAAGCGAAACAAATAATGAATTCTCTTTGAAGAAAAAAAAATCTACTGAATACAAATGACGCGCTCAGCTGATGACGTCATGGAGCATTTTACGAGGAAGAGGATGATTCGTAAACTTAGACATCCTCAAGAAACACAATAAAAAATAACGAAAAAAAAATATTCGTGCTTAAAGTCTGTAAGCATATCTCCTTAACGGTAGATAAATACGAGGAGATACAGAAAGTGGCGGCAAGACCTGGTAACGCGCCGCTGTGGGATGGAGTGAGTCAATGAGTCAGCGGCCAGTTGTCAGCGGGGCCTGTGGAGGGAGGGTGTTGTCGTGCGTATTACTTTTGTGAGCTTCTCGTGTAGCAACAGTGGTGTGTCGTGCCTAGCCATGTCGGCCCCAGATTCAGGCATCCACTTGGGCTTCGACGTGGTGGAGCTGGACGAAGGAGACCTAGAGGCGATCCTGAGGGAGGGTGGAGATGGCAATGGTTTCTACACCCTCAAGTCCAAGCCGCCCGTGGCCTGCAGGTGGGTGTGGGTGTCACGAGACTGTCAGGCATTCGCTGGTCGCTATCGGGGAGGGATGTCAGCCACTGTTAGGGGATGTCAGCAGCTCCAGACATCAGTATTGAAATGCTCGTGTGTGTGTGTGTGTGTGTGTGTGTGTTCCGAGAATTGAGGAAGCTGTATGAATGCGTACACACACACATACACACACACACACACACACTCTGATGTTACACCTACCTGCAATACTGGTTGGCCAAATAAATATTAGTTAACTATTAGTATACACCAACTGACAGTCACTAAAGTTTTCAGGAATTTATTGAATGTTGGCGCCGTAACACAGGTCATTACCCAGGAGCGGACCTCTGTAAGATTGACACGTGTGGTTTATCGTCATGAAACGTATCGGGGAGAGAGAGAGAGAGAGAGAGAGAGAGAGAGAGAGAGAGAGAGAGAGAGAGAGAGAGAGAGAGAGAGAGAGAGAGAAAAAACGTATGTTATGTTAGATGCCGTTCTGGAGATGGAACTTTAACCTTACATCCCGTCTCGTCCCGGTCAGCTTGGCGCCACCTTGGTCTCACGCCACTACCACCACCACCACCACCGCCGCCGCCTCCTCCGTAATCTGACGCAACATGGTGCAACTTGCCCATAGCACCGACAAGCGCTGGACCATCGTGGGTGTTTCGCGTGATTTCCTCGCAAGTAGAAAGGCACGCGTCCTCTCCGTCCGGTCATGATTGTAATAAACATACATGGGTTACCAATTTTTTGTTCCCCAGCTTGACGTCACGTGAATGAGTCACTTGCCAGCGTGACGTCACCGTGGAAAGAAGAGTTCAGGGCTGTAATGCATCTGTATTGCTGCTGTAAGGGCGAAATGAATGAAGGCATCAGGGGATGTCAGTGCGAGAGATCTGAACGATAACGTAGAGATAAGCTAAGACATGGGCGGTGGTGCCACATCGCTTTCCTGCGGTTTCGGTGGTGGTTGTGGTCATCTGTTATCTGTCGTAGATCTAAACCTTTTTTCATCCATTATTTGAGATGATAAGATTCTATCCTCTTAATAGACCTATCTAATATTATCTGGAATATCCGGTATTTACTGGTATAGCAACACTATTCCTTAATTAGTGTTTTGGGAAAAAAAGTCCACCGCACCCAACCAGTGTGGCCTCCCGCCCAGTGTGGCAATCACGTAACACTGCACCCTGAGCCAACCAGCTGTGAGAGTCGGGCCTAGCCTAAAATCTTATTTAGGTTCATCTAGGAAGTGATGCTTATTCATGTTTGCATATACAGGCACACAACAAAGGGCTGGCACGCATGGGGATATGAGGTCATGAATTGCAGCGGTGACAGGCGTCCTCATGGCGTGAGAAGCAAACAGCTGTTCATGTCAGATAGAGGAGCTGTGAGTGGCCGTGGTAACTGGTTGATTATGGTACAGTTATGTAGATATACGCCAAGGGCAAGATTTACGAGACTAATTCTAATACTCAAATGATGCTCAAATGATGAACTTTTGAGAGGGAAGAGAATTATCCACTTAAGTATAAGTCAATCACTTGTTGTTGTTGTTGTTGTTGTTGTTTATGTTGTTTTCAAATGTTAGTTTTCACAGGAAATTAAACCACAGGAGTGGTGTATAATTTTCCTGGAATGTATTTTTTTTTTCATTAAAATAAATTATTTTGATTTCAACGGCACATCATCCAACTTTCATTTTCAGAAGAAATGAAACCACAGAGCGGTGTGGTTTCCTAGAATGTGTATGTTTTTGTTCAAAGTATTTTGGATATTTCAGTAACATTACCATACCTCCGCTTTTCTCGGAAATACTAGTAGTGGAAGCAGTAATTGCTAACTCACACACACACACACACACACACACACACACACACACACACACACACACACACACACACACACACACACACACACACACACACACACACACACACACACACACCTTTGATCCTTGAAAGGCAGGGTGGTGCAAGGATCACACCACACGCCTTGGAAAACGCTTCATCAGTCAACATTAATAACCTGTAAAAAAAAAAAAAAAAAAAAAAAAAAAAAAATATATATATATATATATATATATATATATATATATATATATATATATATATATATATATATATATATATATATATATATATATATAATAATAATAAAAGGGGCGGAGGGAGGGGGGCGATACGCCACGTAGATACAAACATTTAACTGAAGGACAAGTGAAGAGAATGAGAACCCAGGGGTGGTGGTGAAAGAAGGCAGCCAGAGAACGAAATAGAGAAATGAAAGGTTCGCTGGGATGGGTTGGAATAGATAGGCAGTTGACAAATGAGCGATGAAGCTGAGAGAAGTCCTTTGTTCTGCAGTGACGTCTTAGAGGCTGATGATCATGGGAGATTTCACCAGAACGACAGTGAAGGACAGTTTCCTAAAATAACTATGAATGTACAATGTAAGTCTTCCCTTCCACACGAGTATGGGGGAAGATTCCTTTGTTCTATGGCGCTGCAGGGTCACCTAGGGCTTGCTGATGTGTTTGAGACATTTGTGGTAAGCAGTGGGAAAGCGTAAGCTAAGTAAGAAACGGTGCATCAGATTGAGGGGATATTGATTGCTTTATAACTGGATATCCGTATTCCCTCACTTGTTTGACGCTGGCCAGAAACAAATGAACAACGGTGCTACAATTTCTCTCTCTCTCTCTCTCTCTCTCTCTCTCTCTCTCTCTCTCTCTCTCTCTCTCTCTCTCTCTTGTTAGGCAGTTGAAGCCGTGAAACGTTTTGAACAGGAAATATACCCTCCACCTTTCTCTAATGCCGAGAAGTCTGCATCTTTGGTCGCCTCTCTTTGTGTCGAGTCTTCCCAGCAATCTTCACTATGGCACGGCTGCGTTACCACCAGGACGACGCAGAAGAGACAAAGCGGGCGGCGCGAGGGTGGGTTGTCCCTGTCAGTTGGGTTCACAGTGTGGAGAGGCTAATCTCTTGCTCCAACCCGGCGTAACCACCTGATTGGGGTCACATATTGGGATAGGTCATGGATTGGTGAGAACGTGTGATGACAAACTGGTTGAGGTAGGCTGCTTTCTACTGCTATTACTACTACTACTACTACTACTACTACTACTACTACTACTGCTACTACTACTACTACTACTACACCGGAGAGAACAGTAGTGTAGATGTGTTATTATTTGCAGGCGTCGTCATGCTGGTTGCACAGAAGGCGCGGCGTGCGTGAGAGTGAAGGAGGGGGTCAGGATAAGAGAGATGAGAGGGGGGGGAGAGGAAGGAGAGGTGGGAGTTCCCAGCAGGCAGTTTAGCATTCCTATCACCACCACCACCACCACCATCAGCAACAGCAGTGTTCTTGATTCCACTGTATGGTCAAGGCCTTTCCCTAACATTCTACGCATATATTTGTCTGCTGCCCGTCTATTCCAGTCGAGGTTATTACCGTTTGTTTTCTGTCTATCCTCTTATGTTATTTATTTATTCATCTGTATCTTACTTTCTTTCTTTCTTTCTCTCTCTGTATCTACTTGTTATTTTTTTATATCTTCCCTAAGTTGGCATTTTTGTCCATCCCGGTGCAAGACGCGCCCTACCCTAACCTCACCACCTACGCACCGCACTCTCAGTTGTCAAGAGTGTGATTCTTACGTATTGATATTCTCTCGCGATGTCTCCATGTCACGACAAGCATTGTGTTTTTCATTCCCACTTTGGTCACTCTGGATATCTGATGTGCTGAAAGCTAAGTGTGCATTTGCTACTCCGACGAGAAAGTGTCTGTGCAGTTACTAGGCAAGGTAGTTGTCAGTAGCGCCGCCTGATCGTTACGGGATGTTGCGCATATACGTATGTGCTTGTTTACTGGCATACGTATTTACAGACCGTACCATTTGTGTCTGCAACTTGTACGCGTTACTCATATTAGTGGGTTGGGTTTCAATTGGAGAGACGTGGCATGTAGTACGTAAAGAAATACGTTATCAGTGGTTGTATATATAATAGGAAGGTTGTGGACGCCGAGGGTCTTGGTGGCAGGCCGCGCAGGGGTCACCTCTCTGACGAGGCAGCAAACGGGTGGCGCTCTCCCCGGAAATTCCTTGCTGTAAATACTTAATTATATCAGCATTTGCCTTGCAGATTCTTTTCCTACACACACACACACACACACACACACACACACACACACACACACACACACACACACACACACACACACACACACACACACACACACACACACACACACACACACACACTCTCTCTCTCTCTCTCTCTCTCTCTCTCTCTCTCTCTCTCTCTCTCTCTCTCTCTCTCTCTCTAAGCGGGCGCATCTTTGGTGATGCAGGGTGATAGCTGGTCATGGGCGTCACGGGGAGGGTGATGTGCGCAGAGGCAGGTCTGCGTTAGAGCGGGAAGGCCCACACATGGGCGTTACATCCTGTACCAGGCGAGGCCTGCGGTAGGCCGTGACGTCACCACAACCCGATAATGACTAGTTTTTTTTCCTAGTCGTGTAGGTTCGCCACCACCCCTGCCTTGGCTGGCCTTGCTCAGTGCTTGGCGGCAGGCAGGGGCGTTTTGCTTATAGGGACTGGCATTGGAGACCTCGTTATGCAGCTGCAGGCTCCGTGGACTCAGAGTGTACACTGCCACACCAGAAACATTTCATGGTGTGGTGGACATGCTCCCCTCGCTTCCGTAATCCGTCCCTCCTCCCTTAAAAAAAATAAAAATAAGGAAAATTGAAAAGAAAAAAGAATAAATAAAAAATAAATAAATAAATAATTGAAATAAAACAAATAGATAAATAGTAATATTAATAGTAATAATAGTAATAATAGTAATAGTAGTAGTAGTAGTAGTAGTAGTAGTAGTAGTAGTAGTAGCAGTAGTAGTAGTAGTAGCAGTGTACTGCAAGTACTGCTACTGCTGCTGCTGCTACTACTGCTATTGCTACTTCTACTGTTACGACTACTACTACTACTACTACTACTACTACTACTACTACTACTACTACTACTACTACTACTACTACTAATAATAATAATAATAATAATAATCCAGGCCGCGGTGTCGGGTGTGGAGTGTTTCTAAGCGGATATCTTGGTCATGCAGGAAATCGAGGTGTCGGCGGCAGTGACTGGCGCCCTTCCCCGCCAGGCTGCTCCTCAAGGCCGGGTCACACACCGCCGGTACCTAAAAAATAGACGCGCCGATTATTCGACTGCATTTCGTGACAGATTTGGGAACATAGAACCTGAATGCTCTTTGTGTCTGAGGTAGGCGAGCGTTGTGCAACACTGGCAGCTTGATTCCTTCACGCCTCATTATATCAAAGGTCACGTTATTCAGTCCAGTATGTAAATAGATATTAATTCTTGACATTGCATTACTTGGAGCCGGGACGCTTTGGGTTGTGATAAGGTGGTGTGACCTTAATGCTAAAAAAAAAAAAAAAAGGTTTTACGTTCTGTCTCAAGCCGGAAAACTGCAAGTGCATGGTAGGAGAGACCTTGTGGTGTGCCGTGATGGTGCCGCTGCAAGATTCATGGAAAAAAAAAGTGTTATGTGCGTGACTGCGCCTACTAATACTGTGTGTGTGTGTCTGTGAGAGAGAGAGAGAGAGAGAGAGAGAGAGAGAGAGAGAGAGAGAGAGAGAGAGAGAGAGAGAGAGAGAGAGAGAGAGAGGTTATTTCGTGGAAGTTGGGAAGAAAGAATTACACCATGGGGCACAACCTTACACTACCCCCGTGGGAACTCTATCACACACACACACACACACACACACACACACACACACACACAGCCGTTATGGTGGTGGAATTATACCATGGAAAGCTGGAAAACTCTCTCTCTCTCTCTCTCTCTCTCTCTCTCTCTCTCTCTCTCTCTCTCTCTTTGTGGTGGTGGTGATGGTGGTGGTGCAGGGTCCGCCACCCGAGACACGAGAGAGGGTTAGGGCAGCGGAGCATCACCACAGGGTCGCCTAGAGTACCCTGCCTCACCACCACCACCACCACCACCACCCTGCTGGTCGCGTGACGCTGAGGGTGCCGCGTTACCCCACCCACCCACCGACTTTGTTTACCCTTACATTGAGCATTGGTCATAATAACAAGATGGGGATGATGAGAAGCAGCAAGGTCAAAACGAAGAGAGTAAAAACTTATGTATACATTGGTCCCTGACTGTATATATTAATGCCCGGAGCGACCCAACGACCTCAAGGAGACTGATCCGTTGACTGATGACACGTAGCACGCTAATCTCCCTCTTGTAACTCAGACGCCTTATTATACCAAAAGAAAAATAGCAGGTGTGTGTGTGTGTGTGTGTGTGTGTGTGTGTGTGTGTGTGTGTGTGTGTGATGCCAGAGAACAAGGCGAGACACTTGATTATTTTGATTAAAGACGGTTAGGCTGAAGGGACGAGGGTGGCGTGACCCAGTTACTTTTTTTTTTTTTTTTTTTATGTAGGAGGGACACTGGCCAAGGGCATAAAAAATCCAACAAATAAAAAGGCCCACTGAGATGCCAGCCCCAGAAAAGTGTCCAAAGTGATAGTCAAAAAATGAAGGATAAACGTCTTGAAACCTCCCTCTTGAAGGAATTCAAGTCATAGGAAGGTAGAAATACAAAAGCAGGCAGGCAGTTCCAGATTTTATCAGAGAAAGGAATGAATGATTGAGAATACTGGTTAACTCTTGCATTAGAGAGATGAACAGAATAGGGGTGAGAGAAAGAAGAAAGTCTTGTGCGGCGAGGCCCCGGGAGGAGGGGAGGCATGCAGTTAGCAAGATCAGAAGGGCAGTTAGTATGAAAATAGCGGTAGAAGACAGCTAGAGATGCAACACAGCGGCGATGAGAGAGAGGCTGAAGACAGTCAGTTAGAGGAGAGGAGTTGATGAGACGAAAAGCTTTTGATTCCACCCTGTCTAGAAGAGCGGTATGAGTGGAACCCCCTCAGTCATGTGAAGCATACTTCATACATGGACGGATAAGGCCCTTGTACAGAGTTAGCAGCTGGGGAGGTGAGAAAAACTGGCGGAGACGTCTCAGAACGCCTAACTTCATAGAAGCTGTTTTAGCTCGAGATGAGATGTGAAGTTTCCAGTTCAGATTATAAGTAAAGGACAGACCGAGGATGTTCAGTGTAGAAGAGGGGGACAGTTGAGTGTCATTGAAGAAGAGGGGATAGTTGTCTGGAAGGTTGTGTCGAATTGATAAGTGGAGGAATTGAGTTTTTGAGGCATTGAACAATACTAAGTTTGCTCTGCCCCAATCAAAAATTTTAGAAAGATCAGAAGTCAGGCGTTCTGTGGCTTCCCTGCGTGAAATGTTCACTTCCTGAAGGGTTGGACGTCTATGAAAAGACGTGGAAAAGTGCAGGGTGGTATCATCAGCGTAGGAATGGATAGGACTGTCATGGCTGCTGCTCAAGCTTGGTGAAACAGTCTGCCTGCCACTGGTGATCTCGGCGACCTGACCCGGAAGCTGTCCCTTCTTACCACTTGCTTGCTTTCTACCAGCTTTGACGGGCTTCGCATCAGGAAATTCGTTTAAGGTGGTTTGTATGAGCGTCCGAGAAGGCATCACTGTAAACCTGCCTGTCTAAGCACGGGCGGGATTGACCTTTAAAAGCCTTCAAACATTAGAAAGGGACTGCTAGATGACCCCATGAAGTGGACTAATGTAAGAGCTGCAGAATTGCCATAGAAAGTGTTCATATGATAATAAAAAAAATATAAAAAAAACACCGACAGCCAAAGGTGTGATGCAGTAGTCCAGACTTTTTACATATCTTGTGCAGTTTCAGTTTTGCCAAGTGAAATGTATCGTTGTTCATAAGAAGTAGCAAGTGTTTGATTGTCATTAGGCTCAGAGGGTTAAGCTGTGGTACTAATTAAGAAACAGTAAGTTTGCTCAACCAAGATTTGAAGGTAATGTACATTCGAAAAAAGAAAAAAAAAAAAGGAAGGAAATGAAGTGACAGTTTGGAATCTACCAGGGTAGTTTTGTAAGTGAAGTGCGGGCAGTAATTAGCCGTGCATTTTTGTCTAGTCTACAGCATAACTCGGAAGGACACCACTGATAGCGGAAGGAGTGGTGGAGTGGTTAGAATTTTTAATACTTGTAATTTTATTTATGCTCATTGAAAATTTTCCTATTTATGTAATCACACGTGGAGGCCGGCCAGGGTTACGTACAGTAGGAAAAGTCAGCAGAGTTGCCTTTCACCTAAGAGAGTGAAAGGAAAAAAATAAAGCAAATGGAGGTCAGTTTAGGTGGGGCGTCTTTTGAAACATCTGAGATTATTAAGGGACGAGGGTAGGATGTTCTCAAAATAACAAGAATTTACTCTTATTACCTAACAATTATGTGCAAGGTTAAAAAAATGGGAGGTAAGGTTTTCATTGCCAGCAGGTGACACAGGTCAGGGTGCACGTGGATGCCTTGCACAGCCCTGCCAGCCACGGTGTATGGAAGACTGTTTGAATACGATAGTGAATACAACATAATACAACAGAATAGTTTCTTTTTTTTTTTTTTAGTTGCTTAGGTGGCTGCGATATGCCTCTGAAGTTTGAAAAGGTACTAGAGTAAAATATAAAGAATACTTAATTAGTGGAGTGTTGAGTGACGCGAAAAGGTAGCATCCGAAGATTGCCTGGCGCCGCATTTTCAAGCATTCCTGCGTGTTATCTCTCTTACCAACATTTAAGAGGCTCCCGTGACAAATATTGTGGTTTTCAAGTGTTTTCTAGTAGTAGTTTAACAAGGAATGGCGTCATCCACGAAAATAGAAGTAGAAGAAGAAGGAGAAGAAGAAGAAAGTCAGTCATGAAAACCCGAGCAATCATCTCTATGGCATTTAAAAGGAATATTTCTTACGTGAGAACAAAGCGTGTCAAAAACCCAGGCCTTGCTTACGTGGGAAGAGTGTGAGCGAGACGACGAGAAAAACAAAAGAAAATGCGAGAGGGTTGAGAGGCTTGGAGAAATTGAGAAAGAGGGAAAGTAGACACAGTGGAATAACCTTGAATGTTGGTGCCACAGGGTCCTTAGAGGGATCAGAGGCAGGGGTGAGCTGTCGGACGGAGGTGGGAAAGTGTAGGTTTTGATGGATTTGTAAGGGGAATTAGAACTGCTATGCCAATGTGTGTGGTGGAGGTGTGGAGGGAGAGAAAACTATGATGATTTGAGATAGAGGGAGAACATTAATAACAACGACTTCCTGGAGGTAAAAGACTTGGAAATAGATACGAACAGTGGAGTGGGTCGTCGAGTAAGCAGTGATAGGAAGAACCTGGGGTGAGGCAACACATGGCAGCTCAAAGATAAGGCAGATGAAGGGTGGTACAGTGGCTGGAGTGTGTGGCAGTGTGGCGGTGCAGAGAGAGAGAGAGAGAGAGAGAGAGAGAGAGAGAGAGAGAGAGAGAGAGAGAGAGAGAGAGAGAGAGAGAGAGAGAGAGAGAGAGGTAAATATTTGTATGCCCCAAGATGTAGGTGAAAGTTGATAGGGGATAGCATTAAAAGGCTTTAGATATGGTGTTCTTGTCAATGTTTGTTGGAGGATGAAATATGCTGGATTTTTTTATTTATTTATTTTTTTTCAATTTTTTAATGTGAAAATGTGAAAAAAAATTACGATGTTTTCTTCTTTAAAAATGTGAGGAGAAAATGTTTAAGATTGATGTCTGTTTTATTTATTTATTTTTTATGTGTATTGGAAACCTAACAAAGACACACACACACACACACACACACACACACACACACACACACACACACACACACACACACACACACACACACACACACACACACACACACACACACACACACACACACACACACACACACACACACACACACACACACACACACACACACAAACAAACACACGAAAAAAAAAACATTTGCTGCTTTAAAAAATAAATAAAATAAACAATAAAGAAGCTTAATATTGATAACCTTAATCGGTATAATCCTACATAAAGTTGTCTTGACATTTCTCTCTTGCCAGTGTGTGTGTCATAGGAAGGAAAAAAAAAAAAATAGAAAAAAAAATAGACTGAAAGCTTAAAAGTTCACCAGTGGAAGGGATGAAAGAGTGGAAATGCTGATCAACTCCTGCATTAGTGAGGTGGACAGAATAGGGGTGAGAGTAAGTAGTGGAAAGTCCCGTGCTGTGAGGTCACTGAAAAAAAGAGGAGGAGGAGGCAAGCAGTTATCATGTTCGAAAGGTGAGTAATATTAATGTTAGTTATGCAGGTGTTCTGATGCTTCTTTCATTATATAGTTCGTCATAAGAAGATGAAAGACGAAAATAAATGAAAAACAATAAATAAAGAATCAGACAAGTTTAAAGAAAAAGAATCGAACGGGAGAGAGAGAGAGAGAGAGAGAGAGAGAGAGAGAGAGAGAGAGAGAGAGAGAGAGAGAGAGAGAGAGAGAGAGAGAGAGAGAGAAAGGCAAAACTAGTAAAAAAGAGAAATATAAACGAAAAAAACAAAACAAAAATACAATCAGAGGAGTGAAAAAGATAAGAATCAGACAAAAGTTAAATGAGTAAAAGAAAATTAATGTTGTTAGGATGTGAGGCGCCATTGTATCCGGCTTAGCTGCTTTCGGGTATACTGTATGTAAAGATAAGACACTGGTGAGGGCTTGACTATAGTGGAGCTTCAGGCTGGTGGATGTATACAGAAAGTTGAAATACTATAGTGGAGAAAATATGTTAGAATAAGTTTTTGGTGGTGATGGTGGTGGCCAGGGTTGTTGTTGTTGTTGTTGTTGTTGTTGTTGTTGTTGTTGTTGTGCTACTTTTCTTCCCTCATGTGCAGTCTTCTTCTTCTTCTTCTTCTTCTTCTTCTTCTTCTTCTTCTTCTTCTTCTTCTTCTTCTTCTTCTTCTTCTTCTTCTTCTTCTTCTTCTTCTTCTTCTTCTTCTTCTTCTTCTTCTTCTCTCCCTCCATGGGCTGTACTGTGGGTGTGTGTGGGGGGGATGTAGTTAGTGTGAGCTGTTTGTTTGTTTGTTTGTTTGTTGTTGTTGTTGTTGTTGTTGTTGTTTGTCTTATATTGTTGTTGCTGTTGTTATTGTTGTTGTTGTTGTCGTCGTTGTCTACTGCTATTATTGTATTGCTTAGTACTTGTTTGCTGTCCACCACCACCACCACCACCACCACCACATGACCCGAGCACCGGTACCAGTAAGAATGTGTCACGTCTGCATCACGAGTCTTGAAAATTAAGGAGTGGGGGGTTGAAGAATCCTTTCTGTGACTGTCCCGTCTCCCTCCCCTCCCCTCCCTTCCGGATGTGTAGTCTCTCTCTCTCTCTCTCTCTCTCTCTCTCTCTCTCTCTCTCTCTCTCTCTCTCTCTCTCTCTCTCTCTCTCTCTCTCTCTCTCTCTCTCTCTCTCTCTCTCTCTCTCTCTCTCTCTCTCTCTTGTTTTCTCTTTGTGTTGACATTTCCTGTGTGTGTGTGTGAGAGAGAGAGAGAGAGAGAGAGAGAGAGAGAGAGAGAGAGAGAGAGAGAGAGAGAGAGAGAGAGAGAGAGAGAGAATGTGTGTAGAGAGAGAGAGAGAGAGAATGTGTGTGTGTGTGTGTGTGTGTGTGTGTGTGTGTGTGTGTGTGTGTGTGTGTGTGTGTCTGTACGGTAAAACGGGCACGAATCCGGAACGCTTATTCAACCTACCAGTAACCACATCCAAGCTCAAGTCCAGGAAAAAAAAAAGAAAAAAATACATACAAGGATCTGTGATTTCCTTAGTAGTGGAAAATTTCCTAATATGAGACGTTCCAGTCCTTCCTGTGTGCCTTGGGGTTAAAATGGCGTCAGGTAATCGTTGAAAACTTGTCCTGATGTTATTGATTATTGTCGTAACTTAAGAAACACAAGGGGGAGATGGTGAATGAAAGAACAGGGAAGCATACGAGAAAACAATAAAGGTAGGAGGAAGAAATTGAAAGAGGAAATTGTTGATAACCCCGGGGCACACAAAGAAGAGATAGAAGACGAAGGAAGAGAAGCATATGAGAGAATAAGAAAGGTTGAAGGAAGAAATTGAAGGAGGAAATACTGGTCAAGAGGGACAAATCATTATGAAAAAAGGAAAAGATGTCTAGTATTTAGTGAGTAAAGTGGAACATTTGTTGAGGATGAGATGTAATTATGGATCTAAAAAAAATATTCATTGTGTTTTTCTTTCCCACATCGTCGTAATGTTGCGTCACTTTCTCTCATTGCTCTTTCCATGGTTATTCTGATGCATTTGTGAGCTGCATGCCTTCTCTTCCTCCTCCTTCTCCTCCTCCCCCTCCTTCTCCTCGTCCTTTCTACTCACTCTCCTTTTTACTCACCGTCATCCTTGCTTTGTCCTCCATTCTAGTGCAAGGGTTAGTCTGCATCTTCACTCTTCCATTCATCCCCTTGGTAACTCGACATCTCTGCCTTTGCCCACTCTCCATTCTTCTTGTGACCTGTTTCAGAAGCAGAGTATGAAGGAATCTCCACAACTATGAATTCGGTCCGTGTTTTTTAGGTTTTTATTATTGTTTTCATTTATTTA
The DNA here is from genome assembly GCF_035594125.1 of Scylla paramamosain. NCBI lineage: Eukaryota > Metazoa > Arthropoda > Malacostraca > Decapoda > Portunidae > Scylla > Scylla paramamosain. The sequence goes on along the minus strand of NC_087167.1, from coordinate 6,832,506 downwards.
CAAGGGGTTAGGTATGAAGATGTCTCCGGTACTTAAAAAAAGAATAAATAATGAAACTTTTTAGAACCAATTTTATTTTTTATTATTATTAGTATTATAGAGGGAGTTGGTTCTCTCTCTCTCTCTCTCTCTCTCTCTCTCTCTCTCTCTCTCTCTCTCTCTCTCTCTCTCTCTCTCTCTCTCTCTCTCTCTCTCTCTCTCTCTCTCTCTCTCTCTCTCTCTCTCTCTCTCTCTCTCTCTCTCTCTCTCTCTCTCTCTCTCTCTCTCTCTCTCTCTCGCCTGTATCGGTCGCAGGCTTAGTGTCCCAGGCGGCATGGAGGGTCGGCCTGCAGGTTCCTTTCACTCTTAGAAGCTTGAATGGTTGGTTACCTGTCTGTCACACCTCACCTGCCAGCCTAACTCTGCCCTACACACACACACACACACACACACACACACACACACACACACACACACACACACACACACACACACACACACACACACACACACACACACACACACACACACACACACACACACACACACACACACACACACACACACACACACACACACACACACACACACACACACACACACACACACACACACACACACACACACACACACACACACACACACACACACACACACACACACACACACACACACACACACACACACACACACACACACACACACACACACACACACACACACACACACACACACACACACACACACACACACACACACACACACACACACACACACACACACACACACACACACACACACACACACACACACACACACACACACACACACACACACACACACACACACACACACACACACACACACACACACACACACACACACACACACACACACACACACACACACACACACACACACACACACACACACACACACACACACACACACACACACACACACACACACACACACACACACACACACACACACACACACACACACACACACACACACACACACACACACACACACACACACACACACACACACACACACACACACACACACACACACACACACACACACACACACACACACACACACACACACACACACACACACACACACACACACACACACACACACACACACACACACACACACACACACACACACACACACACACACACACACACACACACACACACACACACACACACACACACACACACACACACACACACACACACACACACACACACACACACACACACACACACACACACACACACACACACACACACACACACACACACACACACACACACACACACACACACACACACACACACACACACACACACACACACACACACGCACGCACGCACGCACGCACGCACGCACGCACGCACGCACGCACGCACGCACGCACGCACGCACGCACGCACGCACGCACGCACGCACGCACACACACACACACACACACACCTTTCTTTTTTCTTTCTTTCTGGGTTAGTAATGAAAATACAGTTAAATGTCAAAACAGGAATGAACGAAAGTCGGCTCAAACTATATGAAACACGACTACAATTAAATTTCAGAATAGAATTTATCACGTTATACATTAAATATATGAATAGATAAATGAAGGTGAAACTTGAATAAATAAGTAAGATTAATGAGAAATACATGAATAATTCTCGTGAACTAATAAGTTGGTAAAGAACTGAATGGGATAAAAAGACGAAGTAATAATGCAAATGAATAAATTAAAGGGAGGTAGAGGACTTGACAGGTGTGGCCAGAGAGGCGGTGTTCACAGTACGAGTACATTGGGCAGCAGACTCGCCAGGTGTCTCAACATTGAGGCAGAAGGGCCAGAGTCAGCAACAACCTTCACAACAATGGTTCCCAAACTCTTTCAGCGTGTTACCCAATTTAACATGCCACTTTAAGCGTGTTGCCATCTTCACAAAATATGGCTAAATTAAAACACTAGAAATATTTTTTGTTTACTGTCTTTGAACATTTTACATCTCTAAAGACTATTGTCATAGATCTCAAGAACATTATCAGTCAGCGGGATGGATGAGGTGTGTGCCTGAAGCAGCCTCAGGCAGTGTGACACGTGCCGCACACGTGGTCAGGGTTGCTGAGTGACTGTGTCCAGAAACACACCTGTCAAGATGCTCCTAGCTTGCCACGCACTCTCACACACAATATTATTTGCTCTTTTCTTGTACTATATAAGAGTTTTTAATGTTAATTGTTGTTCATTTTGACTGTATTAATTAAATATAGTAGGTTTACTTTACAACTTTTCATACAAGACTAACACTAATCCTAATGCCAGGTACCGCAATGTTTTCTTGATTTCCAGAATTCTTCACTTTTTTTTCAGTCATCCCTCCATTACCCCTCCATTACTCTCCATTTACCCACAGTTTGGGAACCACTGCTTTTGAAGATTAGATACGTAAATGGATAGGAATGATAGGTGGGCAGTGGATATCTGTGTTTCATACAGGGGCTGCTACGTGTAGGCCTGCTGGCCTCCTGCACCTTCCCATATTTTCTGTTGTTCTAGCAAAAAAAAATAAATAAATAAAAGATACAAAACAACAACAACAACAACAACCGAGTTTCGTGCTGATAAATCGTCTAAAGGTTTACTTTTTACACATTTAAGGTGACAATAACTTGGTGTGTTCTTCATTGCGTACAACACTTTAATGTTCATATCATGATAAACTTAGGTCAAGTTCAAACTTCACAGATAGTCATCCATTGCAGCGTCCAGCGCCACCTTCATGTAAGCGTAATTGATGTTTGCGGCTTGCCGGCGACACACGCGGGGCCTGAATCATTTGATGGGGGCAGGGCGGGGCGAGGGAGGAACTGGGCACGAGTGGAGGAGCCGTGGCGCGGGTGTTGGTGGGTGGCACAGACTGGTTCAGGCAAGCTGGCGGGGAATTTGGCCGACGCGAGATAACCGGGGCGGATGCGATAACTGGACCTGAGACACGCCAGCATTCCAACACTACTTGATTGCCTCTCTCTCTCTCTCTCTCTCTCTCTCTCTCTCTCTCTCTCTCTCTCTCTCTCTCTCTCTCTCTCTCTCTCTCTCTCTCTCTCTCTCTCTCCCATCGCGTTCTTACTCAGTGCTTACATAATGATAGGTAAAAAAAGTGCAGCAGCATGTTGCCAGGTGTGTTTGGGAGCGTGCACGGCTCGAAGGTCATCTAGTAATGCACATGGCATTATTTGTCCTTGTTACTCTGCTTTTTCTTTTGAAGTGTTTATGTTGCGCTACGTGAATGTTGATAAATGCTATCTCCAGTTGTGCAGAGTGAATAAAGACTGGAAATCTTGGCGCGACACGTCACTCTTCGTGAAGGATGCCCGCCACCAGGGGACGAACGTGGGGACAGCAGAGGCTAGCCCACCAGAACTGACGCCAAGGTTCCTGATGTGACGTAACGGTGAATGGGGTGACCGTCACCGGCACTGCTGTCACTGTCAAGCCTAGATGTGTAGCTTTCCCGGCGCATGTGTGTGGGGCAGTGACAGACAGCTACACCTGTCCCCCGAGGTGGCGAGGCGTGATGCATTATGGACATGCACTTGTCTGTCGACCCCTGCCGCCACTGTTCCGTCCACCGTACTGAAGAAGGTCAAGAGCACCACGCCTAGCGGTGCTCGGCTGCAAATGCAGTGCCTGGCCAGGCAGTGTGAGCGTGTGCTCTGAAGGCGTCACTCAGAAGGCATGTCACAGTTTACTCTGAGAGCATGAGGCCCTGCCATGACAAGCTGTATAAGGGAAATGAAAACACTATAAATAACATGACTAAAGTTTCATACAACCCATAAGTTTCGGGTGACAAGACAGGCTGTGCAGTATGTGAAGGGCGTCTGTGGAGGGTGAAGAGAAGAAATATTTATACAGTGCACCGTTATTATGAGTGTCAGTTTGTGTGTGGATGTTATGTAATGAGGCAGTGAGCCAACACAGAACGTGCTCGGTGTTCAGTGTCCCTGCCTTGGTTTTATGTCCCCGCACGTTCCCTTCACTCAACCCAGGGACGGGGCCTAGCACCACAACTGCACCAGACACTCTTCATTTACCTATTTACTTATTTATATATTATTTACTTATCATTATTTATTTATTTATTTAGTGATAGAGCGTAAAGACACAGGGGAAGGGGACACAACAGGTAGGGTGTTGAACAACTGCCCTCATATCACATGTAGAGAGAGAGAGAGAGAGAGAGAGAGAGAGAGAGAGAGAGAGAGAGAGAGAGAGAGAGAGAGAGAGAGAGAGAGAGAGAGAGAGAGAGAGAACCACGACTGCAAGGTTGGGAATGATGCAGTAAAGCAGAGAAGGGAAGCTGAAATGATAGGCTTTTGATCTCATTCATTGTGGCGACATGTGGTTGATGGCGCTTCCTGCTGGACCCTGCCAGGCGTGACCCCTGCCAGCGTAGCACCTCAAGGAAGGATGTGCGAATGTAAGGGACGCGTAACCACCTTAATAACAGGACATTTAGGTGTGCTTCTGCTAGTTTGCACCGTGACGCCTTGCACATTGACTTGCTGCGTTTTGTCGACGGTGGTGACTTTTGGTGAAGTGTTGGTGTTTGAGTTGTGTTGGTTGTGTTTTGGCTGATGGTGTTGAGTGTTGAGGCAGGCAGGGCTTCACACAACCAGTTGCGCATCTTGGCTAGAAGTATTCATACATTCATATTAGTGGAGTGCTGGAAAAAAAAGAAAATGTTAGTAAAATATATTCGTACAAATAGATATGCATTATTCAAGATAAATATAATCTCATTGTATTTCGTATTCTTTACTCTCTCTTCTTCGTCTTCTTTTTGTTGTTTTTGTTGTTGTTGTTGTTGTTGTTATTATTATTCCACGGTGTGAAGAGGGACTTCCCCCACCACACTCCCCGTGATTGGCTGGAGGATTAGTGCCGCCGCCTTCCCTGCATGTTTTAAAGGTGGGGACGGGGTGTGGGAAGAGGTGGGGGGGGTGCTGAGAGAGAGAGACAGAGACGGTGCACGTAGGACCTGGGAATTCCCTTATGTATACGTTTTGTTCCTTCAGCGAGAGCGTGCGTTGGTTGGGTAACCCCCTTCATGGTTGTTGTTGTTGTTGTTGTTGTTGTTGTTGTTGTTGTTGTTGTTGTTGTTGTTGTTGTTGTTTACATTGTTGTTGTTGTTGTTGTTTATAATCATCATCCTCGTCGTTGTCGTTAAAGTTGTTATTTCCCTTCCCCCTCGCTGTGTCCACTTCACAAAGATTTGCACGAGTAACACCAGGTCCCCCCGCCTCAAAGCAAGGCAGTGCGAGGGCGGGGTATCTCCAATGTCCACGTTTCCCCCTGCACTCTCCACGTGTAATCTTCGCGAGTGCCAGGCAGTATCCGTCACCCGTGTCTTGCACTCACCACAAGGGTCCAGTGGCGCGCTGCAGCGGATCTAGTTTTATAAAGTATGATGTTTACAGTGTAATGTTGTATGTCATATAGTCAAATAAATGTTATGATGGTTGTATTATATACTGCAGTTTTTAATTGTTGGTTGTAATGGGTTTTAGCAACGTCACCATTTATGAATTCGTATTTATTTTCAGAATATTATAGTAACTGCTCTAATGTGCCGTTTTCTTTGTACTATTGTTTCGTTATAGAAAACGGATAAGAGGGGGACTAATGAAAATTAAATGACTACGTTTTCCTCGTGGAGAGTGAGGCTGAATGGGTGTCCCAGGTGACACCAGCGGGCAGGGGCGAGGCCCGGCGGTGGTGACCTCTGCAGTGTCCAGTGTGTGGGCGAGGAGGTGGGGCGGGCAGGTGGTCGTCCACCTGCGCACCAGCCAATCATGAAGGCTGAGGCCTTGTAAAAATATCGCTGCTTGGCACGGTAGCAGCGCAGGGGGCGGGGAGGGGCGGGCAGGGCGGGGCGCCGGTGCCAGGGCATCAAGGTCATGCCAGTGTGTCCTGGGCGCCTTGCCGTACCCACTTGTCCTCCGCCTCGGTGACTCGCCAGCCCCTGCGCAGGGCTTGTCGCTCAGTGTTGTGCGTGTGATCCTTGGCGAGGTGCAGTGACCACCGCGAATCGTGCAGTGTCCACCACCTGGTGCCTTGTTGTGACGTGTGTCGCGCGACGTGTGGCCTGGGGCGTGAGTCCCGGGCCCCGCGGCGGGCGCGATGGCGGGGTGTGGGCGAAGGGTGCAGGGCAGGCGGTGCAGCAGGTAATGCAGCGGATCCCCACCATAGTGAGGCCGGTCGGCCCGGCACAGAATCACGCCCAGCTGTTTGACCAGCTGGTTGTGATCCAGGACCCCATCCTGCCCCGTTCCTGTCCCGGGTCAGCCACCAGTGCATCGGGCACGCCTACGGGCCCTCCTGCCCAGTCCCATTCTTGGTCCAGCGGGGGACACCCACATGCCTCCCACGCTGGACCAGAACACTCGCCGTCAGCTGGACGAGTTTGACGAAGTGGATCAGTCGCATGAAGAGTATGACAGGCCCCTCCCCCCCCGGGGCCCCACGGAACCCCACCACTATCCCCACAACCATGACTTCAACTACCATAACCACTTCCAACACCAGCCACCACCACAACAGCAACACTTCCACCCGCAACACTACCTCGACACGCAGCAGCTCGACGAGCGCAGCCACCACCACCATCACCACCACCACCATCAACAGTATCAGCAGCAGCAGCAGCAGCAGCAGCAGCAGCAGCAGCAGCAGCAGCAGCAGCAGCAGCAGCAGCAGCAGCAGCAGCAACAACAACAACAACAACAACAACAACAACAACAGTTACAACACCAGCTACAACAGCAGCAACAACAACAACAGCAGCAGCAGCAACAACAAACCATGCTTCACAACCACCACCAGCACCACCAGCACCCCCACCAGCACCACAGCCAGCACAGCCAGGGCCCGGAACCCATGAACCTGGGCTGTGACTCCTACGTCCCCCCACACTTCCCCTGCACGCACCCTTCCCCCATGACCTCCCCCCACCTCCACCTCAACACCCCCTGTCCTGTCACGCCCCTCCACCCCCGCGTCCCGCCGCTCCTCGGGTGACCCCATGCCGGCACCCACGCCCACGCCCACGCCCCAGGTGAAAATCGAAGTCACAGGTCCTAACGATGAAACGAACGGAGGCGTGGCGGGGATCCAAGACTAAGGTGTTGGGTCTCCCTCCCTTGGCGTGAGTACTACACCACCACCTGCACCACACCACCACACCTGCGCCACATCACCACCACCAGCTCCACCACATCACCACTACCAGCTCCACCACCATCACCACGCCTGCACCACACCACCACACCACCATTTTCACGTTTCATCACCACAAATATCAGTCACATATACGTATATACCAAAGTAGTAGTAGTAGTAGTAGTAGTAGTAGTAGTAGTAGTAGTAGTAGTGAGCAGGAAAGGGTGCACAGTCCTAATGATGGTGCTGGCCACGCTCCAGTATTTCCCAGTTAATCGCTTAAAAGGAAATTCCAAACCTTGGCATTTCAAACAGCGTCGTAAACTTTCTCCTTCACTCCTTCCTTCCTTCCTTCCTTTCTCTTCCTTGTATTACGCTTCTTCCTCCCTTCCTTCCTCATTCAAGTATTTGTCTCTCTAGCAGTGTGAGTAGTAACAGCAGGAGGGAGGGAGGGACGAAGGGAGGGACCATTTTAGGAGCTCATATGTACTGTTGAGTATAAAGGTTGTTGTCCAATTACCAGCAAAATAGAGTGGGTTGTAATGTTTGGATGGTGACTCGAGGGGGCCGCGCCACATTTCCTACGCCACATTTCCTACAGGACACATCAAATACAAATTAAGCAGTTTTTAGAGTAGTGACATATTTCCTACAGAGATACAGCATATCTCCTACACGCAGTAGGTGTAGGAAATACGCTGGGTATCAAGTTGTTATGTAGGAAATGTGCCTGACACTTGTTTTTGTGTAGGAGCTGCGGCAGTATGGTGCATCCGGCATAACTCCTACATTTATACTGGAAGGCACATGAATTAAAATGGCACTTTTTATTTTTCAGTAAAACTTACATATATAAAATATGGCATTACAATGATATTTTTTTTCATTTCTCACTAAAACGTACGTATATATATAAAAAAAAAATTACTATGGCACATTTTAAACGTAAACTTCAAGCCTGTCTTGAATGGCAGTACGACAAGTGGGACATGTTGCCGGGTTGTTAGCATCTGCTGCTGATACAAGGATAGTTATGCAATCTGCACAGAAGGAGGCATGTCGGCAGGGCAAAAGAACAACTGTCCTTTCCCTTCGCCTTAAGCAGATGCTGCACCGAAGTTCGGGAGGAACATCTTGAGTACCAGCTGCGTTGTCAGGGCCTTGATGCTCATCCCCACTTTCATCAGCACTGTCTCCAGGAAGTTGAAATGCTGAAACAGAGCTATCAAATGTGTAAGCGACAGCATTAATGTATTGGGTTAATGTGTATGTGCCATTCTGTAATTGTTCTTTCAAGTTCTGCCTGCGCTCAATGTTTCTGACAAACTTCTCCTTTTTCTGACGAGTGATGTCCAAGCCAGCATCCACACGTTCAATGTCCTTAGTTGTGTCTGTTATCAGATTATTCAGATGTGTGAGGAAAGTGTAAATGTTTGGCTTGTGCTGGCGGACAATGGCTTTCAGTCTGCTGTGGTACGACTCTGCATCATTGTTAGTTCCACGAGAAAATTCGAAGACAGATAACCGTTGTGGAGTGACTTTTCGAATCCAGTACTCTGTGATGTAGGTTTTGAATGCAGTAATTTTTGGCTGGGAATGATCATTCAAGTCAAAATTTTCTTGGAACAGAGAGTCAACTGCTTCATGCATCTGGTTGGCTGGCACATAACTTAGTGTCATGATCTTTTTGACCCACTTATTAAACTGTTTGTTGTCTTTGTAAAGTTCAGTTAGCCCCAGTTTCTGAATTTTCCGGTACAGGTTTTGTGAAAAGTGGAACTGACAGCCCCCAATCTGAACCTGTGGCCAGCAAGAGCGAATTGCTTTACCAGAACTGCTTTCAAAATCACCCATTGCTTGTTCAGGATTCAGGTTGGGGATGAGTTCCTTCACTCTTTGCATTGTGATATCATACAACTTTTTAGACTTTGATGTCATCAAGGTGAAGATGAGTGGGAATGAATGACCTTTGTAAAATCCAAGTAATGTGAAGAGCTGGTAGAAGAGTGCAGGCACAGTGTAAAAAGTACCGATCAAAATTCCATTCCTTAATTGTGGTCATCAGTGGTACCAGGGTTAGAGAATAAAAAATAATTGCCAAATGACCACTTCCCTGATCTGTGACGACAGATCTGAAGTTTACGTTAAAGGCCTGGGCCTCTAAGCTTTCTAGAATGTTGGCGCACTCCTCTGCAGTGTGTGGTTGCCTCGGTTGAATTCGGCGCTTGGCTCGAAGCATGCTTCGCTCTACAGATGAGAAAGACACATCTGCTCCATGTTGGTGATGTCTTGTTACCCGCCTGAAGATCTCGGAGTTGCTGGTAGAGCCCCACATCCTCAGCAGCCTTCATCTTGAGAGTGTTCCTCAGATCTGTTGCAGCATAGTCGGATGATTCATGGTTGTGACCTTGCGTTGCTCTGATGACACCAGTTGTCTGTAAAATATAACTGCTTAATAATTCGAACAACACCTAACACCACCATCATCACCAGTGACTCTGCCAGTGATCTCCATCGTTTTAACGGAAAACCTTTAGCAGTGAAGTTGATTAAATCTTACCAAACTCCTGGTCTATAACATTTTACAACTGTTCTTACCTCCGACAATACGGCTCTTCCTCCACAGTTGGGGTGATGAATGCAACGCAGGTATAGTTTGTTGTTTCTTGCCACATTTCGGAGGTACCGGAATCCAGAGTTGTCTTTGTAAACCACTGCATTGAAGCGGATGTTCCCCTCAATACTAGCCATGCTTGGTCCAGGCGCAATCGAGTACAATAATGCCGTCCTGTCCCCGTCGAATGGAGAAAAAAATACTGCTGGGTCGAGAACTAAACTCGACCCATGATGTCTGAATGTGAACGATACTACGCCGAACGGATGTATAACAACTTATCTACTTGTTGACTAGTCAAGGTCGGCAGGAGTGTACTGAGCCAGAAGCTCCGAGTTGCAGAGGCGCCAAGCTAGGGGGTGCGCCTGTAGGAGCAATGTAGGAGATGTGACAACATATTATTGTGTGTAGCAGATATGCTGTATCCTTGTAGGATATGTGACAGAACAGGTTTTTGAGTGTAGGAGGTATGCTGTATCTCTGTAGGAAATATGGCATTACTCTAAAACTGGTGTATTTAAAGGATATTTTGACCTGGAGGGTAGTCATTTTATGTGTAGGATATATGACGGATACTTGTTTTTGTGTAGGAAATATGACCATCTATGTGTAGGATATGTGGCAGTACTCCAGTTATTGTAGGCTTGTAGGAGAAGTGACTACGCCCCGACTCGAGATGTATGCGCAGTGTTGTTTGAACTGTTGTACATTTTGCTGATGTTTATCTTAGTATGTTTATTTACTTTTTTGTGTGTGTGTTTTTTTTTTTTTTTACGTTTTATTAGTTTTTTTTTCTTATTTTATCTTGTACTGACCTCGCGCCGAGAATATTTTTGTTTTTTTTACGTATATATGCAGTTGGATTCTCTCTCTTTCTCTCTCTCTCTCTCTCTCTCTCTCTCTCTCTCTCTCTCTCTCTCTCTCTCTCTCTCTCTCTCTCTCTCTCTCTCTCTCTCTCTCTCTCTCTCTCTGATCATATCCTTGTTTACCGGACATCACTCAGAGTAGACTGCCGCCTCAGACGCACACTCAACGTCTTGAATGTTCTGTCGCAAGGGTTCGCTCCTCCTGTGCTGTGTGATGTCGGTCATTATTCTGTCGCAAGGGTCGCTCCTCCTGTGTTGTGTGATGTCGGTCATTATCGCCCCGCACATAACCACCATGCAGGTACACCGACAAGGGCATGATTCGGAAATATATCACGTCATTCTTAACGAAATGGGGATAAACGATGGGAATAATAGATGGAAATAGGTAGATATATTTCATACAGGGACTGCCACGTGTAAGCCTGGTCGCTTCTTGCAGCTTCCCTTATCTCTTATGTTCTTATGTTCTTATGAAACGCTTGAATATGTTAATGTCTGGTGTTCCGCAAGTGGGGGAGGGAAGTATAGCGTGTGGTGACATTTGATACGTCGAGAGCTTAAGTCTGAGTTCTGAAGGAAGATGAAAAGGTTGCGTATTCCCACACACTGAAGGAGGGGTTAAGAAAAATCCACACAACTTATTACATAACGCTCGTATCTGAGTTAACACGTCACTGCCAAAATTGTTCAAGTGTAAAGGAAATAATACCTTACACACTTTCTTGTGAACTTAACTTAGGGGAACTGTGGACTAGAGAAATATTTATATGAGTACAGGAATTTTTTTTTTTTTTTTAAGTTTCTTTAGAAGACGTAGCAGTATGACCTTGACTCATTTCTAACACACACACACACTCACACACATACTGGAGAACAATAGGCGAGTGAGCGAGTTTCCTCCGCCGCCCGGAACTGACTGTGACACCCCCGGAAGCGCTAGAAGCCATATATCACTGAGCAGATGCGCCGGTCCTGTGTCGTTTGGTAATGTGTTGTGCTGAAGGAGAGACCTAGCGACACCTGCCTCGGTCTCCCCCCCCCCCCCCCCCACCCTAACCCTCAGCCCCGTGCCGCGTTACATACAAGTCACTTCCAAGTACATACCACATTCCACATGCTGCTGCCGCTCGCCTTTATCAGTCACACACACACACACACACACACACACACACACACACACACACACACACACACACACACACACACACACACACACACACACACACACACACACACACACACACACACACACACACACACACACACACAAGGAACATTCATACCTTTAAAGATGAATATGACAAATTAACTTTAAAAGACAGGACATTACAAGCTTGACTCAATCCTATAAAAATATAATTAGGTAAGTACACACACACACACACACACACACACACACACACACACACACACACACACACACACACACACACACACACACACACACACACACACACACACACAGTGCCGCTTACCCGCATGTTCAGGACTTCCTGCAGTGTTCCCAGTATTCAGTATGCACTCTTGGAGGCAAGCCAAGGTGTCTAAACCCGACGGGGCGCTCACAGCCACTCGTCAGTAAAGGATGGAACGGTGGAAACCAAAAGCGAATGTACATCTCATGGATAAGAATGCGTCATGAAAAAGAAACGGTTCACGCCGCTTTCCCTTAATTATTAATGATGATTGATGTTAAGAATAGAAATGTAAAGTATGTGAAGTTACTCAGAGGCCAAATGTTTGTGTAACTCATCAGATTGGGAATGAATGGAAGAAACTGGCAGAGAATCCACAATCCCACATTCGCATTCATAGACGCTTTTGTTTTTTGTTGTGTATTGAGAAACTTGATGAGTGAATAGTTGAATGAGTTAAAAGGTGAGACCCTGAGCCCGTCACCTTGCATTAGGACGAGCTGACTGTAAACAAGGTGCTGGGGGAAAGGAGGTGTTGATTCACGGCCATGCTGTACCGGGCAGGCTGGCTGTCGGCGGGGCGGCTCCTCAGGGTTGGGTGGTGATAGCAGCTCGTAGCCATCAGTCTCCCGAGGGCCTGAGCCAAAAGAAAAAAAAGAACAGTAATATATCGTGAACAACAATTTTTAGTTAGCATCACTTCACCACATTTCTCTTTATTTTTTCCAACGTATTTTATGGCTAAGAAAGGAAGTGCTGAGAAGGAGAGGCGGATTATAATAGCCGGCCTTCAGAGGGTTGAAAAAAAAAAGAAGAAAAAATACATAAACTATCGTGGTGATTTAACTTAAAAATCACAACATTTCTTGCCGCGTATTTTACTCTTAAGAAAGGAAATACTTAGAAGAAAAAAAGACAAAGCACAACACTCGCCTTCAGAGGGTCAAGCCAAACGGAAGAAAACGTCGTGAGAGTTTTACTTCACACTGCATTTCATTTGTCTTCTGCAGCGTGTTTTGCACCCAAGAAGGAAAAACACTTGAAAGGCAACAACCACCACAACACACCGTCCAACCAACACAACCATCAGTCGCAGGAGAGTCAAGTTTAAAATAGAGAGAAAAAAAAAATACATAAGCTATCTGTTTAATTATGTCAACTATTTTATGCCTGAGAAGGAAAATACCTGGGAAAAAATGCAAATGACAACCACCAGTCTTCCGAGGGTTAAGCCAAAAACAGAAAAAAAAAAAAGTGTTGACTAGCAAGAATTTTACCTGCGTCACTATTTCTTTTGATTTCCTTCCGCTTATTTTATTTCTAAGAAGGGAAATCTTCAGGTGAGAGAATGTGGGTGCTTGCAGACCTACAGAACACGTACGGCTGGTCAGTGAGTGAGGACGCCGATCAGCTGACCAGGAAGGTGTATGTGTGTGTGTGTGTGTGTGTGTGTGTGTGTGTGTGTGTATGGCGTCAAGGATGGGTTGCATTATTCTAGATTTTTGAACGTGTGAAGGCTGTGGAGGGGAGAGAGGAAGGTGTTTCCAAAACGTTTTAACCCTTTCACTCTCAACTATGCCATTATACCTGCTAATCAGTTTCAGTAACCAGACAATATTACTGCGATGGAACTAAATTACGGGTGGTGAAATACTTAAACGACTGGAAATCATACACAGACTAATAACACAGTAAGTCTATCAAGAGTCAAGAATACATACAAGAGTTTGACAATAGGAAATGTACCCTTGATGATTATGACCACCTCCATTTTTGATTCTTGGCGACGGTGGTGGCGGGGAGGAGGCCAGGCTGTCATATTAGTTACACTCTGCATTGGGGTTAATGGGGATACGGAAGCAGAGAGAGAGAGAAAGAGAGAGAGAGAGGCAAATCTTTACGTCACACAAATCTAGCTCTCCGTTATGTAACTTTCGTTCACACAAATCACCGAGCGACGCGTGGGTGTCAGTCAGGCAGTCGGTGAGGCAAGGTGAGCACCGAGCTATGAAGGTGCAGTAGTATAATGCTTGGGTGTACTGACGGCCGGGAGAGCATTGCCCCCAAGCATGAGTGGGCGACACACTGCCACTCAGGGTGTCACAGGTGTCGCTGCTTGTGTTGTGACCCAAAAAAACGACAAGATGAGGAAGCACGACACTGATTTTGAACTGTTCTGTTTGAGAGTTCTCGTTTTGTTTTATTTATTTATTTATTTTATGCCACTCATCTTGAAGCTACTCTTTTTTTTATTTATTTATTTGTTTCCGCCATATTAGTATTGTTGTAATGTTCAGCATAGTGATACGTATGGTGATTGTTTGCTTTATTCATTACATATATTGTGGATCAAATTTAGGATCTCTCTCTCTCTCTCTCTCTCTCTCTCTCTCTCTCTCCTCTCTCTCTCTCTCTCTCTCTCTCCTCTCTCTCTCTCTCTCTCTCTCTCTCTCTCTCTCTCTCTTTGTTATCTTTCTTTATTTGTAGTAAAGTTGTCATTGCTTTTCAGTCAGCCGTCCGCCATGTTTGTTTTCCCCCGTGAGCTCGGACGAGTGTTTTATTGTAATTTTCAAGCTTTGTATTTATTCATCACCTAATTTTTGGGACTCATTGTACAGATTAAATACTTTTTATGCATAATGATAATGTCTATATTTTCGAACTTTTTTTTTTTATAAATATATACGTAAGTTTTCAATGTGTAATCACCTGATGGGGCGCAGAGAACACTGGATCCTAGCAGGGCTGCCCAAGCTAGGCGTATCTGTAGGAAGTGAATTTCAAGTCAGCCACACCGCGATAACAGCGGGTAACATGACCGCGGCGTGGCCCTGCTCGTGTTCCAGCCAGTGCTGTCACCTTGCAAGGGGGATT